>NC_140934.1:72214136-72602516 GCF_014529385.1 Adiantum capillus-veneris | reverse complement strand
CCAGCATAGGTTTTACATGGGGGTTTTGTTTCAAGGTCCACCACTTGTCCAAGCTAACTCTATTGAAACATAGAGAGAATCAAAGGTCCACCACTTGTCCAAGCTAGGGTCCATTGAAACATGGAGAGAAGGATGCTCCACCATTTGTCCAAGATACACTCCATTGAAACATGAAGAGAAGCAAGCTACACCATGTCTCCAAGATGCTAGGCTCCATTGAAATACCTCAAACCCATGATATTTTGTACATGGGGGGTTTACATTCAAGGTCCACCACTTGTCCAACCTATTATCTCTAGTAGCATGAGTGGTTTGGTCTCAAGATTCACCATTTTTCCACTCTATGTCATTCTATTAAGAATATATGGGTGCTAAGGTCCACCACTTGTCCAACCTATAAGGCCATATCTTAAACTTTATTCTTTCTCACCACTTGGAGTTACCAAGATAGGTTTTACATGGGAGTTTGGTTCCAAGGCCCACCACTTGTCCAAGCTAACTCTATTGAAACATAGAGAGAAGCAAAGGTCCACCACTTGTCCAAGCTAGGCTCCATTGAAACATGGAGAGAAGGATGCTCCACCATTTGTCCAAGATAGGCTCCATTGAAACATGAAGGGAAGCAATCTGCACCATGTCTCCAAGATTCTAGGATCCATTGAAATACCTTAAACCCACGATATTGTTTACATGTGGGGTTTAACGTCAAGGTCAGTCACTTTTCCAAGCTATTATCCCTAGTAGCATAGTGGTTGGGTCTCAAGATTTACCACTTTTCCACTCTATGTCGTTATATTATGAAGATCTAGGTTCTAAGGTCGACCACTTGTCCAACCTATAAGGCTAGATCTTAAAGGGTATTATTTCTCACCACTTGGAATGACCATGATATGTTTTACATGGGGGTTTGGTTTCAAGGTCCACCACTTGTCCAAGCTAACTCTATGGAAACATAGAGAGAAGCAAAGGTCCACCACTTGTCCAAGCTAGGCTCCACTGAGACATTTAGAGAAGGATGATCCCCCATTGGTGGAAGATAGGCTTCATTGAAACATGAAAAGAAGCAAGTTGCACCATGTCTCCAAGATTCTAGGATCCATTGAAATACCTTAAACCCACGATATTGTTTACATGTGGGGTTTAACGTCAAGGTCAGTCACTTTTCCAAGCTATTATCCCTAGTAGCATGAGTGGTTTGGTCTCAAGATTCACCACTTTTCCACTCTATGTCATTATATAAAGAAGATCTAGGTGTTAAGGTCGACCACTTGTCCAACCTATAAGCGTATATCTTAAAGGGTATTCTTTCTCACCACTTGAAATGTCCATGATATGTTTTACATAGGGGTTTAGTTCCAAGGTCCACCACTTATCCAAGCTAACTTTATTCTTCTCATAGAGAGAAGCAAAAGGTCCACCACTTGTCCAAGCTAGGCTCCATTGAAACATGGAGAGAAGGATGCTCCACCATTTGTCGAAGCTAACTCTATTGAAACATGGAAGGTTTACATTCAAGGTCCACCAGTTGTCCAACCTATTAACGCTAGTAGCATGAGGGGTTTGGTCTCAAGATTCACCACTTTTTCACTCTGTGTTATTATATTAAGAATATTTGGGTATTAAGGTCCACCACTTGTCCAACCTATAAGACTATATCTTAATGGTTATTCTTTCTGACCACTTGGAGTGACCATGAAAGGTTTTACATGGGGGGTTGGTTCCAAGGTCCACCACTTGTCCAAGCTAACTCTATTCAAACATAGAGAGAAGCAAAGGTCCACCACTTGTCTAAGCTAGGGTCTATTGAAACATGGAGAGAAGGATGCTCCACCATTTGTCCAAGATAGACTCCATTGAAACATGAAGAGAAGCAAGCTGCACCATATCTCCAAGATTCTAGACTCCATCGAAATACCTTAAACCCACGTTATTTTGTACATGGGGAGTTTACATTCAAGATCAACAATTTGTCCAACCTATTATCGCTAGTAGCATGAGTGGTTTGGTCTCAAGATTCACCACTTTTCCACTCTCTATCATTATATTAAGAATATTTGGGTGTTAAGGTCCACCACTTGTCCAACCTATAAGACTATATCTTAATGGTTATTCTTTCTCACCTCTTGAAAGACTATATCTTAATGGTTATCCCTAGCTATTATTGCTAGTAGCGTGAGTGGTTTGGTCTCAAGATTCACCACTTTTATTAAGAATATGTGGGTGTTAAGGTCCACCACTTGTCCAACCTATAAGGCTACATCTTAAAGGTTATTCTTTCTTACTACTTGGAGTGACCATGATAGGTTTTACATGGGGGTTTGGTTCCAAGGTCCACCACTTGTCCAAGCTAACTCTATTGAAACATAGAGAGAAGCAAAGGTCCACCCCTTGTCTAAGCTAGGGTCCATTGAAACATGGAGAGAAGGATGCTCCACCATTTGTCCAAGGTAGGCTCCATTGAAACATGAGGAGAATCAAGGTGCACCATGACTCCAAGATGCTAGGCTCCATCGAAAAACATTAAACCCATGATATGTCGTAGATGAGGGGTTTACATTCAAGGTCCAACACTTGTCCAAGCTATTATTGGTAGTAGCCTGAGTGGTTTGGTCTCAAGATTCACCACTTTTCCACTCTATGTCATTATATTAAGAATATGCGCGTGTTAAGGTCCACCACTTGTCCAACCTATAAGGCTACATCTTAAAGGTTATTCTTTATTACCACTTGGAGTGACCATGATAGGTTTTACATGGGGGTTTGGTTCCAAGGTCCACCACTTGTCCAAGCTAACTCTATTGAAACATAGAGAGAAACAAAGGTCCACCACTTGTCCAAGCTAGGGTCCATTGAAACATGGAGAGAAGGATGCTCCACCATTTGTCCAAGATAGGCTCCATTGAAACATGACGAGAAGCAAGCTGCACCATGTCTCCAAGATGCTAGGCTCCATCGAAATACATTAAACCCACGATATTTCGTAGATGAGGGGTTTACATTCAAGGTCCACCACTTGTCCAAGCTATTATTGCTAGTAGCCTGAGTGGTTTGGTCTCAAGATTCACCACTTTTATTAAGAATATGTGGGTGTTAAGGTCCACCACTTGTCCAACCTATAAGGCTACATCTTAAAGGTTATTCTTTCTTACTACTTGGAGTGACCATGATAGGTTTTACATGGGGGTTTGGTTCCAAGGTCCACCACTTGTCCAAGCTAACTCTATTGAAACATAGAGAGAAGCAAAGGTCCACCCCTTGTCTAAGCTAGGGTCCATTGAAACATGGAGAGAAGGATGCTCCACCATTTGTCCAAGGTAGGCTCCATTGAAACATGAGGAGAAGCAAGGTGCACCATGTCTCCAAGATGCTAGGCTCCATCGAAAAACATTAAACCCACGATATGTCGTAGATGAGGGGTTTACATTCAAGGTCCACACTTGTCCAAGCTATTATTGCTAGTAGCCTGAGTGGTTTGGTCTCAAGATTCACCACTTTTCCACTCTATGTCATTATATTAAGAATATGCGCGTGTTAAGGTCCACCACTTGTCCAACCTATAAGGCTACATCTTAAAGGTTATTCTTTATTACCACTTGGAGTGACCATGATAGGTTTTACATGGGGGTTTGGTTCCAAGGTCCACCACTTGTCCAAGCTAACTCTATTGAAACATAGAGAGAAACAAAGGTCCACCACTTGTCCAAGCTAGGGTCCATTGAAACATGGAGAGAAGGATGCTCCACCATTTGTCCAAGATAGGATCCATTGAAACATGACGAGAAGCAAGCTGCACCATGTCTCCAAGATGCTAGGCTCCATCGAAATACATTAAACCCACGATATTTCGTAGATGAGGGGTTTACATTCAAGGTCCACCACTTGTCCAAGCTATTATTGCTAGTAGCCTGAGTGGTTTGGTCTCAAGATTCACCACTTTTCCACTCTATGTCATTAAATTAAGAATATGCGCGTGTTAAGGTCCACCACTTGTCCAACCTATAAGGCTACATCTTAAAGGTTATTCTTTATTACCACTTAGAGTGACCATGATAGGTTTTACATGGGGGTTTGGTTCCAAGGTCCACCACTTGTCCAAGCTAACTCTATTGAAACATAGAGAGAAACAAAGGTCCACCACTTGTCCAAGCTAGGGTCCATTGAAACATGGAGAGAAGGATGCTCCACCATTTGTCGAAGCTAACTCTATTGAAACATGGGGGGTTTACATTCAAGGTCACCACTTGTCCAAGCTATTAGTGCTAGTAGCACGAGTGGTTTTGTCTCAAGATTCACCACTTTTTCACTCTATGTCATTATATTAAGAATATTAGGGTGTTAAGGTCCACCACTTGTCCAACCTATAAGGCTATATCTTAAAGGTTATTCTTTCTCACCACTTGGAGTGACCATGATAGGTTTTAAATGGGGGTTTGGTTCCAAGGTCCACCACTTGTCCAAGCTAACTCTATTGAATAATAGAGAGAAGTAAAGGTCCACCACTTGTCCAAGCTAGGGTCCATTGAAACATGGAGAGAAGGATGCTCCACCATTTGTCCAAGATAGGATCCATTGAAACATGAAGAGAAGCAAGATGCACGATGTCTCCAAGATGCTAGGCTCCATCGAAATACCTTAAACCCACGATATTTCGTAGATGGGGGGTTTACTTTCAAGGTCCACCACTTGTCCAAGCTATTATCGCTAGTAGCATGGTTTGGTCTCAAGATTCACCAGTTTTCCACGCTATGTCATTATATGAAGAATATCTGGGTGTTAAGGTCCACCACTTGTCCAACCTATAAGGCTATATTCTAAATGATATTTTTTTTGACCACTTGGAATGTGCATGATATGTTTTACATGGGGTTTTATTCCAAGGTCCACCACTTGTCCAAGCTAGATCTATTACATATATATTATACATACAATATTCAACTAGATTCCCTACCTATCATGTCCAGTAGCATGGATGCTCTAGCTTGAAGGTCCACCACTTGTCCAACCTATACTCTCTTATGTAAGGGAGATCTCGCTATAAATTCAAAACCTTCCCGCCTAAATTTAAAATATCCCTCCCAAATCTTAAATATCCCGCCTAAATTTTAAACTATCCCGCCCAAATTTTAAAATTCAAACTTTTTTATAAAAATTTAAATTTTACTACTTAAATTTAAAATATTCCACGCAAAATTGATTTTAAATTCAAGTTTACCACAAAAAGATATCATTATACCACCTAAATTCAAATATGCAAACCTCAAATCATTATATTGTACATAAATTCAAACAAATTCAAATTAACAAGCCTAAACTGATATTAGTTTGCATAGATATGAATTTATCACACCTAAATTATGTCACCATGTTAGAGAGAGTGGTTAGAGAATTTGAACAAGGTCCACCACTTGTCCAACCTAGATACCAAGAAGGATTGAGTGTACAAGGTATTGTTTGGAGGTCCTTATAGTCCATTGGTCTTAAGGTCCACCACTTGTGGTAAGGGTCACCAAAAAGTGTATATATTCATCCAAAGAAATACACGTATTTTTGGTCTACATGTCCTAGTTTAAACCATTTATGTCCATTAGGTGTATCACTAAACAACACTACTATTTTTGAGAAACAGAAGTTACAATCATATCTACAAATGGATTAGAGGAAAATCAGCTCAGCATACATCCAGAACTCGCTACAAGAATCGACTTTAACAGATCACGCAAGTAAGTCTTCCATTCAATTTTACTAGTATTACAATGTGTTAGTTATTTGTGATATTTATGTATGTATATATACTATGTGTGCATATCGTAATTAAGTGTAATTGTGTATCTGCATTATGTATGAGTATTACAATGAAATAACACAAATATACATACATACACATAGATAACACAGACGCACACATACATGAGCATGTATTTTCAAGAGAGAGATAGCAAATACAGAGATAGATAGATAGAGAGAGAGAGAGAGATAAATAACTGTTTTTTAGAGAGAGGAGAGAGAAAGATAACAGATTTCACTGTGTTTATGTATGTGGAAGAGAGGAAGACGATGTATGGGAATATGTGCACGTATTTTCAAGAGAGAGACAACAAGATAACAGATTTCATTGTGGTTATGTATGTGGAAGTGAGGAAGACGATGTGTGGGAATATGTGCATGTATTTTCAAGAGAGAGACAGCAAGATAACAGATTTCACTGTGGTTATGTATGTGGAAGAGAGGAAGACGATGTGTGGGAATATGTGTATGTGTGCGGGGATACGTTTAAACTATGTATCTCTGTCTTTTGACGAGAGAGTGTGTGTGCAAGAAGAGTTACAGAGAACCATCTTCTCTATATGGAGAAAGACAGAGAGTGAGAGAGAGAGAAATACCTGTTTTTTCTCTATTCGTGAGGTGTGCAATGTCTCCTGAGAAGACTGCCCGATCCTGCCCTTCTGGAAAGCGTTGTGTACGCTGCTGTTTCTTTGTCTTGTGCGCGAACTTTCAATCCTGTGCACTCCACCTGTGTGTTGTGTACGATGCCGAGCTTGCTCCTCTACGCGCGCGTATACTCCAACTGTGTGCGATCCGTGTGCGCTTTCTGTGTTTTTGCTGCTCGCCTGCTTTCTCTGTGTGCGTTTCTCGTGCGCTCTCTGTGTGCCTAATCTTGATAGGGTTTATTAGAATGCCACGTATGCTACAAGTCCATGTTTTATCATAGGATTAAAAAAAACAAAAGCAATATAAAAAATTAACCAATTCACACGGCCAAAATTAAAGAAATCATGGTTGAAAATATGAAAAACATGCATAACTCTATACTAGGAATTCACTTAAAAAAAAAAAAATCTTTGGGCGCTGCCCCTAGCCCGCGGGGGCGCTGCCCCTCGACCCCGCCCGGGGCGCTGCCCCAGGACCCCGCCCAGAACAATATCCCAAAATCAACCTCCCAAGCCCCGCCATCGAGAGCGCTATATTCCACATCCCCATCAAGAGCGCTATCCCCAAACCTCACGTGGAAGCGCTGCCTTGTCACCCCATTGTGGCATTGCCCTAAGACCCCGCATCTGGAGTGCTAAATGGGAACATTCTTCATTAGTGAAATTTTGAACATAAATTATATTAGCACATACTTAAATATAATACAAATATTAACATATTAGCTATACTACTAATTTACTATAGCAGTTCTAGATTATGTCCCATACTATATTTAAGGTGCCAAAGGTTTGGCCTTATGGTCCTAGATTTAGCCAAGTGGTCAACACATATAGGACCAAGTGCACACTGTGCCACAAAACTTGGCCACCACTTCACTTGCCAAAGTTTAGGCCACATGGTCAATCCTAACTTTCCAATGTTCTTATTATGTCACCTTTTGCCTCGTGGAAAACCTAGGCTTGTTTTCACATACTCAGGCACTTCAAGCCACAATAAATTGTCATTACTCTTCGACAACCCTTTTGTTCAAGTCTTTGAAAAAACATTGTTTAAGGCCACCCTAAACCATTTTCATTTAGGGGTGTCTAAAACTAGCTTTTTGGCAATTCGAGAAGAAAATGGTCAAAGTTTTATACTTAGTTTTAACCACTTGACCAATTCAAATATTGGAAAGCAAGGTCTTGTAATACTTTTCTTTGGACATCACACATTAAAACTAGGTCCCTCACTTGTCCAAGCTATGCTCTAATACAATAAAGGGCTTTTGGTTTCAAGATGCACCACTTTCCCAACCTTGATTCCATTAAAGAAGCTAGCTCTACTTAGACATTTAATAGCAAGGTCTTGCAGCAGTTCAGATTGAACATTTTCCATGGCAGCTAGGTCCACCACTTATCTAAGCTATGCTCTAATAGAGTAAGGGGGTTTTGGTTTCAAGATCCACCACTTGTCCAAACTTGATTTGGGAAGCAAGGTCCTATAATAGTTTGCTTTGGACATTCACCATTACAACTAAGTCCACCACTTCTCCAAGCTATGTTCTAATACACTAAGGAGGTTTTGGTTTCAAGGAGAACCACTTGTACGACTCTGTTTTTGGAAGTAAGGTCTTTACATAGTTCACCTTGGACCTTGGACATTGGATACTACAACTAAGCCCACCACTTGTCCAAGATATCCTCTATATATAGCCAAAGGGTTTGGGTTTCAAGATTCACCACTTTTCCAACCTTTCTTCCATTAAAGAAAGGAGGGGCTTTATAACTAGGTCCACCACTTGTCCAAGCTATGCTCTGATATGGAAAGGGGATTTTGGTTTCAAGGTCCACCACGTGTTCAACCTTGCAAGACTCAAGGGATACTTGGACATTGGAAAGCATAGTCCTATAGTAGTTGATAGGTGGCAGTGGGTATTACAACTAGGTCCAACCTATGCTCTCATATCGCAAAGAGGCTTTGCTTTCAAGGTCCACCACTTGTCCAACCTTGCTTCCATTAAAGAAATGAGGGGCTACGTAAACATTGGCAAGCAAGGTAGCAAGGTTCTAAGGTGTTTCACCTTGGATATTGGGCATTATAACTAGGTCCACCACTTGTCCAAGCTATGCTCTGATAAAGAAAGGGGATTTTCGTTTAAAGGTCCACCATGTGTTCAACCTTTCTAATATAGAAAGGGGATTTTTGTTTCAAGGTCCACCACGTGTTCAACCTTGAAAGACTCAAGGGATACTTGGACATTGGAAAGCATAGTCTTATAGTAGTTGATAGGTGGCAGTGGGTATTAAAACTAGGTCCAACCTATGCTCTTATATAGCAAAGAGGCTTTGGTTTCAAGGTCCACCACTTGTCCAACCTTACTTCCATTAAAGAAATGAGGGGCTACGTAAACATTGGCAAGCAAGGTAGCAAAGTCCTAAGGTATTTCACCTTGGATATTGGGCATTATAACTAGGTCCACCACTTGTCCAAGCTATGCTCTGATAAAGAAAGGGGATTTTCGTTTCAAGGTCCACCATGTGTTCAACCTTTCTAATATAGAAAGGGGATTTTTGTTTCAAGGTCCACCACGTGTTCAACCTTGAAAGACTCAAGGGATACTTGGACATTGGAAAGCATAGTCTTATAGTAGTTGATAGGTGGCAGTGGGTATTAAAACTAGGTCCAACCTATGCTCTTATATAGCAAAGAGGCTTTGGTTTCAAGGTCCACCACTTGTCCAACCTTACTTCCATTAAAGAAATGAGGGGCTACGTAAACATTGGCAAGCAAGGTAGCAAAGTCCTAAGGTATTTCACCTTGGATATTGGGCATTATAACTAGGTCCACCACTTGTCCAAGCTATGCTCTGATAAAGAAAGGGGATTTTCGTTTCAAGGTCCACCATGTGTTCAACCTTTCTAATATAGAAAGGGGATTTTTGTTTCAAGGTCCACCACGTGTTCAACCTTGAAAGACTCAAGGGATACTTGGACATTGGAAAGCATAGTCTTATAGTAGTTGATAGGTGGCAGTGGGTATTAAAACTAGGTCCAACCTATGCTCTTATATAGCAAAGAGGCTTTGGTTTCAAGGTCCACCACTTGTCCAACCTTACTTCCATTAAAGAAATGAGGGGCTACGTAAACATTGGCAAGCAAGGTAGCAAAGTCCTAAGGTATTTCACCTTGGATATTGGGCATTATAACTAGGTCCACCACTTGTCCAAGCTATGCTCTGATAAAGAAAGGGGATTTTCGTTTCAAGGTCCACCATGTGTTCAACCTTTCTAATATAGAAAGGGTATTTTTGTTTCAAGGTCCACCACGTGTTCAACCTTGAAAGACTCAAGGGATACTTGGACATTGGAAAGCATAGTCTTATAGTAGTTGATAGGTGGCAGTGAGTATTAAAACTAGGTC
The DNA here is from genome assembly GCF_014529385.1 of Adiantum capillus-veneris. Lineage (NCBI taxonomy): Eukaryota > Viridiplantae > Streptophyta > Polypodiopsida > Polypodiales > Pteridaceae > Adiantum > Adiantum capillus-veneris. Next base: position 72,592,689 of record NC_140934.1, on the reverse strand, counting down.
CAACCTATGCTCTTATATAGCAAAGAGGCTTTGGTTTCAAGGTCCACCACTTGTCCAACCTTACTTCCATTAAAGAAATGAGGGGCTACGTAAACATTGGCAAGCAAGGTAGCAAAGTCCTAAGGTATTTCACCTTGGATATTGGGCATTATAACTAGGTCCACCACTTGTCCAAGCTATGCTCTGATATAGAAAGGGGATTTTTGTTTCAAGGTCCACCACGTGTTCAACCTTGAAAGACTCAAGGGATACTTGGACATTGGAAAGCATAGTCCTATAGTAGTTGATAGGTGGCAGTGGGTATTACAACTAGGTCCACCACTTGTCCAACCTATGCTCTCATATAGCAAAGAGGCTTTGGTTTCAAGGTCCACCACTTGTCCAACCTTGCTTCCATTAATATAGCAAGGAGGATTTGGTCTCAAGGTTCACCACTTGTCCAACCTATGCAAACCTTTTTCATGTTGTAGCATGATTTTTGGTTTGAAGAGTATTTTTCTATAACTATGGATTTAACAATGTAATCTTTTTACTTACAGGATGGACTTCGAATCTGGGGAGAAAGTACATATGATACTTGACAATGAAATCGTTGGTATTGGTTGTGTGTGTAGAACAGATCCATATTCCACTTGTGGTGGTACAAAGATAGGGCTGGGAAATGTCTCCATACTAGTGGAGGAATGCTTGAAGGATGTGGTCCTACCTTTTCCTACAATGGATACTTCATCTCTCCAAGGCTCATTATGGAGTGCTGTTCGATGGTCAAAGCTTCTTTTGCAATCTTTTGTATTAAATGGGAACTTAATTGATCCACACGAAAGCTACAATGGTGATGAAGAACATGATCATTCTGATCCTCTAGTTACAGATGCAATACCTATGACAAGCCCAGAATTTGAAGCAATGATTCGAGAGTCTTGGAGAAATCAGAGGGTCCTTTTAAAAGATGACACAATGATGCAAACCATGAATGAAGGGACCATCTTATATGTATTTCCACATGATTATGTCAACTTTCAGGAACTTGGTCCTGATTGTGTGGGTGTGGGTATTGAAAGAGAAAATGCAAGCATTCATGATGTGGTTGAAGTGGGTAGCATCACTTTGCTAAAGTGGCCCATCAAGCAGACAACAATGTTGAATGGGAGCCCATTACAACGCTTTGTTCCTGTTGATGGCATGCATGCTACATATGAGGATGTATCCAACGATGGCAATGTTGGAAAAAAACTTGATGGGAGTAATGTTGTCCAGTTGTCAAGGAAGAGACGATACACTTTCATGAACAGGACTCAAAAATCAAAAGCAGCACCAGCTTCGACTTTTTACCTTTCAAACAAATCAATTCAAAGGGTATCATGCATTGATTGTTGTGCACAAAAATGCTGCCAATTTGCAGATCGTGATATGGTGACAAGGTTACGACAACAATTTTGGGGAGAGTCTCAAAAATCACGCACTAATTATGTTTATGATGTTCTTTCTATATGTTATCAGAAAGATGAGAAGTCACGATACCAATTCAGGCTAAATGGCTCTATTGTTTGTTGTAGAGCATGGTATGAGCTACATGGAATACCAAAGACATCATTTTATCGATACAAGGAGAACTTTGAAAATGGTGTGCGCCAATATGTACATGGGAACACATGTACATTGAGAAGGGGACTTCAACATACTAGTTTAGCAAGAGCACTACTAAACGAGTTTGTGGAAAATAACTCTGAGAAAATGCCACATAGAAGTAGAACACTGCTAGATGGCTCAAGAGAGACTCAATTGGTGATTCCATCAACATACAAACAAGTGGATATTTTATGTGAAATCAACACGACACTTGACCAAATGGGCTATGAGAAGAAGCTATCCCAATCTTCTTTTGGTAGAATTTGGAACAAAGAGTACCCACATGTCACTTTAACAAAGACGAGTGAGTTCTCTAAGTGCAATATTTGTAGTTCAATCAAGGCAAGGTTAGAAGCTAAACCTTCTCTTGAAGAGAGAGCTCTTCTCTTGAGGGAGAGAGAAGTTCACATGGCACAACAAAAGAGTTGCAGAAGCCTATATTATGCATGGCGCACGTATTCAGAAACTCAACCACAAAAATATGTATGCATAATCCATGATAAGATGGATCAAAAGAAGACTGCCATTCCTAGATTACGCATTGTTCCCAAGGGTGTGGATTCAGGATATAATCTGCAGGTGGCATTGATTGGCATGATCACTCATGGACATGGAGAAGGTCATTACGGACACTTTGTCTTGAATGGTTTGTGGCCAGCTGATCCAAATCTTACAATTGGCTCAATTGCTAATTGTTTACATAACCTCGAGAGGATAGATAAGCATCCTCTTGGTGATCTAGTAACAAATGGACTTCCAAGGAGCAATATTTCACTACTACATGCTTTGAACTCAAGGGATGCTTTGGACTACCATAACTTGAGTGATGGAAAAGAGCCCATTGTGCAGTCGTCAGAAATTGCAGAAGAGGAATTGGGGTCAACATTTCGCAGATTGCCAGAGAACTTGTTGCTACAATTGGATAATTGTGCAGGGGAAAACAAAAATCGATACTTATTTGCCTATTTGTCAATGCTTGTTGCAAGGGGTGTTTTCAAAACCATCCAGCTGGGATTTTTAATGGTTGGGCATACACATGAGGACATAGACGCCATGTTTAGTAGGTTTTCAGAGAAGTTGAGAGTTACACAAACCTATACTTTGCCACATTTGATGGATACATTACGAAACAGCTCATCTTCATCTCCAGCTCCATTTTTTCTCACAAAGATCCCTGATTTCAAGCAATATTGTGATGGCTATCTTTGTGATGGACAAGACATACTTGTTGGACATTCCAAACCGCTTCAGTTCAGGTTCTTTATGCAGGATGAGACACCAATGATGCAATATAAGGCACATGTAGGTGTATCAAGTTGGAGTGGAAGTATTCGCCTTTGGAAAACAGACACAGAAGGCAAGCCAATGTTACCACATGGAGATCCACCTCTAGTACAAATGGCGGAGTATGTCAAGGCCCACGAAGAAGTCATTTTGGGGCTAAAGAACTATATAAAATTTTGGAAAAATTTAGGGAATGGTTCAAGTATTCCGCGATATTATAGACCCGTGATAGATTATTGGAGTAAGGTAATTGAAGAGATTGGAAAAGCAATCATATCAGAGGGAGTCTTGTATGAAATATTTTGGCCAAAAACTCAAGAATATTCTCATCTACAAAGCACTACAATGAATTTGCAACAAGGAGCAGAAAGATTCCTAGGCCTTGAAGAGTTGAACGATCATTTTTGTGGGCCTCAACGAGATAGGCCAAGGGAAGAGTTTGACCCTATGTCTGATGTGCACCAAGGTGACTTTCTTATGCTTGTTCCGAGTGACACAGAAATCTATCCAGTGTGGCTTGCAATGGCTTTATCTGACATTGATAATGAGCCTACATCACCAAACTACAGAAAACTCTTGATTCAATATTGGGCACCTTGCGCGAGAAAAAGTGGGATGACAGATACTCAAGCTTACAGTAATTGTTGGAAGGGTTATTGGGCTGTCAACTATAAGGACCCACAAGTGTGGGAAACTATAGATGCAATTGTTTGGTCCTGGAGACCCAACAAAGAAGGACCATTTTCTAGAATAAAGATTCCAGAAAGACATGCTCTAAAAGCCAAAGAAGGCCTCACTCGTGCACATCAGCCACACTTGGATCAAAGTTCAGATATGGTATCAAATGTGGAGTAGAATTATGTGGAGCTTCTATTGTGACTATACTAGTCAATTTGTAAACAAAATCTTTTTTGTATCTTCCTTTGTTTTATGTAATTTATAGTTATTATTCAAATCCATGTGTTGTACATCCTCTTGACTTTTGGTGTTTATCAACACCACAATCCTATGAGATTTTCACTTTATTTACTAGCCACACACCTCAATTTTTCCCACTTTAAGTGGAAAATTCCCAAATTACATGAATTCGGTCGATTTGGAGATTCCCATAATGTGAGATTTTTACCAAAATACCTAATATGGTCTTTTAACATAAATGTCATACCATGGTACATAGCTAATCCAGCTAGTTCATGGAGGCTACAAGAAATTTTCAGTCTCTTGGAAAATGCATTCAATCCCTACTTACTCAAAACAACACTCAACCACAAAGGCAACAAAAACTAGTCACGACACCGCAAGGAAATCTCATCATTTCACCAAGAAAATAAATTCCAAATGCAACCAAACTTATAAAAAGGATAGGCAACATCTAAAGACACATGCCCAAGCCCTCAAATCTCCCTTTTGATCTCTAGCCAAAATTGCGACTAATATCAACAGGGCAAATTTGACCTAACTATTTTCGGTCCAAAATGTACCTGGGCCTCTTAGCAATCATACCTCAACACCCCTCATATGCACAAAATGAAGTTTTGATATGTAAAATAGTAATGAGAAAATTTAGAAGGAGGTTAGATAGAGAAAAAACATAGATTCATCACAAGAAACTTACAATGCCACGTAGAACTTTCACCTATGAACGTAATGGACGTAATGCCACTTCAAATAGACAATTTGTGAGAGAGATACGAGCTTCAAATGAAAGAGGGAGAACACACAGTGTTCTCTATAATCGCACGTAGCTTCATTATCCAAGTGAAATTACAAAAATAATACAAAAATTGGCTTTTATACCTTTCCATACGGTTTTAGGACACAAATAAAGAGATGTGCCAACTCTATCTCAACCTAAAGCTTAGTTGTTACAATCTGGAATCTTATAGCCCCGCTAGAGCAAACTCATAATTACATATGCACTTGCTTCAAAAGTCAATAAAATACAAGGGCTTGCAGCTATAATTGTCCAGATTGAGAAAAAAATGAAATATTACATCATGGGCTGGTCTTTAGAGCCTCTTTGATAGCTAGGCTTATAACACCCTTGTTTTGCAACAATGGGAGGAGGCACTTAAAATGGTTGCAATCCCTCACATGTACATGAGTTTTTGAGATTGGTTGGTTGGTGTGGTCAATGAATAAATCCCTTGATAGAAAACCATTTAGATTCAAGTCCATAAAAAGGCAAGTATAGGTAAATAGAGTAAGTTGGACGAGTACTTTGCACTGTAAGCATTTCAATGACACATTCACTCTATGGTTCTCAAAAATGAAATCAAGCTCACTTGCGAAAAAGACCAACCTTGCCTACATTGTATGGTGCAATAAGTATTCTATATTTTGTGGACAAGGGTAGTGAAGCTTGGCTCTCCACCTAGCCATATTCCACTTATAGAGGCAACCCTCGAGCCGCTTCACACTCGCCCTTGGCCTCACATTACTCCCTTCTTGGAGAAGTTTTTTCATCTTTAAAACAAAAAGTGGGGCATTTCTTCGTAAGAACACTAATGTTTTTTCAAGTGGCACCTTCTTCAAGTCGGTCTTTCCACTTATCTAATGCTTGACAATGCACATGATGATAAGGACATAAATCATCATAGTCTAAAATGTTTTCAAGTTCATGCAGCTGGGTTGGAAATTCAATGAAATCAACCAAAAGCTGATGGTCAATGGAATTGGTGTCCCTATGCAAGTGTTTACATAAATAGCTTACATGAAAACCATATGAGTACGAGAGTGCGTAGGTAAAGAAAGTTTGTAAGCCATATCCCCAACTTGCTTGAGTATTTTGAATGCGTCACAATATCTAGGAGATAACTTAGATATAGTACCAGTTTTTAAACTTTTTGAATGTTATAGAACACGTAAAAATACCTCCTCGCCTTCCATGAAAGTGACATGTCGATGTTTCTCATCATCATATTTCTTGTATCAATCATTCTCTTGTCAACATTTTAAAGAGGATCATCCATATGGTCTTGGATAAACTCCTTGACTTGATGAAAATTTTCAGTAGCCAACCCCATCGTAACTAGTGATGTAGGTTGAAAACCATTTACAAGCATGAAAGGACTAAAAATAATCATAACATGCTTTGCATTATTGTACACAAAATCTAAAATAGTAAGATAATATTCTCAATTGGATTGATTTTTGCTAATGTGCACTCTTAGAAAATCCTCTAGCACTTGATTAACACGTTTAGTCTATTCATCCATCTCTAGATGATCTGCATTACTAATGTTGATTTGTGTTTCCAATTGCTTAAACATAGTATGACAAATGAATATTACACATGGGTTCACAATCACATACAATATTACTAGTAGACAATTAATATACAATCACCCATACCGATCCATGATCTTCCACATTGTGACTTACTTCAACATCATGAGCTTCTGTGAGGGAGGCACCGCATACCTAGCTAGGTACGATTGGGGGTAGGGGATCGCCGGCCCGGTGGGGGGGCCGGGGGTCCCCTGCCCCCAGTCGTACCTAGCTAGGTATGCGGTGCCTCTCGAGTAGAAGCTCATGATGTTATTCATTGTATAAAAACCACTGGAAAAGACTTCATTTTCCTACGTGAGAAAATTTCTAAAATCTTCTTGTGAATTTGGGAAGGACTCTTAACATTGGGCTCTGTAATGGAAGATGTTTATTACCAAGAGAGAGGGCACTAGCTATGCATACTTATTGAGCGTAGAAGTAGTGATTTATGTAGAGATAGAAGTAGGTTGCGTGTCGAGAAAGACATGACTTGTGTTGTAATATAAGTTTTTCTACACAAAATAAATAGTGTTTGTAACAATATTCTCTCTCTCTCTCTCTCTCTCTCTCTCTCTCTCTCTCTCTCTCTCTCTCTCTCTCTCTCTCTCTCTCTCTCTCTCTCTCTCTCTCTCTATACACTATAAATCTTATACATGTATTTTTTTTAAAGAGCTCGCTTGGCAAAAAAAAAAAGCTCGATAGGAAATGTTTGCCCAAAAATGACGTTCGGGGTCGTCCACCTTTCAACAATCACTTATAACACGTGCGGTCAACAGATATTTTTATTTTCTTCATAAACTAATTTCTTTTTTCCAAATGTTTACTTTCTAAATCCGTTCTATTATTTGTAATTCTATAACTCTTTGAAATTTAGAAACCCCTTGGTTGCATCATTTTTGTGCTCTATTATTTTTAAGCCTCATATGCTCTATATTGCTTTTGTCTGCTTGTCAGCGGGTGATTAGCTTTTGAAGGATTTTGATACGTCGAATAAACTATTTTCCATACTAGAATTGCCCATACTTGAAGGCTTCATAATTGTTCACTCGACAAGAACTACACATCTTCAACATGCTTGCACTGCTTACTCATTGGAATAGAACAATGGAGCATTACTACAAGGGATATGATGATCCATGCGCATTTGCGATCTAGAACGACCATTAGATTGGGATTTGTCACATAGGTGCAATCCCTGCTTTGACCCAACAATTGAAAGTGATAGCTCATCAAAGTGAGGAGACTCAAGGATCGCTTGCAAAGGAGAATCGACTATATACATGACTTCTCAGTCCCAACCAGTATGTGAATAGGGAGAACAACAATAGGCCCAAAATTTGTTTGATCTCTTAGGGATTCCAACATGTCACATGTTTGATGAGTACACTAATGTGTATGGTGGTTGAGTGTATTAGAGCCTAGAGAGTGGTTGTGTACATATGATGGATGCTAATGAAAGTCCTTCAAAGCAAAAGATGGTGCGAGGGGGACCACTACATATGGATTAATGAACCAATGAAAAAGTCAGAGCTGTTGAAACTATTTTTAAAGCTATTTGTAAATGCATAAACAAAATTGCATGAATATCCTTTTGTTTTCTTCAAAGCAAGCATAAAATTTTACTAGAATTTTTCATTTTAGCCATAAACGTGAGAAAATGTTATTTAATGAATACTGATGTTGATCAACATGTTGTGTTGAAATTATGGATACTTTAATCATATTAATGATAAATATTTTTGTGTTAGGGAAAAAATCATCTTTTGCCTTTGTGCAATCCGAAGTGCATTGAGTGGAAGTCCTAATTTTCATGTAAAAATTCTAGCATATTCATTCTCATGCATAGAACATTTTTCTTTGAATAAAGGAATTTTTCTTAGAATAAAGAAGTTTGAATGTGTATTTTTTATATAAGGGACTTTGATAGCATGCAATCATCTGTTTAATTGGGGTTGAATTTTAGTTCTCATTTCTCTCTCTCTCTCTCTCTCTCTCTCTCTCTCTCATAATGCCCAAAAGTGTTGATTCAAAAGGCCCATTCTTTCCTAGGACAACTTTCCCATTTGAGTTGCTAGAAATATGTCGAGAGAATGATTCCTTAGAACCAACTAACTTTTGGATCGACACATGAAATAATGGTTGAACTACCACTCCTTGCGGAGGTAAGGTTCAATGCTCGAAAAAAACCTAGGTTTAGTGCAATCCCACCTACAAATTTGGTGTAAAACCTTCAAATTTTGTCAACAGAGGTTTTCTCACCTTCAAACATCAAATTTAGAGGTAAATTTCAAAATTTGTAGGTGGGATTGCACTAAACCTAGGTTTTTGTCAAGTTTTTGGAAAAAAGTTTTTTTCTAGCACTTGTAAGGTTGTTGTGTAGAAGATGGTCTCTTTTTTTTCATGAATTTTTTCAATGAGCCATCTTTCAAAAAGTGTACTTAATCACCAAAAAACTGTGAAACCTTTGATTTTCGGGTGCCCATCAAAAATCAACCTTGAATTACGTTTGTAAAAGTACAATTACTATGTTTTCTTTCTTCTTTTGAACAATTTGATGCTTCACATCGACTAATTTTACGAGATTGTGCTAACACATCCACACCCACGTGTCACAAGGGTTGAACCATATAGCAAACGCACTTAAAATATAGTTCCTATATTTGGAAAAAAAAAAGAGGTAAAAAATAGACATCAAGGACGAACTCCCTCAAGTTGCATGTGTGACAGAGGTGTCTTGAAAACTTTTCATTTAAACAATTAATCGTCCACAAACGTGAAGAGTACTTTACATGCACGTTCAAAAGATAATGTATCAATTAAGTTTACAAAGTCACATGAAACTTGACGTGTTGCTATGTATCCTTTTGCCTTTGCATGCTTGTGAGTGACTCGCCTTTTCTATGCACGTTCTTTCTTTCGATTGATCTATTTGCTTTTCAAATAAAGCAAAGAAAAGAAAAGGTAGTTCTCTCTTTTTCTCTCTCTCTCTCTCTCTCTCTCTCTCTCCCCCCTACGTCACTGTGTTTCCCGGACCTGCAGCAGGCGACACTACCGGATTGAACTCCTGTTGACGCGTGTCGGGGGGGGGGGGGGGGATCCCCTCCCCCTTTATCTATTAGTATAGATACAAAAAATTGTTCCAAGGCATGTTTTAACATGCCAAAAATAGAGCTAAACACAACTATGCACCAATGCTCCCAAAAAAAAACATGTTTTTGGCAAAAATATGTCAGGAAGGTTGGTTTGTCAAAAATACTTTTCCTAACCGAAAAAATCAAGGGCATATTTAAAACTCTTCCAATATGTCGGTCAAAAATTGAAGCATTTGCCAATATTAGCACTAAAACTTGTGAAATTTTGCTGGTTTTCTTCAAGGCAAGCTTGTAATCTGGCCATGAACGTGCAAGTTTAACCGGTTAACTCCGATTTTTTGAGGTACATTGGGTCAAACTCATGAAGACAATTAATGCAAAATCTTTTACTAGGGTCTCAAGGGCTCTCCCAAGGCACCTACCGAGGGACTGTGAGGGAGCCCTCTAAAGCACACAAATTCTAGAGAGAGAGAGAGAGAGAGAGAGAGAGAGAGAGAGAGAGAGAGAGATTCACATAAAACTAGCAAAATTCAAGCTAGATTCTAAGCTTGCCTTGAAGGAAACCAGGAAAATTGACATGCTTTTAGGCAAAAGCAAGCAAATCCTTCAAATTTTGATCTAAAAACCGGAAGATTTTTAAGTGAGTCTTCTTTCAAAATGTTCTTGGTGGGATCTGCACTTGTTCTAGTGTGCGCGTGCAGGCACGAAAGAGGGAGAGGTGAAACCAGTGGCTAGAAAGCATTAAAGACCCTCATTTTGAGTATAGCTTTTAAATTTTGGGACTTCAAAAACAATGCTAATAAAGGTTAGAAGGTTATTGCTTGCTTTCAGTTTCAAATCTTTTATCAGAGAGCTCTCTTTCAGGATGTGAAGATATATCTTCATTACTTCTAAAATAAACCCTAGGAAGCCTCTGCCGCAAAAAATGAGACTTGCAGCAGGCACAATGAACCACTAAGAAACAGGCCACTTCTTTTGAAAGAAACCAACAATGTAGACAAACAAAAGCAGCACAGGCACCTCTATGAGAGGGCCGATCGTAGCAGCAAGAGCCTCCTTCGAGTCAATGCCAAAGCTACCAACAGCAACTGCGATTGCAAGCTCAAAATTGTTGCTCGCAGCAGTAAAGCATTGTGTGACCGCCAGCGGGTATGGCACCTTCAACCACTTGCATAAGAACAATGACCCAAAGAAAACAGCGCCAAAGTAAAGCAGAAGCGGTACTGCAACCCTCACTACATGCCCTATGTTCTCCACAATTTGATGAGCTTGGATCGAAAACATCACAAAAATAGTGTAGAGCAGACCAATGAGAGCCCACGGTCCGATGAATGGCAGAAACTTAGACTGGTACCATCTTCGCCCAAAAGCACTTATCAAGATGAGCCTAGTGACAATGCCTGCAACAAGCGGAACCCCAAGGAAAAGCAAGACGCTTTTCGCCACAGTCCATGAACTTACATGAAAACCTTTACCCCGAGACACAACTTTGAGGTAGAGGAGTGCTACCGGAGTAAACAATATGATCTGCAAAACTGAATTGATAGCAACCAGAATAGCACAATAATCTGCATCACCGTTAGCAAGACCATTCCATATTAGAACCATTGCAATGCATCTTGCTATGCCAACGAGGATCACTCCCGTCCGAAACTCTGGCAAATCTGGAAGCGTAGCCCACGCTAGACCTGTCATAAGCGCGGGTCCCACTATCCAATTCAGCACAATGCTGATCGATACTGTTTTCACAGACCCTGCTTGTCTTAAAACCCGACCTAGGATCTCATATTGCACCTTGCATAGAACAGGGTACATCATCACCCAAAGCCCGATCGCAATCGGTAATGACACTGATGCAATTTCTGCTACTTGAAATGCCTTCTTCACTCCTTTGACATAGTATCCAAATACTATGGATACCACCATGACTACAAATATCCACACATACAGGTATCGATCGAGCACCGATAGCTGTTTGAAAAGTCCTTGCACTTCATGAAAAAAAAAACAAGATTAACTCATTAGCTCTAACAGAAAGAAAATAGTGGACTTGGAGATGCTCTTTTGTCACTCCTCACAAAATCGGCATCTTCACAGACAGCATAACTGTTCTCCCTTTTTCATACATTAAACTGGCACACAGCACAAAACACGCTCTATGCAAGCAAATTTAAGAACATGGTAAGAGAAGCTCCATAACTGCACACGTGCAATCACACACACAAATGTCAACACACACACACACACGTGCGTGCATGCGTGTATCACCATTACACAGTCAAGGATGCTCACAGTCAAAAATTAACCCTAGTTTTCCGTCGCAAGTTGTGGAGATGAAACCGCCAAAAAAACTCAGATATAAATGCAGCCACAACAACACACACGCATGCATGCGCATTCCCTTCCAAAACAGCCACAGCACATACACGCACACAGACACTCTCACTCACTCTCTCTCTCTCTCTCTCTCTCTCTCTCTCTCTCTCTCTCTGTGTGTGTGTGACTCACATTTTGTGCCTCCGGTGGTGCTTGGGTGCGATGGCGGTTCGTTCGCATCAGCGATGTCGAGAGCCATCGGCTTGTCATTCGGAGAAGCCATCGACTGCTTCTGAGGCGGAGGAGAGCTCGCCATAGGTGCCGCTGTCCGCTCGCTCTCAAAGCTTCAACATGCCTCACGTGTGTGGAATGCCGTGACATGTTGAGCTGTTGCAAGAAACTGCATATAAAAGAGAGAGAATTGGGGGGAGTTCTGAAATGTGCCCCTTTTGAGAGACGGGAAGGGTCAGATTCGAATATTGGCTTGGTGCTCGTCTCCCCGAAGGCTTGGAAATTGAAAGAAATGTAAACCAGATTCGTCAAAAGGATGGCCAACCTTTCCCCTTTTCTCGGATCTCTTTACACTTTTTCCTTTTCTGAGGTAGGAAACAACACACTCCGATGGACCCGAGGGTGGTGAACCCATCGGGAAATAACCCTTGAGGCCTTGGTGCCATATGAGCAACCGAAGATTGGCTTTTGCTCCAGCCAGTTGAGCTAACGGTCGATACCCATATTAGCAACCAAGGTGGAGTTGAACCCAAGAGCTTGGACCTCAAAGGCTTTCGCTCCAACCAAGTGAGCTAGCGCTTGCTACACCCAGTTAATTCGGGATCATTTTGGGCACATCTCAAATGAAAAGAGAGAAACATGGCCAAATCCTTGATGTTTATTTATTGGAGCAACTTAAATTGCAAAGGATTTCAAACGTCTATGGTGTTTCTCATGTTAAAGTGTGCGCAACATGTAACATGTTCACATGCAAGGTTCGACCAAAAAGCCGTTAACTTTTCTACGTTTCTACCTCACACCTCGTGATTTTCTCTCGAGAAAAATGGCATTCCCTCTTCAAGTCACTTCTCCTTTCTGTGATTGCCCTTCTACTCCTCCCCACCAACATGAAGCCTATAGGAAATCAGCTGCCAAAAAACCTGGTCTTTTTGGCATGCTAAAGCATGTCATAGAGACAAAGAAGAAAGGAGTACAAATTTTTTTATGCCAATTTTGAAGTTTATGAGTGTGTCCCTTCATTTAAGGCCTAACATATTGAAGTTTGTGACTTGGTCTCTTCATCTAAGAGTCAAGTCCCATTGAGACTAATAAATTTAATTAGATTTAATTCTACAAATCAATCGCATACAACTTGGCACTAAAAGAGGGAACTTTCTATGTATGAGCTAAACCCTTCCATTTTTCTTTTCCAAATCCACCGTGCGAGAGCCTTCTAAGAGGTATCCATGATGTGAAGGTGTGGCTCTTCCACAAAAAGTGCAATTTCAAACTTAACTTCTCATTGATTATTACCCCTCAAAATGCTCTAATACAAAGCAAAAAGGAAATATTTGTAGCTTTAGAACTTCAATGGACTTGTCTTTTTATCACATTGCATCAAAAGGAATGGTGTGTGGGTCTTTCAAAAGCCCATATCTCCTGTCGGTAGGATCCGAGATGCTAATGTTCTAAGAGATGGCGTTCTAAGCGCCATACCTTTCATCCTGTCCCCTTTATCATTCCTCAGCAAGGGCATTGTTTCTCTCTACTAGCATCCTTCTTCAACACCCCCAAGGGGGAAAGGGTCATGGTCCTACAGAATGCCTTGCGTAATGGCATCATTGTCAACCCACCTACTCAAATCTTTGCAACAACTCGCTCTCTAGTGTTAGTAGCTAAGCTAATACATGCCGCTAAAGACATGACCACATGCGATTGAAGTGGGATTCACAACTATAATTATTATACGTGAGCTTTTATTGAGTAGATTGCGGCCAATGACTTCCAGCTTGTAACTTAATTACCAAGGCACTTAGTTTGCCAGTTTTATGATATTGATTGGCCAAAGGACCAACTTTTGAGGATTGGCAAAGTATAAAGGCCAACATTTGTAAATTGAACCTAAGTTTTGGAAAATGAAAGTGAGCACTTGTCGTTTTGAGTACTTTATCTACCCTCTTGCTTCTCATACTTGTATCTCCCTTGTATGAAATGCTATTGTGAATACAAAACTAGCCTTGCGATCGTAGGTGTACGCTCTTCAATTCACAGTAAGTCTCTTACGAAGTTTCTATGCTTTTTTCGTGTCCGTATTCTTGCTATTTTGGCTCCTTTTGCCGCTTACATCATACATTTAGCATTTACCTAATTGGGGTGCATCAATTGTATGATATGCCAAACAAAGGTAAAGCCATGTGGTGCTCAAATTTGTATGGCTTCATGAAGGCATGTGTAGTTACTTTAGAAGTTGTCAAGGGGCAAAGAAAAGCATGATCACATTGCTAGCTAAGGATTATTGGAAAGAAAAGCCACAGCACATACACGCACACAGACTCTCTCTCTCTCTCTCTCTCTCTCTCTCTCTCTCTCTCTCTCTCTCTCTCTCTCTCTCTCTCTCTCTGTGTGTGTGTGTGTGTGTGTGTGTGTGTGTGTGTGTGTGTGTGTGTGACTCACATTTTGTGCCTCCGGTGGTGCTTGGGTGCGATGGCGGTTCGTTCGCATCAGCGATGTCGAGAGCCATCGGCTTGTCATTCGGAGAAGCCATCGACTGCTTCTGAGGCGGAGGAGAGCTCGCCATAGGTGCCGCTGTCCGCTCGCTCTCAAAGCTTCAACATGCCTCACGTGTGTGGAATGCCGTGACATGTTGAGCTGTTGCAAGAAACTGCATATAAAAGAGAGAGAATTGGGGGGAGTTCTGAAATGTGCCCCTTTTGAGAGACGGGAAGGGTCAGATTCGAATATTGGCTTGGTGCTCGTCTCCCCGAAGGCTTGGAAATTGAAAGAAATGTAAACCAGATTCGTCAAAAGGATGGCCAACCTTTCCCCTTTTCTCGGATCTCTTTACACTTTTTCCTTTTCTGAGGTAGGAAACAACACACTCCGGTGGACCCGAGGGTGGTGAACCCATCGGGAAATAACCCTTGAGGCCTTGGTGCCATATGAGCAACCGAAGATTGGCTTTTGCTCCAGCCAGTTGAGCTAACGGTCGATACCCATATTAGCAACCAAGGTGGAGTTGAACCCAAGAGCTTGGACCTCAAAGGCTTTTGCTCCAACCAGGTGAGCTAGCGCTTGCTACACCCAGTTAATTCGGGATCATTTTGGGCACATCTCAAATGAAAAGAGAGAAACATGGCCAAATCCTTGGTGTTTATTTATTGGAGCAACTCAAATTGCAAAGGATTTCAAACGTCTATGGTGTTTCTCATGTTAAAGTGTGTGCAACATGTAACATGTTCACATGCAAGGTTCGGCCAAAAAGCAGTTAGCTTTTCTACGTTTCTACCTCACACCTCGTGATTTTCTCTCGAGAAAAATGGCATTCCCTCTTCAAGTCACTTCTCCTTTCTGTGGTTGCCCTTCTACTCCTCCCCACCAACATGAAGCCTATAGGAAATCAGCTGCAAAAAAACTTGGTCTTTTTGGCATGCTAAAGCATGTCATAGAGACAAAGAAGAAAGGAGTACAAAATTTTTTATGCCAATTTTGAAGTTTACGAGTGTGTCCCTTCATTTCTATACTCTTTATAATGGAGCTTAAAATTTTCAAGGAAGGAGAGACCCTCCACATGTCACACTCTGCTTCATTTCAAAGATAGCCTTTAAAAAAAATTAATTTGAAATCCAAAAGTAAAGGGTAAGTACTAAAATAGTAGAAAATGAAAAGACTTTTCAGTCCTGTCTATGTAAAGTCAAAAGAACTTATATACTATATATTAAAGAGCTTAAATGAAGATTGGACAATGGAGGTATCCACTTGTGGAAGCTAACCGTGCTGAACCTGAATGTGACATGAAGAGAAAAAAGGTGGAATAGACAGAGCCAATTTTCCAAGGATCCCAAAAATATAGTATAGAAGAATAAAAGCAAGGTGACTCAATGACTCCGTCCGGCCGTAGGTGATGCACCAAGCAGGGATTCAAGGAAGAGGTAGCACTGTCGCAGTCTCCAAAAAGCAAGGTGGCATTGGACTTGCCAACAACCTGACATATGCCTAGGTTTACAAAGAGAGTTTTATCATGTTGGACCAATTACCCAGTTGCCATCTTTTTCAAACTTAAGGGCATGCATGCAGCTGTGTGCATCAGCGACCAAGATTTGAGCGAGTCAAGGCGCGTGATTCTCCCTCAGTCTCTCTTGATTCATCATCGATTGCAATCCATCCCATGACCTGCTTACCCTTTGGGCTGGTATTGCTTCATCGCTACTATGGCATCCAACAGATCTCTCTCTCTCTCTCTCTCTCTCTCTCTCTCTCTCTCTCTCTCTCTCTCTCTCTCTCTCTCTCTCTCTCTCTCTCTCTCTCTCTCTCTCTCTCTCTCTCTCCCCCAGTGGTAACTGTAGGGGACATCTCAAATGTTTCTGATCACGCCCTCCTCATCCGACATATTGGTTGCACCAGCTTTCAGTGCACCAATTCTTTCAGGCCGCTATGGCGTGCCAGCCTCAATGCGGCTATGGCTACACCTACGCTTTTGGGTTGCTACTTTGTTGCAGGACATTGCTTGCCGGTCACGCTTACAGCTTCAAATTTTGGGTTACTCCGCCTTCAAATTGATCAAGCGAAAATCTGCTCAAGCTGAGAATGGCGTATTGCATGTTGTGTAGACTGTGCTTATTGGTTGCTTTCTGCTTCTTCTTTCCTGCTCTCTCAAGCACCATTTTTTGCAGACATTAATTCAAGGCCTAGATGAGCCAAATCCGGACGCTCCTAGCTTAGAGCTCTCATTCGTCCTCCTTAGAACATATGTGAATTGCAGCATGATATGCAGGAGCCACCCTTTTCGTCTCTTTTATCAGAGATTTTGACCCAGACGGTGATTTTGAATTTTCTTGATCATGTGTATGGCAGCCAAGTATAGATTTGTTGCCATAAGATTGCATGAGCTATCCGTAATAGAGTAGTGGTGGGGTAGTACCACCTTGGTTGCCATTTTGAGCTGCCTACACATAACCTACACTAAATCCAAACCTCGCACCTCTTGCAATTAGCACTCACCTACAACCACCATATTGGCATGGAGCTCAACACTCTACACTTGAAAGAAAATTAAACTCATAGTTCTCTTTGATGGGGATACAAATGGCCCCGGGTAAATAGGCCGCAGCTATGAGGTCCTTGAGTTTCATGTTTTAAAAACCCCACCCCTTCTACACACTTACCACCCAAAAGAGTTTAATCTCTTATGATCATATATTATCATGGCCCAGTCTCTTTTCCTCTTATCGCACAAACCCCTCTATTCCTCTTATCGCACAAACCCGCTACTAAAATCTCGCTCCCATGACATCTTTGACTGATCAAATATCCATAGGCAAATCTCTCTCTCTCTCTCTCTCTCTCTCTCTCTCTCTTTCTCTCTCTCTCTCTCTCCCGAAGTGCAAGACATCTATTTGGCCATTCGGGCTCTCTGGTAGCACCTAAAACTTCTTCGTACATATACGGAAACCAACACGGAATATGCAACTTAGGAAGGTTGAGGGAAAGCACTTAATTGCTTATTGAATGTGGTTATTACAAGATTTTCAGACAGACGCTCCAGACTTTGCCTAATGAGTTGCCTGTTGTATATCCACATTAATGGGTACATTGTGTTCTCTTCAAGATTGTGGTGTAGATACATCATTGTTTAGTAGGTTAGCTTAGGTGAAAACAATTCCAATCTACTGCACGGTGTTTTTGCCATTTGATAGGTTGAAAACTATAAGAGGGACTTCAAATGCCCGTAATTCCTATGCAAAGGTCATGACCATTAATTTTTGGCTTGGGCTAATTTATGAACTATGACAACGGTATAAGAGATTTGCAAGCACCTCAACACCAAGATAATTGAAGGCCTCGACTTTATTGTGAAGTTGAAATCACATTGATGCATCACGCTCAAGAAGTTGGTTTTTTTATGCTATAGGATAATTTGCACCAATGCCTATTTTGAAATATTTCAATAGATTTTAAAGTGATTCTAGCTCTTCAGTGTGTGTGTGTGTGTGTGTGTGTGTGATGCCGTCATCGCTCCCCCTCTTGCATGGAACCTTGCCTTCTTTGTGGTTGGTCAACATCCAACTTGCATGGAACCTTGCCTTCTCTGCGGTCGATCAACATCCAACTTGCAAGTGCTTCACAGTGGTAGGATACGTCCCAACTTATACAAAGGGTTGAATACAATTGTGAAGACTACTAATGGAGTAGCATGGTTGCATGCTTTGATAGTCCAAAGCACAATGAATCGAGGGTTCACAAATATTAAAGGCATACATAGGGATATGAAAAAAGAGTATATATAGCTTACATTAGAGCACCTTAACACTTTGCAAGAGGTTTTGTTGGACTAGGAAGAAGTTTCCAAGCAACTGCAAGTAAAGGGGCTCTAAAAGTCGTATGTGGTTTTTAGCCACCCGCTTACAGCATAGACGCAAGGCTGGCCACCTTGAGGACCTTCTTGAGATGGTGCTCTTTTGTGTGGAAAATCCTTTATGGAGCTATCCTTCCAATTAAGGCATTTTTTATATTTAAAAGAAGATACGTTTAACAAGCTAAAATTATAAAATCTCCACCGCTAGATTCTGAGCTTACCTTTAAGAAAACTCGCAAAGTTTTACAAATTTTAGTGCAAGTATCGACAAATGCTTTTTGACCTAGCAATCGAAAGATTCTATAGGTGTCGTTATTTTTTTCAATATGAAAAATTATTCTTGGCAAGCCCTCCTCATAGCCAGCACAAAGTTCGCTCTTCACCCTATTTCTCTGTATCTACAAACCAATGCTACATGCGACGGAATGGGACAGACCGACCGATAGTCCGGTTTAGACATCTACTTTCTCATTTTGAAGGCCTTAACAAACTCCCCTTTTAATCATACCATGGGTTGTGCGAACTTTTCATCCTACCATGAATGGACAACATCCCTTCAATTCGAAGGGTGATAGCTATCTGAAGCAGATTTTGAAAACCCAAAACCTTCATGTCTTTGAAAGAACCATCATGGTAGCTCAATTCAATCATATTGTGCATGAAATTTAAAGCAGTGAGATTATATATTCAATAGGTTGAAGACTAGGGTCAACTGTACAAGTGGAAGAACGAAAACATGCACTAAGTTACATCAAATTCTCGGGTGGTACATTCTAGGGAGAAGCAAATCACCCATCTTTGGTTGGAATTTCTATATAAGGAACAATCAAGGTCTCTTGCTTGGGAATTGTACAACCCCATTTTGGAAATTATTTGTCCTCAAGGCACATGTAGTGTGTGAGGCTGATTGTACAATCTTCGCTAAAGTTAATATAGCATCTCCACTCACAATTGTGAGTATGGCGATAAAAAACATTATACTGTTTGAAAGTCTACTTTTCATTTTGAAGGCCTTAAAGAAAGTCCCCCTTTTCATCCTACTTATTGACGTTGTTTTAAACAAAATGGGTAAAAGCATGTAATGGCGTCTACATAGCTGGTGTCCATGGACACCAGCTATAAAACATGTTGCCATGTTTTCTATACAAGGCTACATTGACTCTCCATCATCTTATATATAAATGGATAGGACTTTAAGAGCATAATGTAAAAATGAAAGCTTTAATAAATTTTATACATTTGTAGAAAAAATTATCAGGCCTCCATTTTCATGCTATGCTATATGATAGCAGAAATAACTTTCCACCATTAGATGCTTTTACCCAAATATATTACATCTAAGATCCCCCCTTGCTTTTGACTTCCTTGCAACAACCATGTTGGGCATATCTTGCAATCAACACATTTCAAGAGCTAGCCTTTTGGACATACACACTTGCTATCTTGCTTGCTCATGGCATACACATGCATAAGGCCACATGCCAACAAGGTGAAAGCAAATGTGATTGCATCTGCATAAAGGACTTCCATTTAGTTCATCTATGCATGAGAGAGAGAGAGAGAGAGAGAGAGAGAGAGAAAGAGATTTGGAGACAGGGGGGTATGGAGCATGTGCAACATGAGGAAAGCCACACTTGCAACTTGGATAGTTATGCGAAACATGGAATACAACATGCTTATAATAGAGGGGAAGGCAAGACAATAGAAGAAGAGGGTCATGGCCCAGGTGGAGGACCATGCAAGAAAGTGAAGATGTGAGAACAAGGCAAGAGAAAGACTAAATGAATAGCTATGTCTTTTAAAGGCATGTCAATTGACCCACACACACATATACACGCATACACATTAAAGAGAGAGAGAGAGAGAGAGAGAGAGAGAGAGAGAGAGAGAGAGAGCACCATAGTATACAACCAAATGGTTGTTATAACACTCTAGAAAAGGATTTTTGAGAGAGAGAGAGAGAGAGAGAGAGAGAGAGAGAGAGAGAGAGAGAGAGAGAGAGAGCACCATAGTATACAACCAAATGGTTGTTATAACACTCTAGAAAAGGATTTTTGAGAGAGAGAGAGAGAGAGAGAGAGAGAGAGAGAGAGAGAGCGCAAGTCAGTGTTTGCATTGACAAAGGAGAGAAGAAGAAAAAGGGGGAATTATGACATTGTAAGAGCAATCCTAAGAGACCTCCAAGATTAAAAATGATCCTAGAGAGAGAGAGAGAGAGAGAGAGAGAGAGAGAGATTTTCATGCCTTGATTGGAAAGAGCGCATTGTAGCTTGGCATGGAAAAGCGGGTACCTAGCATGGAAACCACAAAGGATGATTATATCTTGGTAGATTCAGGAGCAAGCGGAGAGTAGAATGAGAGTAGCTACATATCATGAGTTGGAAAATCATGCGAAAATCATGCCCTTAGGGGGTCTACTATGTAATCATGTTAATGTATAACTTGAGTTCGATAGGAGGGGTTTTAAAATGCAAAAATTTTAGGCAATTGAATAGATATACATTAAAATAAAGGGATTCTATATTTAATCCTAGAAAAAATCCTAAAATAAAGGGTCATTTCATTCATTCAAACATGTTAAAAGAGGGGTTTTTTAAATACCCCGTGAACGCACATTATATAGGGGGGTACTGAACGATGAACCCCCCGAAATCATGCGGGCTTAGAAAAAGTAGATAAAGTGCTAATCCAAAAAGAAGATTTACACTCAATTTGATTATAAGAATATGCGGAGTAGCTACATTGTATGAGTTGTTTGTCTCATCCATGGAGTAAGTAGCTAGCACAATGATTGATGCATGCTGCATGTATCAAAAAGATCCAAAATCTCACAAGAGAATCACATATATTTACATGTCATTGTGAAATGAAGCAGAGCGAGGCTACCATGATTGATGTGTTCCCATGATTGACGTGTTCCTTGACCGCGGCAACGCGTGAGTCACATGCTAGTAAGGCTTAATGTGGCTTACCTTCTTTTCTTTGTTTTAGAATGCCTAACATATTCAAGTTTGTGACTTGGTCTCTTCGTCTAAGAGTCAAGTCCCATTGAGACTAATAAATTTAATTAGATTTAATTCTACAAATCAATCGCATACAACTTGGCACTAAAACAGGGAACTTTCTATGTATGAGCTAAACCCTTCCATTTTTCTTTTCCAAATCCACCGTGTGAGAGCCTTCTAAGAGGTATCCATGATGTGAAGGTGTGGCTCTTCCACAAAAAGTGAAATTTCAAACTTAACTTCTCGTTGATTATTACCCCTCAAAATGCTCTAATACAAAGCAAAAAGGAAATATTTGTAGCTTTAGGAACTTCAATGGACTTGTCTTTTTATCACATTGCATCAAAAGGAATGGTCTGTGGATCTTTCAAAAGCCCATATCTCTTGTCGGTAGGATCCGAGATGCTAATGTTCTAAGAGATGGCGATCTAAGCGCCATACCTTTCATCCTGTCCCCTTTATCATTCCTCAGCAAGGGCATTGTTTCTCTCTACTAGCATCCTTCTTCAACACCCCCAAGGGGGAAAGGGTCATGGTCCTACAGAATGCCTTGCGTAATGGCATCATTGCCAACCCACCTACTCAAATCTTTACAACAACTCGCTCTCTAGTGTTAGTAGCTAAGCTAATACATGCCGCTAAAGACATGACCACATGCGATTGAAGCGGGATTCACAACTATAATTATTATACATGAGCTTTTATTGAGTAGATTGGGGCCAATGACTTCCAACTTGTAACTTAATTACCAAGGCACTTAGTTTGCCAGTTTTATGATATTGATTGGCCAAAGGACCGACTTTTGAGGATTGGCAAAGTATAAAGGCCAACATTTGTAAATTGAACCTAAGTTTTGGAAAATGAAAGTGAGCACTCTGTCGTTTTGAGTACTTTATCTACCCTCTTGCTTCTCATACTCGTACCTCCCTTGTATGAAATGCTATTGTGAATACAAAACTAGCCTTGCGATCGTAGGTGTACGCTCTTCAATTCACAGTAAGTCTCTTACGAAGTTTCTATGCTTTTTTCGTGTCCGTATTCTTGCTATTTTGGCTCCTTTTGCTGCTTACATCATACATTTAGCATTTACCTAATTGGGGTGCATCAATTGTATGATATGCCAAACAAAGGTAAAGCCATGTGGTGCTCAAATTTGTATGGCTTCATGAAGGCATGTGTAGTTACTTTAGAAGTTGTCAAGGAGCAAAGAAAAGCATGATCACATTGCTAGCTAAGGATTATTGGAAAAAGCACCAACCCAAATTCTAGTTTTAACATCTTATATTGGTAGACAATCAGCTTCCTTATGAAAAGCTATGTTATTTTTAATTTTTAGGGAAATTTAATCTCACAACCAAGGGCATTTTGGTAACTTTGGAAAATTTCAAGGGCATTTTGGAAATTTATGACAAAATATTGGATGCATTGTAGAAACTTTTGAATCTTGAGGGGTATTTGGGGAATTTCACAAATTAGAAGCGTATTTTAATAATTTTCCCAAGAATAAATATTGATAGGGTTAAAAAGCCATCATTGTGCCGTTAGGGGGCCGTGTTGCAAAGATACATTAATGATCTTATACATTAATGCCCTATGTAAGGGGATAGAATTTTGGACTACCTACAAATGACATGCATTCGTGTAAAAGCTTTTTGATTATATAGTCAAAAGTTATATTCCAATAGAAGAATATTTGATTATGTAGCTAGAATGTGAGAACTGTCATTGTGACCTCCAAGGAGCAGGCCTTGTGATTTATCACTTGTTTAATCAAAAAATTAGAATATTCTTTTGTTTAAGTTTGTTAATGAATTCTAATTTATTATTTTTATTTTACTTTCATTTGGTTTTATCGTTTTAGAATGACAATGTGATCTTCACCTTGTTTTAAGAGAAACTGCATAGAACATTTAACTCATATCAAACTTAATCATTCCTTTTGGCTTGCTAAAGGCCTTAGTGACCAAGGGGTGAAGGTCATTCAATTTTCATTGCAAGACAAGTGTCGCCATGGGGGCTTAAATTTCTTGTGAATGAATAGAAAAAAATCATGGATTTGAAATGCTACCGCCTCTGACAACGGTGATGTCTACGGCAACAGTAATAGTTGAAGAGAAATCTCTACATTGAGGGGCTAAAGAGAAGCTATTTATTCTCCTTTCAATGTAGTCCATGCTTCCTGGCCCCGCACCTTGTTCAACATACCCGCACCTTGTTCAACATATCCTGCAATCAAATGCCCCCTTCAAGACAAACACATAAGTGATTGCATCTAGAGCGATGCCCTCGCTTCACATATGTTAAAAACAGCTCAAGGGTTCCTGGCCTTGCCACATTTGGCATACATGTCGACAAAGGCAATGCCAAACATAACGTTATCTTTTGACAATCCATGAGTAACAATACCTTTTTGCCCATCTTAGCGTCTTCCGAATCGCCCTTGGATTAGGATGTACCACTTTGCACATTTGTGTGGGCCTCCCCATTGGCATAGCTAGCATAGCAAATGAACAATGAGATAAAGAGAACATGAACTGGATAGCTAGCAAGCAGCTAAAGGTGACATTACAATGCAAAGTATGTCATTTTCCAAGTGTAATTCATATGGGCCTATATTCTATGTGAATGTCGGGCCATTGGATAAGTCCATATATATTACATGTGTACATATGACTGAGGTGCATTCCCTCCAAATGGACCATACACATGTGGGTTTTATGGTGACCATATATGATTTGAGCATGCTTTACCAAATGATGTTACGTGCTATACAATGTATTGCAGATCATCACACAATATTAAGGCTATATGCACTACACATGCACTTGTAAGCTTCATAATGGCAATGCCCACATACAAATATATAGCACATATATGGGCTTACCATACATATCGCCCATATACTAATCACTCTAATTTGAGTGCATACTTTGTCTCCCTACTAGCCCACACATACATATGGACGTATTGTGTGTTCCACACATACATATCTAGTGCATATGGTTCATTTGAAGAGATCTTTAACTCTCCAACGGTCGAGCCATTGAGACCACAAACTTGGCACATGAGGCCTTAACATGAACAACAGTGTTGAGAATTCCAAGGCCACCTTGGACCAATGGTTGAGCAATACCTTCCCACTTTTCCCATTGCCGCAGCACTGAGGCTTTAGTGTCGTTACTCCATAGGAATCTTTTAGCTGGTTTCAAAAACTCCTTCCAGTTAGATTTGGCTATTTTGAGGAGAGGGTTGGTGAAGGCAATATAAGGAAGCATAAATGCCAATTGATCAGTGTGACCCAACTCTGAAAGGGAAGCAACACATATCCCACCTTCTCATTTTCCTTTTGAATCTTCTCAAACCTTTGCTTGTGAGTAACATCACCCCTAATGGGGTCCCCAGATGCCTAAATATCCTACCTTTAGACACAATCTCCCCTGACCAGACAGATGGGTCAAATGAGTTGTTTTCCATCAGGGAGATCAGTCTAGACTTCTCAATAGTACACTTCAACCTAGAAGCCACAACAAACGTCTGCAATCTTAAGGGCCTTCCTGAGCACTTGAGGGCACGCTTTCACGAAGAGGAGGAGCCGTTTGTAACCATCTTGGCCGAGGCAAATTAGTTAACTCTTGTATTTTCCCGTGCTCAATAGCAGTTTCGAGCATCGTTATTAGAGGATGCGACCCAATAGCAAAGAGAAGAGGGGCAAGGGGGCATCCTTGCTTGATCAATCTTTTGGCTTCATAGGAGCCCACAATTTTATCATTAAATAAGAGCTCAAATTGGCTACCCGCACCCAAAGTGTGTATAAGCTGACAGAGATGCGGCCCAATTCCCAAGGATCTTTGAACGTTGAATACCTCCTCGAATCTAACTGAGAAAAACCCCTTTAGATAGGTAAGTAGTATTTTCAATTCCTCCTCCATGCCCAAGGATTTGCGGCCCCTGAATCCATTGTATCAACTCATATCTATTTGGAATTCTCCCACTAAATCCAAACACAAGCGTCAGTTGGGCTTGCATGGCTAGTTGTTTTTTAATCAGAGCCGATAAAATCACGATAGTGACAGCCTCTACGACCTCCACCTATTGTGGCTGCGACTTCTTTAGCGCACTAAAGGCTCGAGTTGCCAGCTCGTCTTCGAGTACCCCACTACCTTCTGCCTATGGGGAAGTTCTTTTGTTACCATTTGGGCCAGTATCTAGCTACTTGTTAACGTCCTTAAGCTCTTGTATCACGTGAAGTCTCACATGAAGTATCAGTAGTGGCAACCTTAGCGCAAACCTTAGAGTCATGACCCTTCAAGATGCTTGCAAAAGACATTCCTGGTCTGAGAGCTGCAAAACTCATTGCCACCTTGTTTTTATTTGCACAGATGATGCCTTGTGTCTCACTTGCCTTGAGGGTTTTCACCTCAAAGTTGTATCCTTTAGAATTTTGGCCAACCATGCTTCCTTTTTCTTCAGCAAGCATACCTTTTTAGTTGACTCCGCTTTATTAGCCACCAGGGTCAGCCCCCTAGTCAAAGCACCACCCCCCATCAAGGCTTCGTTCGATGGGCGTGATGTTGGCACCTCGTTGGCACATTGCCTTCATCCATAAGAATGCTCTCTTCATTCAACAAGAGTTTCCTAGCCACGAGTATGTGCAAGAATTTAACAATGTCCTCCTCCATAGGAAGCATGTCCACCTCCATTGTTAATACCATAGGGGGAGTGCCATAAATTCGTTGAGTAGCCATGCTCACCACGAGAACAAAATGGTGGCAGGGAGGGCTAGCAACCTCGAGGGAAGGGGGGACTCTAATCTTAGGGAGAACAACCCCTATGAGAGGGGATACAAGGGCCAAAATTAATATAATGCTGAAGATAAAAAAAAACGAAGGCAAAATGACGCTTAAGATACCTAAGATCGCACCCCACAATCCTAAAAACCAAGAGAAGCTAGCTATAAAACCTAGGGAAAGAGTCTCTGAGACCATGAATTGCATGCAAAAGTCATCGCCCCCTACCAGCACCCCTACATCGCTTTCATCGCACACTTATTCACACCCTTATCATCTTCAAAGCACTCAAATGAGACAATATTTTAATATAAATACACCCTAAACCGTAAACAAAACATAGATTATTGTGAGGAATTAGGCTCTTCACTATGTGGTTCCATCTAATGAATACAAAATCATCCAAGGCGTTGTCAAGAATTACTTTGGCTTAGATATCAATCACCCCTATGTCGAGCACAAATTTAATTGCATGCCCCATCAATTTTTCTATGCTAATGGATATCCAAAGTTGCATAGAAAGGTGATCCGACCATAAGTTGAGCAATTATTGCCCGATTTGAGTCGTATAAAGCATATGCAATAGCCCATTCCAAGCACTATCCATCAAACCCTTGTTAGACATGATTCAAATTCCTTGGCACCCGTCCCATGGTAGGTCCGAACACAATAGAACTAGCCCACGGAATTACTTCTATTGCTCATAATTTTCTTGTTCTAACTCCGATTGATGAGCCGTAAAGACGGGCATGAAGAGCATGTCAAGCACTATAGTTCTAGTCCTTTAACTTCCATTTATGATCACCATATAAATACCCACTTCTAGCATCAAAAACATAGTCTTGACCCTTCAAAGCCGCATCTGGCATACATTCAACATTAACACTTGCCTGTTATCAGGCCCTTATCGCTACTTAATAAACATATAGCCTTCAAGTAGGCTTAGCTCACATCCCTTTTCTCTTTTTACTATCATGGAAGCAAAGCGGCACGACATCCACCCCCTCTGATTTTAAACATGCACATCCTGTGGCATGTTCGAATTGTCTTCGTCATTAATTTGCATTATCAAAAGCTTCATCAGACATATCATCTGATGCATACATATCACCATCATCCTCTGACTGTTGATTTAAGATTTGATCCTCAAAATTGAACTCACCTTCCCATTTCTTGAGCAATTTGGTCCTTTTCCCTGCAATAGGCACTCTAACCTCAGTGCCATCGAGCTCACATAATTTATATGTTGCATTTTCATAAAGATGAAGTACAACACATGGCCCAACCCAATGCTTGACCATCTTTCACATTGGAAAGTATTGGTTTTGCAAGCTACTATCATATACGAGTACACAATCCCCATCTTTGAAAGCATAAGTTCGTAGCCTGTGCTTCTCATCAAATGCTGCTCTATTCTTCAACCTTGCCTCCTTGAGCTTTTCTTTGGCTTGCTCAATATCTTCTTGTTGCCTTTCAAGTTTGCTCAAAATTTTCATTCGGTCTTGTTTCGGCCTCCATTTCACTACATGTAGTATTGTGCATGCAATTTCGTCCTTTTCTGTAGAATTTTTGTCAGTGTGATTTTTTTGAAGAACGAAATTGCATGATGCAATATGTTCTTGTGTCAAAGAGAATTTGGAATGTTGTGTAGGGCATTGATGTACGTTCGCCTTTTGTGGATACATGCTTTGATGAGGATGTTGCAGGTTCTGGCAGCAAGTTTGTTGCTATTAGAGCTGTTTGGCCTACGGCTGAGTGTCTCCTTGGGATGTTAGAGATGTGCAGGCTCATGCAATGATAGGATTATTTGTGAAGCGCACTATTACTCGTCACATTTGCTTAGCTAAACTAGCAAAATAGGCTTGGGATATTCTGGCTGGTCTTTATGCAAGTCTCAATGAGGCTAAAATTGCACTGATGCGTAAAGAGCTGGAGTCAAAGTTTATGCATGAGGAAGATGACATGGAAAATTTCCTTGTTGGTATCAAGGATACTAATGAGAAACTCATTTTTGCAAGCGAAGTCATTTATGACAGTTTACTTGTGCAGATTGTTCTTGATGCATTGCAAAATTGTTACCAGACTTTTGCTAGTACTTGGAGACTTATGACCCAAGGAAACCCTCAAGCTGTCAAATTTGATGCATTATGCACATTGTTGTTGCAAGATCTACTTTCAAGAAAGAACAGGGCCAAACAACATGCAGTTGAATAGGCTTTTGTTGTTGCTCAAAGAAAAGGTGGTAACAACAATGTACCCACTTCTCATGGTTCTTCAATGAGTAGAAAATCACTTGTTTGTAATGATTCTACTGGCAGCACCTCGTCTAGGAATTCTAGTAAAGAAGGGAAGAAGAAGCTGTGTTGCCACTATTGCAAGGCTAATGACCACTTGATTAAGCAATGTACTAAAATGAAGGCAAAAGAGACCAAGAATCATAATCAGCACCTAAATCTAGAGGGCAGAGGTTGAAAAATTCAAGCTGACCAAGCTTATAGCTACCTCAATAAAGACAAATGGTACACCTCAGAGACAAACCCAATGGTGCAATCAGGTATAGGTCATAATCAGCACCTAAGCAAGTCGGGATTTAGAGGGAAGAGGTTGCAAAATTCAAGCACACCAAGCTTATAACTACCTCAATAAAGACAAATGGCACACCTCAGGGACAAATACAATGGTACAATCAGGTATGGGTACTGAAGAAGTTGCTTGCGTCACAAGGGAATCAAGCGCAAATTTGGATTCCAAAGTGACCTGCATGGTCTTCACAAAATCCATCCGCGCATGTAAACACTCCTCCACTTCCTGTGTAAAATCTCTCTCCTTTAGAGCACTATCCATAGCATCAACTGGTGCCATCTCCTCAACTACCACTTGCAATGTTTGGAGTGTTAGCGACAACCTGCCGATAGTATTTTTAAGCTCCTCCACCTTCATTGCATCCACAACATCGATGCTACCTTCTGCCTTTAGTAATGCAGCCTCTGCATCTTTCAACTGGCCTCTGAGATTTTCCACTAGGAGGTTGGCACCTTCGTTTCGGTGCACATCAGCTTGAAGAAATTCCAGCTTCTTAAAAGCTTCATTATACTCTGACAATGCAAAAGAATGCTTGCTTACAACCATGTTGTAAACAGTATCTAACTCTGTAAGAGACGGTGGACCAAATAAATTCTTTTTCAGCACATCATCCATTGTATTGATCGGAGTTTCCTGTGGTGCCTCCAAATGATATGGATTCCTCGTCATTCGCCAGGAACTGTTAGGGGCGGAGGAGGAATGGAAAGCT
The DNA here is from genome assembly GCF_014529385.1 of Adiantum capillus-veneris. Classification (NCBI taxonomy): domain Eukaryota; kingdom Viridiplantae; phylum Streptophyta; class Polypodiopsida; order Polypodiales; family Pteridaceae; genus Adiantum; species Adiantum capillus-veneris. The sequence continues at coordinate 72,563,452 of NC_140934.1, read as the reverse complement.
GCCCATCGCTGCATCTTTGCATGTAATTTGCTTGGATCCATATTTGTGACAATACTTTCTGAAAACAAGGCCCATTCAACCTATCCCTTCAACTGCTCATATAGAAAGCCTCTAGAAAATCCTTTAGTCACCTCCATACCATAATTTCCAAGACGTTCTTGATACACGGATGTGAACAATACATAAAACCTGTTCCTGAGCTCTGGCTTCACATCTCTACATTTTACTTTACTGCCCCTCTTCGGCACCTCCTTAAAGCATTTCAACCAATCTTTGTTGGTGAAATCTGCCTCAGTCAGCAGTTGAGCATCCACTCCAAAGTTGGGGAGGTCGTACACTTCATGTGCTTGACGCTTTGTCATGCAAAAAATTGTCTTCCTTTCAAATGGCACATATGGAGTGCACCAACGGCCTTTGCCTTGTAAAATACAGGGAAAAACATAAGACCATAGTTGTTTCCATACGCAAAACGCATACGGGTATGGAAATATGATTGGAGTATGGTTCAACACTTAAGCTTGAAACATACACGGCCATAAATTTACTGAAAACTTAGATAACTTATGCATGGTGAGCATTTATAATATCACAATTTTACAGAAGTTTTCACATTAAACATCAATTTTTGCATTGAGCAGGAGCAGAAGCAGGCTGGGCATGTGCATGAATAGGTGGTACAACTACTTGTATCCCAGATAGATAGCTACCATGTAACTACCACCTTGGTATTTCTTTGCTAATTTTTGATTGGTAGTTGGTTAACATAATGCTACCAACTTGTTATGTTTTTTGCAGAATGCTAAATGCTACAATCTTGATGATCTCTGATGCACTTTCCCTATAATAAATGAGTGTTTCAGGTGGTAGCTACCACACTGATAGAGTATCACTGATTCGTGCTTCTTCATGCTTCTTCATAGAACTATGATTTGCAATCCATACGAGTACGGTCCCAACTATGCACAAGACATGAATGCATGTGCAACCAGCTAATGGAAGTTCAGTAAAAAATGCAATGTGCACAAATATATCTTCTTGAATGCATGCATGCATGCTTCTACACAGGTTTACAATGCAAGCTTGAATGCATGCATGCATGCCTCTACACGGGTTTTCAATGCAAGCTTGAATGCATGCACATTAGCTTATGGAGCTTGAATGCATCTACAAACATCTAGCCTCTAACTTAGGTTTGCTTCAAAGCAAGCTTAAGAGAGCTTACATGGACCTTGGAAACAAGTTACAACAATAAACTGTGCAGAAACAACCAGAAACACTAAGATGCAGTAGTACCTCAGTGTTGGGGGTTACAACATCTGCCATTTTTTAATGTTTTTTTGCTATAGGAGTGCAAGGCTTTGGTGAAGGAGTCAAGACCTTCTTCTTCCTCTTTTCAGCAGGGGAGTCCGAGGGTGGATCAGGCGAGGGAGATGAATGATGGGCCCTCTTCCGCCTCCCAGTAATTGTGGATGATTTTGCTTCAGCTGCAGGAGATGCTTGGCCACCTGAGTTGCTTCCCCTCTACAACCGTCGATGCGCAGGAGGCGTCATGATTGTGGAGTAAGGTGCCCCCCCCCCGCACTACTTTCACACACACAGTTGAAACTGAAAAGATAATTTTTAAATTTTTTAAATCCAGCTCGCTGCTCGAGCCTTTTGATGAACAATTTTCAAATAGAACCTTATAAAATATTCTCAATGTTTACTCACCTAGATACCAACTAGCCCACCCCCTTGCTACCACCCCCAAAAATGGGTAGCTAGTGTACCACCTATTCATGCATCCACCCAACCTCTACTGCCAAACACAATGGGGTTCAAAGTAGAAAACAAAGGCACCATATAGCCTGGGACACATAAATTTACCAATCACTATTGATGGAATAGTTTATCCGCATCAGTTTCATGGGTCAACGATCAGGATCTTAACGAAGCAATTATTCTGGGAGTGCCATGGATGCGCACTTATCAAGCCATGCCAAACTGGAAAGACAATACCTTACAGCTCAGCCAAGAGAACCAATCTTTTGCCGCACCCTTTGTACAAATAGACTCCATGTATGGGAACCTTCATCATCACCACATGCACCAGTTCAACGATATTATCCAACCATGATCAAGAAAATATGGGTTAAAAAATCCATCATTCAAACCAATCCAAAGAAATTATGGATACCCAAACGACAAAGCAATACAAGTCAGTCTACATTGCCTCCATAGAAATCCGACCTTGCCAAACTGCCTACGGCTTCTGTCAGACAACCTAGGCCAATCCAACACCAACCTCGACAAGCAAAAAATGTCAAGTGGGTATGGAAACCAAAACAAACTCGCTCACACGATGCAGGTCATCGTCAAACACACAGCACGTCTTCTTCAATTACTACTATTTGGACCACCCAGCTTCAACGTGACCTTGTCGTCAACAACCACTGAACATATTGTTCAGCACCCCTCTCTTGCACAGCATTTTGTTTCCCAATGCATATCCTCCATCAGCATCATAGAGTCACACTATACGGCTATGCATAGACACATACTTTTCTCCCATGCACACTTATACATGTTCGTGTGGGATGACTCACTCTAGGAAGGGGGGAAAATGTAGCAAAATTATCATTTGTATATATTATTATCATATTAATTCTTTTCTTTTCTTTTTCTTTAAAATAAGATTTTCAAAGCCTTATAAAATCTTAGCCGGCATAATCATGAGCCATACCAACACCATCTAATACCAGGTTAAGAATATATATGTATGAAAGGTTTCACTAATTTTGGCTAATTTTTAGCCAACTAATAATAATTGTAAATAATTTCCTTTTACAAAAAAGCCAAAAACGACAGATAATCAACAAAAATTGATAAGTCGAGCCAGGAAAATCGGAATTGACTTTTGAAAGCAAACACCAAAACTTCAAAGCAAGAACATTCGAACATGGCAAATGAAAAGATTTGGTGCAAGATGGATTTTGAGCCAATTTCTAAAGGATCAAAACTGCAGATCGAACGCCATTTGTCAACTGAACATCAGAATGAAGAATGGTTTGAACTGCAGGTGATATGAACAACAAGATATGATCAATGGAGGTAAGTATGAATGGGGCATTCCAGGTAGACTGGGAACATATAGTAAAAAAGGGGCAACATAAGCTCATTTGCATTCAAAGAGAGAGAGAGAGAGAGAGAGAGAGAGAGAGAGAGAGAGAGAGAGAGAGAGAGAGAGAGAGAGAGAGAGAGAGAGAGAGAGAGAGAGAGAGATCCACAGAAGCATAGAGTTTTTGGATCTTTTTCTTCCTGTTGTGACCACCTCGTAGCTCTTACTAAACCGGATTCGACGGGTATGATCATTAACCTTACCAGAACATGTGTGTATGCCCCATAGTACATCAATATAGCCAAAACAACAGATCAGAGTAGTATAAAGTCACAAAATCTGCAAAATAACAGGGCCATTGGGGAATTTCAAAACTCATCAAAAAACCAAAAACCTTTCACTAGTAGACCCCAAATAGCTGGCAGAATCAGGGAGGACAAAAACAGCAGCAAAAGGTGTTGGAACATGGATCACGATCCATGTTCCTCAAACCCTAAAATCAGTAAAATTTGTACAGGAGCACCCATAGGTGGTCAGGAACAAACTTCTATAGCTGGGATTTCAAAATGCATCCTAATATGGATCACGATCCATGTTCCTTTTTGCCAAAAATAGGGCAGGAGTGACTCACTAGCTGGGGAATGCAAAAATATGACTGATGCTTCAAAAATAATTACAAAAATTGCTCTTAAGATCATCAAATCCTCCTGGTTTGCTACCTTCAGTCTGCAAATGGTCTTTTGGCCATTTCCAGAAAGAAAAGGGTAGGATTCTAGCAAAAACTCAGGGAGAGGACAAATGGTAGGATGCCAGCAAAACTCATGCAATAGGGCTAACAACAGAGTTCTTGAGAAGTTTTCAAATTGTTGCTTAAGCCAATCGAGAGACTTCACACTCTCCTCGAAGCCTATCAACAAGAAAATGTAACTTAAGGATGTTTGTAGGATCAAAACCAAGCAAAAGATTACTAGCAAAATGGTAAAATTTACCAGAATCAATTTGTCTCCTCAAATGGATTCATCAAATTTTGATGGAATTTGATAGGGAGCCAGGAAAAGCTGTGAACTACATGCCCAAATCATTGGGAATCAAGGCAATCCAGAGAAAATTGCACAGTAACATCTCCTTATGTCTAGGAACAACTTTCCCTAGTTGGAATTTCAAAACTCCTCCCAACATGGATCACGATCCATGTTCCTTTTTACCATAATTCATTTGTTACACTATATCCTTGTGGCTATAGTAATCCTAGATGCACTGGTAAAATTTGGGGTAGTTTTGACAAAATTATGCTTATTTTTCATTTTATGGCCAATTTGCAACTTTCCGACAGTTCTTATCAATGGCTAAAACCTATCTTTAATGCTAAAATTGACCATAGGATGCCTTGAAGGAAAACGCAAAGGGAGTGGAATGTTGCACCTTATGAGATAACAGATATCTCCTCAATGAGAAGGCTCATATCACAGAACAGGTACTCGAAGCAATACCGGCTAACATCTTCATTGGAAGGTTTCAAGCCACAGATGGAGAAATAGTGAAGGCCACTATCTTCCCACGAGAAATGTGGATACTGCACCAAAAGCCAGAAGTGCAAGCAGGGGTATATGCCTACAATTAGATAGCTTCCTATGATTAACTCCCTAGGGAACGGACTTCAAACGAGCTCATGAGATCATAAGTTCAATTCAGTACAATGGGGAAGCAAGTTTGACTGACAAAGATGGGGCAGCAGTCAAGGTTAAGATCACAACAAAAATAATCAATGAAGCCCTCCACTTGCAGGAAGGGACACACAATCTATTGCAAAAGACAAAGGCAATAGACAACAACAAAGCTTTCCTAAAGCAAAGAGGTCACAAGTTGACATATTAGGATTTGATATACTCGGAAACTGAATTGCCATTGCACCTTATATCACAACACTTCAAAGTGCAAAAGCCACCAAGATATACAGAACCGTTGTTGCACATGGCGGTAATAATGGAAATGGGTTTGTCAGAGAGGAGAGTGGTCAATTTGCGACTTTGGAAATTACCTCCTCGACAACATTGTCGAAGAAAACCTAAAGGGGAGCCAAAAAAGCAAGGCCTACATGAATGCGGGACCAATGCTGACGCGAATCGCCTACCAAGCATTAGGGTTGATTGATGATCTACCACCCGCAGAAGCGCACATAGATCTAATTCAAAAATCTAAGAGAGCAGTAAGACATGTGGCCGGACCCTCCACCAGGCCAAAACTAGAATGTAAGCAAACAAGGCAAAGCACAACCATAAGGGATTTTGACAGCAAAAAGACAGAGTCGGATGCTCGGAGTAGCCAGGAAGCTGGGTCCCAATAGAGAGACACTCCTTCGGAATACCAATCTTCAGAAGAGGAACAAGACAGCCAATACTCACTGGGATATACACGATTGAGGAAGAAAACTACCCGTGTGGTAAAAGCCATCCCAATTACTCATGCCAAGAGGAAAATGGAAGAAGCGCAGGTGTTGCAGGAAAGGCTCCGCCAACAGAAGCACGAAGAAAAAAGAACCCAAGGAACAGAAGCTAATGATAAAAAAGAGGAAGAAGAAGAAGAAGAAAACATTCCATTGCTATGCGGGCAAACAACAGCTCTATAATGGATGAAGAAGAAAAAAAGACAGGAAGCCGAGAAAAAATGAGAGATTTCCAGCGCCATGCAGCAACGAATCCATAACAAGCTTAAGCGAAAGATGGAGCTAAGGGAGAAAGAAGAAGCATCGATGATCTCGAATCATCTGACAAATCTACTCAAAGTAAAAAAGAGGAAGAATACTTACAAGGGAAGGAAGAGCAAAACACGCTTCACCAGTAGGGTCAGGAGTTCGATTCTCCCAAAGACACTGGGGTCCCTTCAGAGAAAGAAAAATTGGAAGACCTACCAGAGCAAGGGGTGGAGAAGAGGCGGCTGGAACAAAAGGCAGATCAAGAGAAGGAGGCAACACAATCAAAGCCTACCATAACTTCAGCAGGTCTAGAAGATTTGAAACTAAAAGGAAAAACGACTGATGAGGCTGAAACATCAGATCAAGGTCAACAAAGCCAACAAAAACCAAGAGCACAAGCTGTAATGGAGGAAGGAGTGGAAATCATCAAGTCATTTAAACATTGATGCTCACTTAGAGCAGATCAAGCTCCAGTTTCAATGCCAAAGGGCTCTTTACAACCTGCACGGGCTGGAATTGGAAGATACTAAAAGAGATGCGTCTAAGGCAGCAGAAGATGCCCTGCAGCTAAAGCAAAGAATAGAGGCACTGGGGAAAGCACAGCTCCAAGCCCAATCTGAGTTGCAAAGGGAACAATAAAATGCAGCCTACTATTACAAGGAGGTGCAACAGTTTAACAAGGCAAACTCCGCACTGCAAGTGGAGTAGCAATGCCTCGAGGAGGAACTAACCAAAGGAAGGGAACAGAATGAAAAACTACAAGATTCACACACTGTGTTTAGGAGGACTATGACTCAGCTCTTAGCCATATAGGAGACTCCCACATCCTCAATTGTGGCTGCAAGATCAACCTCCTTGAACCAAGAAGTTAAAGATTTAAAAGAGGCCCTGGCTCAGGAAAAATATGATAGAGAAATCATGACAGCAGGACATAGAGCCCTACAACGAGCGAAGGACGAAGAAATTGAAGAATTGAGAAAGCGGTTGGCTGAGGCACGGGGGGACTTGGAGACTCTGAGGGCCAATCAGGCAAAGCATCAACAAACAGCCCCAGTAGACTTTGAGCAAGAAGGAGGTTTTGAGCAGTCCACATTTGAGGCTCACCAAATAGAGTTGCCAACTACAAGCACCAGAAAAGCAACACAAGAATCTCCAGATCCAGCTATCACATCTATTTTGGATTTGGCCAAGGGCAAGATTCAGTGCTGGATCTCCGAAGTCAAAGCCCTTCTCTTAAGGAATATCTTCAGTATGAATTAAAAGTGTTGGAATCTGTTGCCCTCCTCATGATTACTCCAGATAAGGTCGTAAAAAACATCGGGCATGAGATGATTTCCCTGCCCACTGATGTGGCAAGAGGCTAGATTATGACAGCAAAGAATGTTACCAAAACTTGAACCAAACAACCAAGGGGATTACAGGATGGTCCTATCAAGGCAATTCAGATCAGATTTGATCATTGAAAATCAACCCTCTGGCGAAAGAAGTGGTTTGAGCAACGACCAATGGACAAAACCTATTACGAGAACTCTCCACAACATCTCAGGATCAACCCAATTTACTGTCCCATCAACAGATGGCGATCCTGGGACAACTTTGACTCTTGGCAAAGCAAAAGGCTGGTGGTGTTGAACTACCCAGTTATGACAATGCCAATCAATAAGAACCCACAGTTGGAGAAGTACATGGTTTAGACTCTCAAAGGGGTCATTAACATGATGAAAGAGATCCCAAATCTCGCATGCTAGATGCTTCTAAAGATTTCCAAGATGCTAATCACCTGCATAACAGCTTTCAATGATATAGAAGCAGTAGAGCATCCCTGTAAAATCTTGTGGAAGGCACAAGAGGGCTTTGCTGGAATATGGAGGCAGAAATCCCCAGCAAGAATGTCATTATGGGATTGTATGCAATGTAAAGAAAGAGGATGGAAGAGAGCTACACAAGACAAGCACAAAGCACACAGAGATGGAAAGCTTCTTCTTCTTCACACAGAAAAGAGAGTACAAAATGACTAAGTGCTAAAACTGAAAAGTAGCACATATGTACATGCGGTCACTAAGTGTGAACTCGCTAGAAGCATACTAGGCTGGCACTATAAGTGTAGTCCAACTGTAGAATCACTGGCAGAGATCCTCCGTGTCGGTCACCTAACGCGCCAGTGAGTAAATGTCGTAAGCGGCCAAGACCCGTAGTGGATGCTAGCTCAAGATGTAGAGCTCGACATCTCAACACTCCCCCTCGAGCTCTGCATGTCGCAGAGTCCAAGCATAGTCCGGAAACGTCGAAGCTTCTCAGCTCTGAGGGCCTTGGTAAAGATATCCGCTATCTGCTCCTCTGTGCTGACGTAGACCAAGTCGATGTCGCCCGCCAACACTCGCTCTCGAACGTAGTGGTAATGGACCTCTATGTGCTTGGTCCTGGCATGGAACACTGGGTTCCTAGCCAACTGCATGCTGCTGAGGTTGTCACAATGGATGACAATCTTCTGGTCCACCTGCACTCCCAAGTCCTCAAGTAATGTGCGTAGCCAAGCTACCTCGCACGCCGCAACTGCTGCACCTCTGTACTCGGCCTCTGTGCTCGATAAAGCAACCGTAGGCTTCTTTTTGGCTGCTCCAAGTAACAGCAGCATTCCCAAAAGAGAACATGAAGCCACTCGTAGATCTCCTATCAACAATACTACCTGCCCAATCTGCATCTGTATACCCATACAATGCTAATGGTGCATCTGCTGCATAGAAGAATGCGTAGTCAAGAGTCCCTTGCACATACCGAAGTGTGCGTCGTACTCCATCCAAATGTGGCTTCCTTGGAAGCTGCATGAACTGACTCTCCAAGCTTACAGTGTAGCTCAAGTCTGGCCTCGTGATAGTCAAGTAGATTAGACTACCCACAATCTTCTTGTACATCTTGACATCCTCAACAACATCACCCTTCTCTCCACTCAGCTTTGCATTCACATCCAAGGGAATAGAAATTGGCTTACAACCAGCCATACCATACTTTGAAAACATGTCCAAAGCATATTGTCTCTGTGACAGCCATACACCCTCTGGAGTCCTGATCACCTCAATACCAAGAAAGTAGCGCAACTCGCCCAAATCTTTCATTTCAAACTCCTGTTTGAGAAGACCCTTCACATGGTCAATCTCCATAGCATTGTCACCCACAATAATAAGGTCATCTACATATATGGTAATGACCACAATCCCCACATCACTCTCACGTACATAGAGTGAATGATCAGCATGAGCTCTCCTAAACCCAATACTGACAAGATACTTGGCAATCCTGTCATACCATGCTCTAGAGCCCTGCTTCAAACCATACAAAGCTTTGAGAAGTCTGCATACATAATCTGGGTAACCTGGATCGACATAACCAGGTGGCTGATCCATATACACTTCCTCTTGCAACTCACCATTCAAGAAGGCATTCTTTACATCCATTTGATGCATAATATATCCTCTAGATGCAGCCACTGCTATGACAGCTCTCACAGTCGTCATCTTTGCCACTGGAGCAAAGGTCTCCTCATAGTCTATGCCATACTTCTGTGCATAACCCTTTGCGACCAGCCTTGCCTTGTGACGCTCAATGTTACCATCAGCCTTATGCTTAGTTTTTTACACCCATTTACAACCAATAGCTTTCTTGCCACTTGGCAATGGCACCAACTCCCATGTGTTGTTTGCTTCCAATGCAGCCATCTCTTCATTCATTGCATCATCCCAATGCACATTTCCAACCGCATCCTCAAAACATGTGGGCTCCACGTCCTGTATCACCTTAGCCATGTAGGCTTGGTGATGAGCTAGATACACATCATAAGTCAATTTCTGAACTAGATTTCAGACTCTGTTAGATCTGCGCGCTCCTGGGTCACTCCTTTGCCCTCTAGCATCTTCTTGTACTTTCCTTACACCAGGTGTCCTGACAGCCGGAATTCCAAATTCCTCATCAAGACTTTGTTCAGAACCATCTGAATCCATGTCTACATGTGAAAAAACTAATGATGCATCAGCCATAAAGGGAGGTTCATCAACCTTTTCCTTTCCTTTTCCTGATACATTCCCTGTACGTGCTGGTGGAGTAACCTGCGTACGTAGTCTACCATTCCATGGCTTCTCAACAGAGCCACGAGAAGAGGACTCTTGTGGTCCACTCAAAACCTGTGACTGTGGTCTCACATTTTGTACAACCACGTAATCTTTTACATCAGCCCCAATAGTGCCATGTGCATTACTGTACCAGCTGCTCATCTCATCAAAGACTACATCTCTGCTCACTTGTAATTCTCGTGTAGTAGGATTGTAGCACCTATACCTCTTTTGTTCAAGGGAATATCCCACAAGAATACATTTCTCTGCTTTAGGATCCAATCTCCTACGCAACTCATCTGGTACATGGACGTAAGCTATGCAGCCAAACACTTTCAAGTGTGCCAAATCAGGCTTTGTACCTGTAAACTTTTCCTCAGGTGTTACATCATGCACCGCAGCTGTAGGTGTCCTATTCATAATGTACACAGCTGTATTTATAGCTTCAACCCAGAAATGATGAGGCATGTTCTTCTCATTCATCAATGCACGTGCAACCTCTGCAATGTGTCTGTTTTTCCTTTCTGCGACCCCATTCTGATGTGGAGTATATCTGCATGTAAACTGCCTGCGTATACCATGCATTCGCAGAAAATCTGAAAAATCATTGGAGAAGTACTCTCCCCCTCCATCTGACCTCAATGTCTTGATTTGCATATCTGTCTCCTTCTCAATCATGACTTTGAAGTCTTGAAAGTGACCAAACACTTCACTTTTGTTACGCATGAAGTAGACCCATACTTTCCTTGTATGGTCATCAATGAAAGAGACATAATACCTGCAACCATGTATACTTGCAGTATCGATTGGACCCCAAACATCTGTGTGCACCACCTCAAGTGTTTTTTTACATACATTGCGCTCATGTGGAAATCAACCCTTTGAGTGTGTTCCAAACTGGCATGCTGCACACACTTTATGCATACCATCCACCTTGAATTTGGCAAACCTTTTACAATCTGTTTTGATTGCATGCTGCGCAATCTCTGCTCATTGACATGGCCAATGAGTTTGTGCCAAATGTCAACATCAGCCACAACACCTATGCCCTGTGCAAATAATGCAGCTTTTACCTCAGGCATGTCTACATTCAGCGTAAACATTCTGCCCACACATTTGCCCTCTGTGATCAGCTTACAGCCATTCTGGAAATCTTCTACATAACAGCCATTTGGATTGAAGCGAACCTGCAAACCCTGCTCAACCATTTGTCCAACAGAAACAAGATTCTTTGTAATGTTTGGGACATGAAGTACATATGCTAAGTACTTTGATTTCCCACTCTTCGTATTTAGAGGTATATCCCCTACATGAGCAATGGGGTGAGCTGTGTCATCTCCTGTCTGCACATAGCCTGACACTTCTGGTTTGCGCATATCTCTAAACCACTCTCCACGAGACGTCATGTGATTAGAGGCACCTGAATCCACATACCAAACATCATCTTGGGTGGAATTCTCTGCAGTCATTGTATTCATTACATGCTACATAACAAACATGCGCTCGCTTTTGCTGTCATCTGCATCTCTGCTAGTAGATGCATAGTTGCCCTGTTCTCTCTTTCCTCTTGCTTTTCCCTTTGGACAGTCACGTGACATGTGACCCCTTTCACCACAAGTCCAACATTCTCTACTATCTGCAGTATGTTGCTGCCTGCTTGATCCTGCACCACGACCTCTTTGACTCCCCCTGCCTTGAGACTGGTTTCCCCTGCCACCTGTATTGTTTTGATTTGATTGACCTTCTTGAAATTGGCCCCTGCAACCCCTTGGGCCTCGACCACGACCTCTACCTCTACCTCTGTTGGAGTTAGAATATAAGGCCTGTTCAGAATTATTTCTGCCATGAGAAGAAGATGTGTCAAGGTTCTTCTCCTCAAGAATAAGCATAGAAATCAAATCTTGGAACACGGGGATGTCGTCTCTTGTATTCATGGAAGACCTGAAATGTACATACTCATCTCCTAGGCCATCCAAGCATGCACGGACAATGTCATCGTCTTCCACTGAGACTTTAATAGATCCAAGAGCCTCAATGATACTCTTGATCTTCAAGGCATAATCATTGAATGAGAGGTTGTTCCTCTTAACATGATTTAGCTCCGACTTTAGTTGAAGCTTCCTAGCCGTGGTGTTCACCTCGGACTCTTTGCCTAAGTTTATCAATGCAATGGCGGGGGTTCAGCATCCTGTAGATAGCCCATCATGCCATCTGTGATGCTCATAGAAAGCCAATACATCACTTTGCTCTGGCCTTGTTGCCAGTCCCTCAAAGCTTTCCTTTGTTCTGCTGTAGCATTTGCCTCGGGAATCTCTGGTTCCTTTTCATTGTCTCCTTCTACATAGTCCCAATAACCTTTTCCTTTTAGGAAATTTGTTATTCTGAACTTCCATGCAGGGTAGTTATTTTTCTCGAGCTTCTCAGTGACAATCTGACTGAAACCGTCAGACATCTTGAAGCACTAAGACAAAATAGCTACAATCTGCAAAAAACTGCAAATCTGCTGAACCTGCTATCGTGGTACCTGTAACGCTTTCTACAGTCAACGAGTTTCCACAATCAAGCGTACATACAACCACTGTACTTGTACAGTAAATCTCTGTATACTGCACTTTGGACACCTATTCAGAAACTTGTACGAAAAACCCACAATCTGGTCGTGGATTGCGAACGAAGGGATTGTGATGCTCTTGCTATCTTAGCCTCTCTTGCCTGCACCAGGCTCTGATACCATGTAAAGAAAGAGGATGCAAGAGAGCTACACAAGACAAGCACAAAGCACACAGAGATGGAAAGCTTCTTCTTCTTCACACAGAAAAGAGAGTACAAAATGACTAAGTGCTAAAACTGAAAAGTAGTACATGTGTACATGCGGTCACTAAGTGTGAACTCGCTAGAAGCGTACTAGGCTGGCACTATAAGTGTAGTCCAGCTGTAGAATCACTGGCAAAGATCCTCCGTGTTGGTCACCTAACGCGCCAGCGAGTAAATGTCGTAAGCGGCCAAGACCCGTAGTGGATGCCAGCTCAAGATGTAGAGCTCGACATATCAACATGCAAAAGTCATGTTTGTGCCCTCTCACTACATGAAGACTTTTGAGGAGGCATTCATAACTAGCTTCTTTGAAGTGGAATCCTCCATATTGAATCCCATGACAAAAGATCTACCAGCACGCCATATAGCGTATCAAAGTACTCTGAGCAACAACCCTTTTCGAGAGCTAGCCACAAAAGTAGAGATTGATGCAAGAGCACAGAAGTTCAGGCACCTCACTGCAACACTCGAGCGAAGATAGTAGACCACGAGGACGTGCAATGAATAGGAAGGGGGAATGTTTGGTGGATCCAACAATTCGACACATGATAGGCGGATCCACACCAAACCCTGTAACACTCGTACAATTTTCTAAAAGAAGTCGTGTAATTCAGCTAACGATGATTTGTAATTGTAATATATTTTGACATATCCTCTCAGCCTCTCTGAGTCTACACCCTTGTAAGTGGCCGAGGCCGTGGGAAAGCCCTCTTAGCCTTTAAGTCAAAACCCTTAGTTTTAGAAAAAAGAGATATCATTAGCGTGAAGGAGTTTTTTGAATGTTCACTGTGAGAGCTTTTGCTGCTACCAATTGTAATCCTCTTTTCTCCTAAAGTGGTAATCAGAATTCATTTCCAAATAGCACATTGTGTTCCTTGTCTCTTGCTCTACAATTTAAGTATAACCATTCTAATGTGGTTTGCGATGCACTGCTTTGTGAGCTAAGTGCATTGATGTGAAGGTTAAAATGGTTGTTTTTTGATGTTTTGACCATGGATAAGTGTTTCTATGCTCAAAGGGTACCTTTCCGAGTAGTTCTATTTCAGTTTTTGCACATTTTTTGTGATGGATCCTGATTTATGTACCTTCGTAGATGGTTGCAAAACTTGGTAAGATTGTGTCCCTAGGTGTTGTAATACTTCTCCTTAAGTTTCGTTGCAGTCCGAATTCGCTTGGATGCCAAAAAGGCATGATAACCTACAATGGTGAGATTGGATGCATATTGATTTTCTGACTAAGAAATGGTTGATTTGCTTTTGTCATAGAATGAGTAGCCCTCTGAGTTCACTTTAGTGAGATTGACACTCTCATTAAGTCTCCGTGCCCCATCCCGAGTTGCTTCCTTGCATATTGGCATTATGTTAGTACAAAAATCTATGCTATAGACGTCCGTCGCGGCGACCCGCTAGCACAAGCGGTGCATTTGTAGGTGCAGGTTTCTATTTAATGAAAAGGCGTATAAGGCCAAGTGAGATGGTGATGCAACACTACAAGTGAGGCTCTCTCTCTCTCTCTCTCTCTCTCTCTCTCTCTCTCTCTCTCTCTCTTCACATGTTACTTATTCGGCACCTCTCCAACTTCTTCTTCTTCTTCTTCCCCCCCCCCCCCCCCCCCCCCCTCTCTCTTTGACCGTCCTAACGAATCTTCTTATGTGGAAGGTGCCATCGAAGCAAGTTACAAAGGGGAGTGGGTTTGTCTCTTTTTTAATGATGGCACATACATTATATTCTTGCTTATTGCAGGGCATGAGATCTTCAACATAGGCAAGAAGTCCTTCCATGGTCTCCCACAATGGTCTCCCACAAACATAGCAAGGGACAAAAGAGCATCTAAAACTATAAGAAGTTGAGGTGTGCTCACCAAGTTTGCAAGGATCCACTAATGAGGCTAATGATTTATCAATTGAAAATGGTAGGAATCAAGAAGAGTTAGACTTGTCTACTTTTCTAAATGGATTCCAAGATGTTTTCAATGATATCCCTATGGGCTTACCTCCAAAATGAGGGGATGATGACCATCAAATTGAGCTCCTACTAGGAAGATCACCACCTAACAAGCCTCCTTATCAAGTTTCCCAAGCTCAACATGAGGAGATCATGAGGCAAGTACAAGAATTGGTAGCCAAAGGGATGACGAGTCCAAGATCCTCTCCCTTTTGTTCTCTAGTCCTTTTACTGCAAAAGAAAGATGGTACATACCGTATATGTGTGGACTATCGAGCACTAAACCATATCACTATAAAAAATATATATTTTATGTGCCTCGGGTAAAAGATCTGTTTGATAAGCTACAAGGCTCTACCTACTTTAGTAGGATTGATCTTAAAAGTGTTTATCATCA
This sequence comes from Adiantum capillus-veneris, assembly GCF_014529385.1. Lineage (NCBI taxonomy): Eukaryota > Viridiplantae > Streptophyta > Polypodiopsida > Polypodiales > Pteridaceae > Adiantum > Adiantum capillus-veneris. The sequence continues at coordinate 72,548,406 of NC_140934.1, read as the reverse complement.
AATAAGGATAGTGGATGAAGATATCCTAAAGACCGCATTTTGTACAATGTTTGGTCTTCATGAATATCTAGTCATGCCTTTTGGCTTGACCAATGCACCAGCCACATTCAATTACTTGATGGAGAAATATTTAGACCCTACCGCAAGTTCACTAGAGTGTTCTTTGATGATATCATCATCTATTTCAAGTCCTTGGAGGAACACAAGCAACATTTACAAGTGATTTTCCAAGCATTGAGGGGGAACAAGCTTTTTCTCAACCAAAAGAAAAGCGATTTTTTCCTTCAAAAGATTCAATACTTAGGTCATATTATCTCTCAAGATGGTATCCGTATGGATCCATCAAAGTTAGAGGTAATAAAAACATGGACTAATCCAAGGAATCTACATGAGCTAAGAAACTTTATTGGTATGTGTACATACTATAGACGCTTCATAGCAAAATTTTCTTAAATAGCACGACCATTACATGACCTAACAAAGAAGAACGTTAAGTCATTAGGAAGAGAATGGGATCTAGGAGGTCCTCTTTATTTGGCAGTTCAAGGAAGTCAAACCTTAAGTATTAAGAAAGTAATCAAAGGACAGCTTTTGAATTCAAACAGGCAAACCGGATAGTTTATTTGAATTCAAAGTTTCCCTCAAAAATGAAATTTAAAATCTAGCGCATAAAACCATATCATGTAGCATATATGGGGAAAGAGCTCAATGTGTAGATCACAGATCTATGATCTCCGCTCAAATTGAAGATCATATATAGGGGGAGTATATCCCTGGATTACCCAAATCTATCCATGGGAATTTGGGAATATGGACAACAGTCGACGGGTTTAGCAAGCAAGCACACTAAATTCTTGTCATAAAAAGACTATTAAGGCACACCAAATGACAACCATCTTCATATCTTAGATTTCAAAAACCATGGATTACCAACATCCATCGTGTCAGATAGAGATCTTAGAATGATGAGTAGTTTCTCAAATGGTCTCTTTAAAAATCTAGGTACAAGATTGAATTTCTCCTCTGCTTACCACCCACAAACCGATGGCCAAAGTGAGATAGCCAATCTTACAATACTCGATGTACTAAAGACTTATGTTACAAAAGTAGATCAATGATCGCAATGGGAGAAGTACTTACCCCTTGGAGAGTATGCGTACAATAATACTATCCATACTACTACAAGAAAAGCACATTTTTTGATCATAGAGGGAAGACCTAAAAGTCCCTTGCTACTTAAAGTACATGGGAAGATCTTCGCTGCTGCTGATGAGTATAGCCATGACCTACAAGAATCTTTTCATAGAGAGATCATAGAGGGAAGACCTAAAAGTCCCTTGTTACTCAAAGTACATGGGAAGATCTTTGCTGCTGATGAGTATAGCCATGACCTACAAGAATGTTTTCAAAAGGTTAAGGAGGCTATATCCATCGCTCAAAAAAGGAAAAAATTTGTTTCTTACAAGCACAGAAGGGCCTTAAAGTTCAAAGAAAATGATTGGGACCTACTTAAGTTTCCCAAGGCTCAATTGAGGCAAACGATGGGACAAAAATCCTATGGGCCATCAAAAGTATTATGCTAAGTTAGCAAAAAGATACTATGGTCCTTTTCAAATCTTGAAGCCAATCAATGACATGGCTTATTAACTCATGCTCATTAGGAAAAATATGAACCCCAAAAGGGCCTTGTAGGGATCCCTATTTTAAGGGATTAAGGCTGAAAATGTGTGTGGTTTAGGAGACAAGGCCATTGAGTGAGGGTATTCTCATAGGCTTTGTTTTAAGCTGTTATAGGCTTTTTGTAGGTTGAAATAGAGGCTAGGGAGGGAGGATAGGTACATTCTTTGTCTACCCAAAAGAGTGGTGGTCCTTATGACAATAACTTCCCTCCCCCCCCTTTCTTTTGTCACATCCTCAAGGGCGTCCATAGCCTCAACCCAAAAAAACACTTTTTTCAAAAAAATTAAAAAAGACTTCACTTTTACTCAAAACTTCTCCCCAACCTATATGTATACTCAAAAATCAATTTTCTCCCTCAAAATCTCACAGCTAGACTTGCAAAATATAAAACTTTCCACCTTCTTTTATTTGCCTCCAAAATCACTCCTCTCTCTCTCACTCCTTTCTGTCTCTTCTCTCTCCTACTTTTCAGCACATAATCTTCCTCCTTTCCTCTCGCTTCTCTCTCCTAATTTTTAGCATACACACTTCCTCCTTCCCTCTCTTTGTTGCAAGTCCACTTTGTAGCTTTGTTGCAGCTCTCCCCTCCATGGCTCTCCACTCCATAGCTTCCTCCTTCCCTCTCTTTGTTGCAGGTCCACTCCATATCTTTGCTGTAGCTCTCCCCCCATGGCTCTCCACTCCATAGCCCTCCTCTCCACTATGTAGCTCTCCTGCAGCACTCCACTCCATAGCCCTCCTCTCCACTCCGTAGCTCTCTTGCATCACTCCACTCCATAGCTCTCCTGAAGCTCTCCATCCCATAGCTCTTCACTTCATAGCTCACCTCTCCACGCCGTGCCTCTACTACAGCTCTCCACTCTTTCTTGAGGCCATCTTTATTCCCCTTTCCATGGAGCTAGGCGACATTACAAACCTCCCATCCACATCAAGATTGTCAAGTTTGAAAACGGTTTCTCTACATGTTCGGTTGCCAAAGGACTTCGCACCCTCAAAGCGTCATTAATTGCAAACTGCACAACAACGCCGTGCTATAGGTCACACTAATGTGGACCTTTAGGTGCATGGTTGCCTCTACCCTAATGATCCAGCCATCAATGTGTACCCAACATTCAATAGCTTTGCTTCATTATTACAATATGTAGGTAGAGGGGAGCAAGGTCTTTTTGGATATTGCAAGCGATTGTCAACTATTGGAGCTGATAGTGCACAATGGTCTTTGCATCAATGTCAACTTCTTTCCCATACCACTAGTGGATTGCGTGAAAGGGTCTTTCATGCGTAGGAGGAAGTGGAAACTCTTAAGCTACAAGTCGAAGAGAAGGATGCTAATATTGTGAAGCTTGAAGATAAGATCCTGCATCTTAAAAAGACGCCCTTAGGTGCGAGGGAACATAAGAGGAGCTTCAATTCCATAGAGTCTATATCCCCTGAAGGGAGTGCTAGAAAAACAAGGGTACAGCTACAAGGTACATTTTGCTACACTCCAATCTGTGTTTCTATGGTAATGTTTCTGTCCATTCTTGTAGGAATTTTATAATAATGTTTTTGTTCATTCTTGTAGGAATTTTATCCAAGAGCTATGTGGTGGCCACAGCGAGGACGATCACATCCATTTGTTAAGTTTGTGCCTCAAGAAATCGAATGTCGTAGCCCTTTTACAAGCACAAAATGCAAAAATTTTAAACAATGCTGTCACAAAGGAGGTGATGCAAAAGTTTTCAAATCTTGTGAGTGATGTTGATGTATAGAAGGCTTGTGATGAAGTTGGAATTAGAACTAAGGGATACATTGCCTTATATGGTCTCCTCAAGGATGCTTTAAGGGAAACCGAGAATGTTTTTCCTATACCACTTAAGGTCAATCTTGCTAAGAAGGCCTCGAACAAAGATGTGTACTTTCAAATAGGAGGATATTTGCACATAGAGGAGGTAATGCCTTCATCCATTTTTACCAAGCGGTCCAAAGAAGTTAAGAAACGTACCAATGCAAGCTTAGGTGTAGACAGGGTGGACAAGGGATTTTCTTACTCAATGTCAAATGATATTTTTGTTGATTTGAGAAGGCTTCAAATGACAATGATACATTTTTATGGTGTACCACCTAATGGTGAGGCTAAAGTAATGCAATCTTTTTTTTTCAATTATTGTTATTTTGGACATTTTTCAGTGCTAGGTTCAAAGTTGGTGTTTGTGCTCAAGCTAGACAAGTGTCAGATTGTGAAGAACGAAGATTAGAAAGGATAAGTATTACTCTCATGAACGAGGCATTATTTCATGCAAAACATACACCTATGAACAAGGACTGTGCACCATCTTTCAGTGTGCAATCACAGAAAGAAATTAGGTGGCTTGGTGCTATTGAGGTTCCCAAGGAGACCCATGGAGTGCTTGCTTGGATTTTTGAACGCATTCCGTGGATAACAGATGTCATTAAGGCACAAGTAGATGTGGAGAAACTCCAAGTAGATGGCATAGGGGAGTTTGAAGTTGACTGGCACTTAGGTGGCGATTTGAAAACACTCAAGTGCATTCTAGGGTGCAAACAAGGGGCAGAAGCTCTGTATCCTTGTCCATTTTGCATTAAGGGCTATAAGGGGAGTGCATGCAAGATCGCAATGGTCGAACAAACAGAGGAAGATGACAATTCACAAATTACACTTGTGTGGGAGCATTCGGTTCTACGATGTCCTATGCTGGAGGAGCCCAATTGTGCCGCAAAAGACAATGAATGGAACCCTATAATTAGCTTCCCTCTCAAAAATGTGAATTTTTGCACACTTCATGCTTTTATGTGCATCTTTGATCGTTTATTAAAGCTTCATATTGATTATGCCTTTACAATGAATCCTGCGGAGGGGTCGTTTGAAGCTATCTCAAAAGTGGAAGGGCTCTTAAATTCAATAAGTTGTCATGGGACCAACATCTCCATTGTTGCACAAAACAACTATGCAAGCGCTCAAGAGTGGCCCAACCAGTGTCCATGAGTGGACTAAAGGCAAGGCATTTTTTGAAGAGGGTTCGGTTCAAGGAAAGGGGTGCTACTGTCAGAACATTAACATCTGAAGGTGGATGGGAGTTGTGGAAGGATCTCTGCAGGTATACAATAGACAATGATAGCAATGCAAGTGTTGTGCTTAGCCGACAGCATGTTTGGGTGGTTTTCGACAAGATGATGAAGATACTACAACTTGCAATCACAACCAGTGAGCAACAACAAGAATTACAAAATTTGGTGGTGGAGTTCACAAAGGCACTCCTCATTGCATGGGGTGAATCAAACATTATGCACTATATGGTGAGTGCTTACTATTTTGACTTGGTCTGTACTATGCTTTAGTTTTGATTATTGATGTGTTGTGGCTTTTTGGGCAGCACATCCTCTATGTCCATAGTGCATACTTTATGAACATGTATCGTTCATTAGATCTTTGGAGCACGCAAGGTATGGAGAAGTCACACTATCTTGCGAGGGGTGTCTACTCAAAGAATACAAGACATGGAGCGGGTTTAATGTGCTCATGCTACCTTCAGAAAAGTTTCAACTGGTTTTATTGCACCACCTTTGGACGCAAAGTGTTGATTAAATGTGCAAGGTCATTGCACTTGGCAAAAGAATCCCGTTGATTGGCCCATGTTCGTTCCTCAGAACACTGGAGATCCTCACAAGGTCCAGCACGGCATGCAATGTGGCGAGCATCAAGGACTAGGGTTGGAAAAGTTTGGGTCAGGAGGTAGTAGATGTATTTAGAATCTCATGAAAATGAAAAATCTACTACATTTGGATGCTCTTTTTTTTTGGATCAAGCATTTGCATTGTTTGATTCTTTACACAATTTTACAAGTGTACGTTTTTCTCTGTGTGTTTGAATAGTTCTCCAATTTCATGTGGTTTTAAAATTCAAAAGATTATTTTATCGTGCTTTTAGCGGCTCTTTTCCACCATGTGAGCCACCCTTATATGGCCACCCTATATAAAGAGGTAACCCCAACCCCCCCCCCCCCCCCCCCCCCCCCCCCCCCCCCCCCCCCCCTTTCACAAACACATAATGCTCCTTCACTCACTGAACACCACAAGCTCTAAGAAGCCCCCTAAACACACTTTCACAATGGTAAGGACCAAACTGACTACAAAGAAGAATCCAAAGACCATTGAGGTGCGCAAAAAGCAGAAGATGCATGCAAATCAACAACCAAAAGAGCTAGCTGGCCCAAAGCGAATAGAGATGGACATGTCCAATGAACATCCACCGTGGGAAGGGGAGGACATCCCAGTGAACCATAGGATGGGTGGGAAGACATTTCCACGACAAATGGATGCGATGCCATCTGGCCTAAGTCGCCACACTGTGGTTGGCAAGTCAGTGCCAAGAGGAATGGGTGCCATGCCTTGTAATCAACCCAACAATGATGAGCGTAGCAGTGAAGATGAGTATTATGATCCAGATGAAGATGCCCCCAGCCACCTCCAAAGTACCATCAAAAGTCAAAATTCTATAGGAAGTCACAGAGAGCAAAGCCACAAGGAGCTTAGAGGCCCCCACAATGCCGACCACAAAGAACACGACAGTTTTGGCGAGCATTTGGTGAAATTCTGCATTATCAGAAGACAACAGACCTGCTTATTAGGAGAGAACCATTTGCATGGACATGTAAGGAAGTGCTACAAAGCTATAGCAAAAGCTTCATATGTATGCAATTTCCCTCGAATCAATTCAAGAGGCTGCAAAGGCTTATTTGGTCAGCCTCTTTGAAGACACATTCACCATTTGCATGGACATGTAAGGAAGTGCTACAAAGCTATAGCACAAGGTTCAGATGTATGCAATTTCCCTCGAATCAATTCAGGAGGCTGCAGAGGCTTATTTTGGTCATTCTCTTTGAAGACACATTCTTATGTGTTGTCCATGGCAAGCGTGTAACAATAATGGCCAAGGACATGCAACTTGCACGTTGCCTAAGGTAGGATTGATACCCTCTAATGTCAAAACCTCTTTTTGTAACTAGCTTTTGTATTGGAATCAATTTACTTTGGAACCCTTGTACTGGAGTCAAGTTTTCTTGAGAACTCAATGTTTTTTCACTTTGCAACAAATACAATCCGTCTATTTCTGTCTCACTATGTTAACTTAATGTCCAATTTTAATGTCTATATGTCTACATTTATTTTGTTAAATGGTTGAAAATGAGATGCTAATCAACTGTACAAAAGGCAATCAACTGGCAACCAAAGCTAAATAAATTTTTTGTTGGCTTGAAATTGTCCATTAGGTAAAATTTTTGCTCTATATTTGCCAGAAACTTGCAAAACTAGTCAAATTGGTGTTGTCCACAGTACAACAAGAATTGGCCAGACAGCAGGCTTGCAAGGCTAAATCTCGCTGCCTTGTGGACACATAGAGAATTGCATAAAATGTCAGTGACAGGGCACAACTAGTACAAAAAAAGCAATTATGTGCTATTTTTTGGACAAGTTTTTTCAATGTACAAAATCAAATTTCAAACAATTTGCCTTGTCAATGAACATGAACAAACATGAAATTGAACTTTACAAAAGATCATGGAGAAGAGAGATAATTTTCATTTAAAAGGTTGTACATCTGGCTTAACTATCTTTTGACAGGAGGTGCTTTGCAACCTCTCTACAATGTTCTATAGCGTTGGGTAGAATGGATGTAAGTACAGAAGCAACTATAGCTTGGGCATTGTCAACCCCCAAGGCTTGACAACAAAGAGCTAAGCGTGTCATGACCTAGCCATGGAAGCCAGTGCCAAAAGTGGAAATTGCAAGTGATTTTTTCACCAGAATAATTACATGGGATGTTTGAGGATGGTGGCTAAGCATAGGAGTTTACTTGCGGCCTTAAGCACCCACAAAACAAAATGGCCGTTTGGGAAGAAATCCTTGTGTATGATGCACACATCCTACATTGGTAGTTTGTTGATGTAGTGTGCTAGGGCTGTTTGAGGCCCAAACACTGTGCGCTCTCCCCCCTTCCGGCTAGCCCAAAGGTCCATGTCCAAAACATCCTGCAAAATTGTAATTAACCAAAAGCAAAGAAGAAAGGTTGAATTATCAACGTAGACGATGCTTAGTATTACCTCTTGTTGCTTATCCTCATCATCCATAGTTGGTGTGGCTTCAAGGTTGATAGAGGATTTTCTCTCATCAACCTTGCTGGGGCTCCGGCGAACCACGCGACTCGGGGCGGATAGGAGTCTGGTTGGAAACAACCCTAGCTTGTGTGGCAATAAACTCCTCATCCATGACTTTACTCTGCTCTCTACAGTGAGAATATCCGCTGTCACTAGTACAATTGTGTCAACAATAGAGTCCCCCAATAGAATCACCTTGTCATCTGTAGCTTTTAGTGTAGGATCAAGGGGGGACTCCATCTTGGTTCATATGAGGCTAAGATACTCATCTAGTCGGACACCAAAAGCCTTTTCAAGATCATTTAAGAATAAATACTCCTCATCTTCTATAATTATGTTGCTGAGATGGATAATCTCCACCTTGGGAATTGTAACAGGGTCACGACTCTCAAGGTTGGGCACCTCGAAGGTGCCAGCAATCTTCTCTCTCACTCCAACTACTTCTTCCAAGCCATGGGGTTATTTGGCAGCTTGAAATCTTCACTCACTTTGGACATCTATAGGTGCGACCTTGAGATCTTTATGATCTGCCAACACCCCACCCACTGTCAGATGTGGGATCTCCATCTCCTCCAAGGAGGGCTCCTCATTGACAAGGAATAAGTGAGTGGAAATGTTGGACAAGAAAGATTGCCCAATTTTGCACTTCTTGAAGGATTCTACAACTTCCTTTGTCACTTGGGCGGAAGTGGTTCACCTCTTTTGCAATCGCCTCAAAGTGAGCTAGTCTCTTTGAAAATGCAGTGTCTCCTTGATGGATGTAGCGAAGCAGATCACATGGAAACCACAACATGGCGTTGTCTTCAAAGTTCATAGCATACTTGAGTATATGCGCATGCATTACTCTATGATATCGTGAAAAGTGTCATTGTGGTGTTGCATGATTTTTTTGTAAATCCAATGTGCGGGTAAAGAAGCCGTGAAGATCACTACGTCCAACATATTCGGTGTCCTCTAAGAAAAGAAGAAACCGCAAAAGGGGGTGTGTGGCTCTTCGGACACTGCTGCTACGTGGGAGTAGGATGCGCTAGCATGTGCTGCCATGGATCTGTGTGTGTGTGTGTGTGTGTGTGTGTGTATGTGTCTTCTTTCTATCTCTCTGAAGTGTTGACAGAAAAATAAGAAGCCCCCTCCCCTTTATATACACCCCTCCCCCCCCTTTCCCCACACTGCCGCGGCCCGCTGCAGAAAAAGAAACCATCCCAAATCTCTTTGATATACATACAAACACACATGGGTGCACACACAGACACCCAAACAAAATCTAAAAAACTTAATCAATGAAGGTGATACTATAATGACAGAAAAGTTTTGAATTTCCATTAAATAGAAGGTTTTACAACATAGCATTAGAGCCAGTTACATTGACCTATTAGATCAACTTAAAGACAGTGCACTGCCAACCCTCCACTCCTCCTGCACTTTCATGGCTGCCTCCATCCACCTACCAATCTGAATAGCAACAGAAATTCTTTTAATAAGACTAACAATTGGCACATATAGACAACATATAAATTAAGCTGACCTTTTGACTATTGAGACGAAAGTAAGCATCTTTAATTTCTTTGTAGCCCAAGATAATCAAGTGTTCCCGTATGTTGGTGAGTGTCCAGTGTTCACTAACTTGCACAATCTCAGAAACACCATTTGACAAAGTAATGGGCATGTCAAATGTCACAAAATTAGCAACACTAGATTGTTAGGGTATCCGCTTTCCACTCTTACACATCCAACGCTCATAGTGAAAATGTAGGTACAAAGTAGTGCGCACTTTCAAATATCGTATCCTTATACTTGAAGCACCCATCTTACACTTGTATTTATCTCCTTGGTGTACTCTCTCACCCATTCCCCAATTATCTGCAAATACCAGTTTTAGTGCTTCATACATGACATTCTTGCTACAAAACATAGTAGGTGTGACACAGAATGGCGATGTCTTGAACAGGTGTACAAAAACATGCATGGGGGAGCACCAACTGAGCCCTACTAGTCTGGAAGCCTTCCAAATTTTAATGAGGAGAAAATATCAGAAAGAATCTTCTCCTTCACTGAGAAGAGTGACCACACATCGGATTGTGGCCATTCCGGACTTAGTAAAATGAAGGTTTCTCAACAGCAATGATCTTACCATATCCATCCTTCGAGGCCGGCACTACATACGGTGAGAGTAGAAGAAGATTCGCATTGCAGGAGAATTGAAGGTGGCGAGTTGAGAAGCATCATAACACCAATGTCCACATGAAGAGCGTTGAATGTTCGTATGAAACTCTTAATTGGTTGTTCCTCAACAAAGCTGGATGGGAATATATCTATGACAACACCAAAAATTATCAAGTCAAAAACAAATAATAAGAGTTTACAATCAGCAACCAACAATGTTTTTCAGCTTACAATGTATTGGCAAAACTCTTGAGCTTCCATTCCTCAAGCGCATGGAATGCCAAGAGTACATGTGTTGAAAAATGGCCACTGTGCCATTGACTCTATGGTTATTGAAACCAAAAAGCCTCCCCTTCCAATGTTCATCAAGGTTGCCACGGTTTTGAACTCGATGAGGCCTGATAGCTGCAGGTTGCATGAAGATCCAAGATCCTTTAGAAAACACATGCGACATGGGTTTCCCATCAGAATCCCTAGTGTTATGCAAGAAAATGGCCTCTATCTCATCCTTTGGCTTCCTTGAAGTGGAGGGGGTTGACATGGTAGCACCAGAAGAACAAGAGTTGTGGTGTTAGAGAGAGAGAGAGAGAGAGGCATGTTGCTTTAGGAACAAAATGAGAAGGAATGGCTAAATGGGAAACAAAGGGGAGAAGAATTAGTTCAAATGGATGGTGTGGATGAAAGGGGAGACAGGTCCCGTAGCTATGGAAAGCTTCCATTTGTGATGCAGCTATGGAAAGCTTGGCAGGAGGGGGAGAAGTGGTTCAATGGGGAGCAAGGGGAGAAGAAGTAGTTCAAAGGGATGGTGTGGATGAAAGGGGGAGACAAGTGGTGCAGCTATGGAAAGCTTCCTCATGCGCTATTGTAGCTATGGAAAGCTTGGAGGCAGAAGGAGAAAGAGAAGAGGGAAGAGGTAGAATAGAGGGTACTACTGAGAAATGCAGATTTTGGTCAAAGAAAATAGTTTTTTGACTATGTATTTGGTTAGGAGAGCTTTTGGACAGTGAAAAATGAGATTTAGAGATTTTATTTTTTTTTGAAATTTTAGGGTTACTTTATGGGCGCCCATGAAAATGGAAGGAACCCCCCCTTCCCCCCCCCCTCCTTTCCCCCTTCTCTCTCTTTCTAGGAGGGGAGGCGCAAAGCTATAATGAGGGAAAAAAATAGGCCCCCATGCCCCCTACTACCCTACCTTTTGAGAGGGTATAGCTGTGGCCACCACCCTCTTCCTATTGGTCTATGCTTAATCATCCCTTAAGCTAAAGGGCCCTTTTGGGGTTCATATTTTTCCTAATGTGCCTAACCATTGGCTCATAAACAATGCTTTTCATGTGAGCCTAATTAAGCCCTACAAAGGAGAGACACCAAGGGAACCACTTATTGAAGACCCTCCAGAAATCAAAGACCAAGAAGACGTGCTACAACCCGAAGCTATCCTTCGGCATGAAGACAAGGTACTACGGCATGGTAAGATGATCCGGCGGTATCTTATTAAGTTAAAAAATTATCCTTTTGAAGATGCTAGATGGATGCAAGGAATACAGGTTAAGGATAGTAAGAACCTTCTCAATGCTTACAATGTTGCACTAGATAAGCAAATGTAAATTCTTTCTAAATGAACAATGTGTTTGTCTTATAAGACTAATCCTCTTTTGTGTACAAATTTAAATAGTGTGCATGCTTAGAGTCATGTATGTAATGAAGACGTCACTCAAACACCAATTATAATTTGTCACTCTGCTTTGGGAGTATAATATGGACTAAAGAGCAGACATGCTTGCGGTAGCTATGTCTCCCAAGCACCAAATGGACTAGTCATTCTAGAATGATGTTGTAGGGTGAAAAGGGATCCTCAACCCGCTAAGAAAGGTAGACTAATGAATAAGACTTTATCTCTTCTATCTCATAGTCGAGAACGACTATGATTTCAAGAGAGAGGTAATTCATAAAATCTAATATCTAACCAACCCAAATGATTTTCTCATATTAAACTGATCATTTAATGTGGGAGAATAAATGGGAACAAGGGTTAGAATATAGAAATGTGCTTATGGATCTATCTCAACAAGGGGCCAAGGTTAAAGGGGTCAAAATGAGAGATGGTATATTAAAGAGAAATGCTACCTAATGGAGCTTAAAGACCTTAGGGTTAGCTTCATTAAAGACCTCCAAAAATTAGTGTTAAAAAGTCCTTTGACCTTAGGCAAGCTAGGGATGACCTTGAGGTGGGAACCCTACCCAAGCATGAGGTGCTTTCGGCTTGCTAACTAAAGTGCTGAAAGTGTTTGTGGGAACCTTGCCCAAAGCTTGAGGTGATTTTTAATGACTAAGGTTCTTGAAGTGTTCAATTCAAAGATAAATTCTCAAGAGGCATAAAAGGTTTCCATGCTTGATTGACTAAGTGCTTGAAGTGTTCAATTCAAACCAAATGACTTAAGAAGCATAAAAGACACATGGAAAAATTCTCCACATGTGGCCCTCATGATGTGCTTGAATCCTATTGGATAGGCTTAAAGAGGTCCAATGAGAATTTAGATGCATAAAAATAAATAATTAAGTTATTTCTCTCAAAGAGGAAAAAGAAGACATGTGTCTCAAATGATATAATTAAATATTACCAGAGAGAGAGAGAGAGAGAGAGAGAGAGAGAGAGAGAGAGAGAGAGAGATGTGGGCCAAGTATGAGAGGGGCGGTATGCTCTCCCACACACACACACATTCTCTCATTGTGTGGAGTGCAAAGTGCAAGAGCTCAATCTCATTGTCCAAGCTTGTTGAGAAGTGGAGAGCCTACACCAACACTCTTGGCTATGGAATGAAAATCCAACTAAGAGCCATGCTTCAATGCTTAAGCTTGCCATCTTTTTCATCTTCATTACTATGTATTATTCTATGATAATCAAGAAGAGTGATGATAAGTGAGGAACTATTTCTTTCTCCTAAGGATGATTCTTTTTCATCTTTCCTACCCTCATTCCCTGGTAGCTCTCTCCACCTTCGAAGGTGTTTGAGGCCTTGAGATTGAGGCTTGGGATAGTTAATGCTTTTTGCAAATTTTATGTTATGCTCGTTATGCATTAAGCTTTCCATATTCATAGCATCACCAAGTTCACAAGCATTAGGAAGGGAATGGGGTCTAAGGGTGCCTCTTTATTTTCCATGGGATTGAAAAGGAGATTAAGGAAGGGACACATGTGTGGATGCCATGACTAAACTGGTGGGTATGGCACGGCCTAAAAGTAAGTGGTCAAACTGTACTGTACTCTTTTATAAAATATAAAGAGAAAATATCCTATAAATTCAAAAAACTAAACTTTTCTCTAAATAGTTGAGTAAAAACCAATCCTTCCTCTCTCTAGTGGCTGCCAATTTTCTCCCCCCCTCTCTCCTAAAAGGGGTCCCTCCAAAAACGTGATGATCATTCCCTCCCTCTCTCTCTCTCTACTGTACCATCTCTCACTTCACCTTGATTCTCGTTCCTTCCTTTCAGTTTTCCATCCCAAAAGCTCTGGAGTAGAAGGTTGAACCTCCTTTCCCTCCTCAAGCTTACTGCATTCTTGAGGGCTGCATTCTCCTCAAGCTAAAGTTTTCCATTTCTCCATGGGCTTCACTAAACACCTCTAGCTAAAGCTGAAGACCTGCAGCATATCCTTCTGCTAGATCATCCCTCTTTATTTCCTCTCAACAGGTTTCCTGCTCCTTCTCCATTAAGCTCTCTAGAGAGGATCTACTTCCCGCTCAAGATTTGCAACATTATCTTCCCCATTAAGTCAACAAGCAGGTGGAGCAGTATAGCAGTAAGTGGCATCCTTCACCTTTGTGTACCATCAAGAATCTTGCTCTTTATACAACTGGGAATATGGATGTGCAATGCCTAATCATAAGTTTTCATGTGCAGGTTGTGCCACTTTTCCCCATGGCATCATCATGTACTCGATGACCTAGGAGTGTCATTGACTCCATTTTATGCCACAATGTACAAGACGACAATGGATATTGGGTGACAAAGGAGTTAAAATGAATGATGTGGGCGACAATGCAGCCCAGCTCAAGAGGTGCACACAAGGTCTCAAGGAGACACATGGCTTCTCAAGCACACCATTAGAAGGGAATAATCACGGAGTTCAAGCAAACACAAGAAGGTGCAACTACTCTTGCAAATTGTAATTTTTACTACTCTTTTAAGTTTTTTGGTCATCTATTTAGTATTTTTGCCTTGTGTATTGCTTTTGATGACTGTAAGATTTTCATTGCTTGTTCATGTTTGCATATATTTTTCCATACTATTTTGTAGAGTGGGAGCCAATAGAGTCCTTCAATAGGAAGTTTTGAAGCCATCCACACTGAGCTTGGCAAGTTTCTCTATGCTACAGTGTCAGTCCTCCCAGCTTGCCTCACGTGACATTTTTTTAATAATTATACTTATGTCACACCCAGGAGAAATGAATATGGTAATCTATCTTTGGTTCACTCCCCAACCTTGGAGAGTTTGGAATGGCCTAAGCAAGACAGTGCCTTGATTGCAACAACCAAAAGGAAAATTGAGGTGATTTGCAAGCAGCAATGAAGTGCACCTATGGTTCCCTCAAAGCCACGGTAGCATGGTTTATGTCTCTTCATGTATTTGTGTTTATATTTTGACTTCAGAGTGTTCACAGGACACCAACAATGTGGACTTGCAAAGGGGGAAGTGCGATCAACGGATTTCTTACAGCTGGATGGGAAACTAAGGTGGTCAACCACCAAGGAGATTGTAACATTTAATGGCCTATTAACTTGTGTGTAGCGCAAAATAACATGAACATAGTGAGAATTTCATTAGAATAGATTCCTAATGAGCATAATAAGAGGATGGGGAGAGCAGCAAAAATCATAACACCTAGTTAGATAGGCATGAACAATACTTCAAAAGAGAGAGAAATTAGGCTATTGACAACAATTGAAGAAGTAGTAGAGAGTAGATTGAGAGGAAGAAGTATAAATCCTCACCTAATCCCTCATAATAGCTTAGCATAGCTTAGTAATTAGCATGGTAGAGGAGATGAGCACACATTGAAGCTTGACTCTTGGTTGGATTTGCATCACAAAGCCAAGAGTTGTTGGTGTAGGCCTCCCTTCTCACACGCTTGGAGTAGGTGATGAGATTTCCATTAAAGCTTGAGAAGGAGAGAGAGAAGGTCTTCTTGGTTCACACATGAGATTGTGTGAGTGTGTGTGATAATGCCTTGCCAAAATCAGCCCCCCTCTCTCTCTTGGTTGACCCCTCTTGCAAATTACTCATGTGCATTGGACCTTGCAAAGCTTAGCCAATGAAAATTGATAAGCATAAGTGATAGCCTTGTGACATGTGTCCCCCTTTGCCCTTTTGTGAGAGCTTTAGGTAGTTAAGTAAATCAATTAAACTCTCATTGGACCCCTTTTTCTTCTGGCCAATAGGAAGCAGGCAAGCCATTGGGCTGCTGAATGCTCATCGGACCCCTTGGGAGACTTTCTAATAGTCTTCTAGAAAGCTTAATTCTTATTGGTTTTTTTTCAAGTGTTTTTAAATATATTAAAGTATATTTACTCTAGCCTAATTCTCATTGGTCCACCTCTATGGCCATCCAATAGGATTTGAGTGCACCTTGTGGGCAACTGGGCTAGGGAGCTGACATGGGTCCCCTATTCTCTTTGTGTAAGGGAGCCTGTGAGTATGAGTGCGTGTGTGTGTTTCTCTCTCATCCCCTACTTACAGGCCTTGCCCCCTCCTATGTAGGAGTCTTGAAGACTTTTTTGTACACTCACAAAGCCAATTCCACTAAGCTTGAGTCTTAATGGGTTGAATATTAAGTCTTTGGAGCACATTGCTCTTTTACAGATGGCCCCCCGTTTGGATCCGTATTTTCCCTCCTTTGGATCCCTACTATGGTCGGTCTGCCATCTTAACCAATATTCTAGCTTTTTCTCCCCTCGCACTTCCCCATATTGAATGATCAGTTTAACATGAAAAAATCATTTAGGAGAATTAGATATTAGTTATTATGACATTGCCTCTCTCTTGAAATCATAGTCGTCCTCGACTATGGGGTAGAGAAGATAAATACTATTCATTAGTCCTTTTCCTAGCGGATAGAGGATCCCTATCTTACCCTATGACATCGTTCTAGAATGGATGACTAATCCATTTGGCACTTGAGAGCCTAAGACGCCGCAATCATATCTGCGCATTAGTCCTATCAATCTTCCATAGTAGAGTGACAAGCTCTACTTGGTGTTTGGAAGACGTCATCTCCACAAACTTGATTCTAAGCATGCATACTACTTAACATTTGTGCACAATAAAGAAAAAGAGAGTCTTATAAGACAAAAACTTTGTTCATTTAAAAAATTTATACATTTTCTTACCCTAGGGAAGCATTGATTATAAGCATGAATACTACTTAACGTTTGTGCACAATAAAGAAAAAGAGAGTCTTATAAGCCAAAAACTTTGTTCATTTTAAGCATTTGTACATTTGCTTACTCTAGGGAAGCATTGTAAGCACTGACAGGTTTAGGTTATCCTTTAATTTTATGCATTGCATCCATCTAGCATCTTCAAAAGGATAATTCTTAAACTTAATAAGATACCGTCGGATAATGTTACCACCTCTTAATACCTTGTCTTCATGTCGGAGAATGGACTTGGGCTGCAACACCTCTTCTTGGTCCTTGATTTCCAGTGGGTCTTCAATAGTTGGTTCTTGTGGTGGCTCTCCTTTGTAAGGCTTTAATAGGCTCACATGGAAAGAAATGTGTAAGAGCCAATGGCTGGGAAACTTGAGTTGATAGTCCATTTCATTGATTGGTCAAAGAATTTGGAAGGACCATAGTACCTTTTTGCTAACTTAGCATAGTACTTTTGGTGTCTCATAGGATTCTAGCCCATGGTGTGCCTTAATTGAGCCTTGGGAAATTAAAGTAAGACCCAATCATTTTCTTTAAAGGCTTGGGCTCTTTTGTGCTTATTAGCAACATCCTTTTGCCTTTGCTGTGAGATAGAGATAGCATCCCTAATCTTTTGGAAAGATTCTTGTAGGTCTCAGCTATACTCACCTGCATCGAAGATCTTCCCGTGTACCTTAAGTAGCAGAGGACTTTTTCATCTTCCCTCAATTACCTCAAAAGGTGCTTTTCCCGTGGAAGTATGTACAGTGTTATTGTAGGCATACTCCACTAAGGGTAAGTACTTCTCCCATTGCGACCTTTGATCTACTTCCGTTACATAGGCTTTTAGTAGATCAAGAACTGCTAGGTTAGCTATTTCACTTTGGCCATCCATTTGCGGGTGAGAGAAGTTTAGCCTTGTGCCTAAATTCTCAAAGAGACCCTTGCAGAAATTACTAGTCATTCTAGGATCTCTAGGATTTTAGTAGGCTTTTAGTAGATCAAGAACTGCTAGGTTAGCTATTTCAGTTTGGCCATCCGTTTGCGGGTGAGAGAAGTTTAGCCTTGTCCCTAAATTCTCAAAGAGACCCTTCCAGAAATTACTAGTCATTCTAAGATCTTTATCCGACACTATGGACATTGGCAAGCCATGGTACTTGAAGATTTGTGATATGAAGAGGGCTGCCATTTGATGGGCTTTGATAGTCTTTTTGACATGTATAGAATGAGCTTGTTTTCTTAACCTATCTACTATCGTCCATATTCCCGTATTCTCATGGATAGACTTAGGCAATCCAAAGATAAAATCCATGGATATGATCTCCCATGGTGAGTTAGGGATTGGCAAAGATTGAAGAAATCTAGGTTGCTTCCCTCTATCAAACTTCGTCTCTTGGCGTACCACACATTTAGAAACATACTTTGTATGTTTTACTTTCATGGTAGGCCAATAGAAATATGTTTCAATCCCTTTTAGAGTAGAATGAATCCATCTATGCCCCGCATAAGGAGAAGCATGAGATTCATACATTACTTTCTCACGTAGTGAGTTGGTAATGCATAGTCTATTGCCATAGACAAAATAACCATCTTGTAAAGTAAATGGTTCCTCTTTCTTCCCTAGTGCAAGGGCTGAAATCACAGCTCTTAAATCGGGATCAATAGCGTACTCATCTATCATAGAAGATAGATCACTGTGAGTTGCTATGGAAACCGCATTCGCTCTCGGCCATCTTGAGAGTGCATCGGCTACTTGATTATGCTTGCCTGCAATGTGAGCAATATGAAAATGAAATTGTGAAAGGAAATTTTCCCACCTCATTTGTTGGTCAGAGAGCTTGGTCTGCGTCATGAAGTACTTAAGGCTTTGGTGATCCGTCCGCAGAATAAAAGGAGTTCCCAGTAAATAGTGCTTCCATGAGTCTAAGGCATGGAGAACTGCGAGGAGTTCCTTTTCATATATGCCTAGAGCTTGCTCAACAGGATCGAGCCTTCGACTTTCATAGGCTATGGTGTGCCCTTCTTGAAGAAAAACAGCTCCAAGGCAATCACCACAAGCGTCACATTGGACCTCAAATGGCTTTGAGAGATTCGGCAATGTAAGCATAGGTTGAGAGATAAGCTTTTCTTTAAGATTTTTGAAAGCATGTTTCTCCTTGGCAGACCATGTATACCTCCGGGGAGGTCACCTAATAAAAATGTAACCTATCACGTGAGTTCAATAGAAGGTATTTAAAGTTCTTGAAACTTACAGAAATATATATACGTAAGGGCATTATTTTTTCAAATTTAAAAAAAAAAACTTACAATTTTAAAAGAAAAGGGTACATTATATTCTTAACAAAATTCACAGATAAGGGATTTTACAAACAACCCCCCGAGTGTATACCTAACGTTTTTCTTTGTTAGGTCATGTAATGGTCCTGCTATTAGTGAGAACTTTTCTATGAAGCATCTATAGTATGCACACGAGATTTTTGTAGGACATGAGATAAAATGCCCCGTTAACTTCAATGGGTTGGTGACCAAAACATATGGTTGCTTTTACCTCACTAATTTTTTTTGGGCAAAAAAAAAGGTACAAAAAAGTTGCATTTTTGCCATTCTGCGGACCTATCATCAAAGTTTCTACAGTCAGTCACGCTCAATACAGATACTATATACATGTTTTCTTAGTTCCCTTCGAGCCTTTGGATTCAAAAGGAGCCATGGAGCATGTAAAAAGGATAATGGATCTCTTACAATTGGAACCTTGGGGCAATGATAAAGTGCTAAATACAGCAAACATGAAAAAACTGGGTTTAGCAATATGACCTCTAGAAACCCATAGAAACTACTCAATATCTAGCCAAGTTTGTAGTCTATGATTAGATATGGTTACTACCTACAAAATACACACAATTGGCCTAAGAAACTAGCAATATTGAGAAAGTTATACTTGCTACTCTAAAATGTATCGTATTCTTCACCAATCAAAAAACTCAACCATCATCATATACTATGCTATATAGCATATATAGCATATTAGGTCCCCCAAAACTCAAGGAAGATTAGCTTTATGTTATACATTACACTTACACAATCAAAATTGAATTTGGATATCAAGAAAGCCATCAAAAAAATCATAAAAGTGCTAATTTTGGCCAAAAAACAGGATTATGCAATTCTTGTAAATTGGTCATAACTTTCAATTTTAACACTTAGCTCTCCCTACAAGCATCAAAACATGTTGAGAACTATGAAGGCCTAACCTCTAGCCATCTAAACCTCACAAACATGAAGTTTAGAGTGGTATAGTTGCCAAAAATTGAAGAAAAGCCAAAAACAGGACCCGTTTTTTCACACAGTTAAGGTTCAAAAATGTTGTGCAAGAGTAAGGTTAATGGTGAGATCGATACTAAAAACAAAATGCTAAGTTTCTTTCAGCTCATAAGGCAACTTTGTGGATATATAGCACCTAAAAATTCATTTTCATACTCTTCAAATAATTCAAGAAAAATGGTCACTTAACAGGACACAAAAGTGTCCAAGGACATAAAAGTGTCCTGTTACCATTCTAGTGTTAAGACTTGAAATATTACCTGGAGGTGTTGCTTGCGTTCATCTAGTTAATTGGAGTAGATGATAATATCATCAAAGATCACGTTCGGTGAGGCCAAAATAGCTTCTCAATCAAGCGATTAAATGTGGCTGGTGCATTGTCAAGCCAAAAGCCATGACAATGTATTCGTAAAGACCAAATGTAGTGCGAAATGCGGTCTTTACCATATCTTGATCAACTATCCTTATTTGATGGTAGCCACTTTTTAACGTCAATCCTACTGAAGTAGGTTGACCCTTGCAGTTTATCAAATAGGTCTTCTACCCATGGAACGGGAAACCTATTTTTGATAGTGATCCTATTTAGTGCTCTATAGTCGACACACATACGATATGTGCCGTCTTTCTTTTGCACTAATAACACGGGTGAGCAAAATGGAGATGAGCTAGGCCTAACCATGCCCTTCTCAACAAACTCATGCACTTTCCACATAATCTCCTCTTGTTGATCTTGAGAAACTCTATAAGGAGGTTTATTAGGCAGTGAATTTCCTGGAAGAAGTTCAATCGCATGGTCATCATTTTCTCATTTAGGAGGTAGTTCACAAGAGATGTCATCAATAAAAACATCTTGAAATCCCTTGAGAAAAATGGATAACTCTAGTTCCTTGTGATTGTTTATATTTTCTTTTGCTAAAGCATTAGGTTCATGTTGAGAATCTTTAACAAAAATCATGTACAGGGAAATAGAGCTCTTTATTGAATTATTAAAAGATTGAGTATGTACAATGGGTATGGTGTTACCCATCTTTTTGACATCTATGTACATATCTTTTTCCCTATACTTAAAGTAGATTTTCCTTTCAGGGAATCTAACATTGGCAGCCATGCGATCAAACCGTGGTGCCCCTAGGATTACATCCTCATGCTTGAGAGGAGAGATAAAGAAGTCTTCTTTGTCCACATAGCTTTGGACATGGAGCCTCAATTTCCCAATTAAGGGTGTAATAGAAGCTTCTTGCCCCTTGAAAGCACCATCTACGGTAGGACATCTCCCATCTCATAGGCTTGGATGCCTAGCTTGGTGGCCAACTCTGTGGATATGAGATTGTGAGTAAAATCACGGTCAAAGAGAATAAAAGCATCATGTTCTCTTACCTTTCTCCAAGCATGGCATAGAGGAGATCCTTTGTGGTGAGCTTCCTCTTCTTGGATTTCAACCAAGGTAGCTCTAGGAGGCTCATAGCGGGTGTTCTTTTGGGTGCAAGCACGGTATGCATGACCTTGCTCGCCGCATTTGAAACAATAGCTATCCTTGCGATAACACTCAAGCTCTTTAGGAGAGAGTTTGTTTTTGCCTTTGTAAAATCACTTCTCCTTAGCTTTGTTGTTATTGGAGTTTCCCTTAGGAGACTTTTGGACATTGTCCTTCCCCTTAGGCTCATTGTAACCCTTGTTTTCCGTGGGCTTAAGATTTCTCTTAGCCCCTTTTTGGAAATTGATTCGAGAAGCCACCATAGTATGGTGTATGACCGAAATTCTTCAGCTTGGACGATCTCTTCCACGCAGCATAAGATTTCCTATGCCTCTTCTTTTTTATGGTTCAAAAGTTGCACCATTGCTTTCTTCAGAAGATAAATAATTTGGGGAAGATGGAGAAGAGGGTGACCTCTTTCTTGCCTTTTTTTCTTGCCTTGGTCCTCCTTGTCTACACCATCACTTTCTTCATAAGAGGAAGAGTATTAAGAAGATGGAGAAGAGGGTGACCTCTTTCTCGCCTTTTTCTTCTCTTGTTTTTTATCATCCCTCTTTGAATTATGGTTTGGAGAGGTGTGTGATGGTCTTCTCCATTTAGGAGGTGACGGAAAACATTTTTCCCGTTGTCTTCGTGGAGCCATCTCCGCCGACGTGGGAGGAGACTCACTTTCTTCTCATTATTTTGGTGGGGGCTCTTGAGTTCTCCTTTGGGAAGGAGATGCATCATCGAGAAGAAAATTTTTGAGGACTTCGTATGGATCCTCTTCTTCTTCCTGAATCGAAGAGAGACCTCTTTTGGGAGTCTCGCAAGGAGGCTTCCTAGGTACTCTCTCGTCATGGTAGGGAGTTTGGAAAATCCCATGAGCACGAAGCTGCCATTGCACTTCACTTTGGAGGGATGGATTGCCCATGGCTTGTTGAAGCCTAGAAACAAGGTAGTTAACAAGCATAGGGGAATTAGTAGCCTTCTCATTAGAAAAATCAAAGCTATCAACATTAATTTCAATCTCTTTACTATTGTAAGCCATTCTAACAATTTTTAGGTGTACTTTGGCACTTCAAGCCCTAGTTTCTCCTCCTCTTTACCCCTTTAGAAAAGCACTCAAGCTATTGTACCTGTGGCTCGAATATTATTAATTGCAAGGAATAGAAGATAAGGTCTTTCAACACCAAAACAGTATCAGCTCTTGTCAAGCTTCTAATAGCTCAATAGTGGTTAAGCCGTAGGCAAGCCATAGGCAAGCCCCATAGGACTCCACTATCAAGACCATAGATCTCGACGATGATGCCTCATTATCTGCACGAAGGCAAGCACACTGCAAGGCTGAAAATTCCCTATTCTTCTTACTCAATTGCAATTAACAATACCAACCATTTATAGCTAGCTTGAGGACCTCCCTTCTTGCGCAAGAAAAGAGAAACCTTGTGCTCTGATACCAATGTAACATTTAATGGCCTAGTAACTTGTGTGTGGCGGAAAATAACATGAACATAGTGAGAATTCATTAGAATAGATTCCTTATGGGCATAACAAGAGTGCTTGGATGGAGAGTGCAGCAAAAAGCATAACACCTAGTTAGATAGGCATAAACAATACTTCAAAGAGAGAAAAATTATGCTATTGATAACAGTTGAGGACCAGATTTACATGGAGCCGGTACCCCCTCCAAAAGGCTTTGTATTATAGGTTTCACACATCAAGGGAGACATTTTACAATACAATTCTTTGTGTTCCTTCAATAACTAGCTAGTGCAATGAAGATGGAAGCTTCAAGCACTAAGCAAACACTTATAAAACACAACATTTATTCCCTCACGGTCTTAGACCCAAGATCTCACACACCTTCAAAGATGGTGAGAGCTAGCGGGGTATGAGAGTAGATTGAGAAGAAGGAGTAGTCTTACAAGAAAGAAGTATATCTCCTCACCTAATCACTCATAATAGCTTAGAATAGCTTAGTAATTAGCATGGTAGAGGAGATGAGCATGCACTGAATCTTGGCTCTTGGTTGGATTTGCATCACAAAGACTAGAGTTGTTGGTGTAGGCCTCCCTTCTCACAAGCTTGGAGTAGGTGATGAGCTTTTCATTAAAGCTTTCTTCACACATGAGATTGTGGGAATCTGTGTGTGATAATGCCTTTCCAAAATCAGCTCCTCTCTCTCTTGCTCCCCCTCTTGCAAATTACTCATGCAAGCACCCCATTGGACCCTGCAAGCTTAGCCAACAAAAATTGAGAAGCATAAGTTATATCCTTTGACATGTGTCCCCCTTTCTCCTTTTGTGAGAGCTTTAGGTAATTAAATAAATCAATTAAACTCTCATTGGAACCCTTTTTCTTCTGTCCAATAGGAAGCAGGCAAGCCATTGGGCTGTTGAATGTTCATTGGACCCCTTGGGAGGCTGTCCAATAGTCTTCTAGAAAGCTTTTAATTCTTATTGGTTCTTTTATCAAGTGTTTTTAAATGAATTGAACTAGATTTACTCTAGCCTAATTCTCATTGGTCCACCTCTATGGCCATCCAATAGGATTTGAGTGCACCTTGTGGGCAACTGGTCTAAAGAGCTGACATGTGTCCCCTATTCTCTTTGTGTAAAGGGAGCATGTGAGTGTGAGAGTGTGTGTGTATGTTTCTCTCTCATCCCCTACTTACAAGGCTTGCCCCCTCCTATGTAGGAGTCTTGAAGACTTTTTTTATACACTCACAAAGCATCCAATTCCACTAAGCTTGACCATTTTGGACTTACCTTTGAATTTTGGAACCTTAGCAGTTTGGAAGTCTCAATGGACTGAACCTTAAGGTCTTTGGAACCCATTGTTGCACATTTCTCTTTTGCAGATGGCCCCCCCTTTGGATCCCTATTTTCCTTCCTTTGAATCCCTAATGTGACTGGTCTACTAGCTTAACCAATATTCTAGCTTAACCAATATCAGTTTAACATGAGAAAATCATTTAGGAGAATTAGATATTAGTGATTATGACAGAGATAGAATCTAGTGCTCTATAGTTGCTGACAATGTGGTATTCAAATACCATATTGCGAAGCAAAGCTTGTCGATGGTCTTTTCCTATAGAAGATGGAAGCTGACGATGGGAGAATGGGAGGCACTAGACTCTGAGGTTGCTGCTGCTAGAGAATCAGTTGACCTGCAAATACGCCTCCACGATGATGCAGTGCACCACATTACAGTGAAAAATGACTGGCATCTCAGTCACCTTCGCAAGTATCTGAATCTCAAATATACCTTGCCCAACCAGTATCTCTTTGTAATCAATGAAAAGATTGTTTTCTCCAGAAAAGAGAAGATCTTTTTGTGTGAGAACGTTTCATTTCCACGATGTAATTTTGTAAAAGCTTGTAACTGACAGGGATTTTGCCCACATTAATACATTTGGTGTTTTGAATCTCGTTTCTACACATACTTGTTTATTCTCAACTTGTTCAAGTTTTTGATTGAAACGTGCAATTTATTTGATGTGAAGCACAAATGTTTTCAATGTTGGTTTCTTTCAATGCTTTGTCGCGTGATTTTGTTTAAGATTCTAGTTTTAAGTTATTTTGACCTTAATTTTAAGTGCTTTTTAAAAAGTAACTTTGGGTATATAATTGACCTTCTAGTTTTTAAACTTCATTTCTCACATTCACAAAACTCTAGCTCTAAGCTCTCTTCGCATCTTCTTCACGAATGAACCCATGGCAACGTCTACTGATGCACTTCTCACACAATTAGAAAGGTTAGGACTTGCAGATCGAGCACATGAACTAGTTAGTGTGTTAGAGGGGACAATTGACATGCAGGCCACTACCAACCTTCATGCAGAGGCATTCAAAAGCTTTCTTGACTACATGGCGCAGCACATGGAAGAATATTCCATAATCTTTGAGGGATCCAACATGGTGTGGTTGCCTATGGTTTTCTTGAAGCATCTCTATGCGGCCTACAAAAACTTTTGGTTTCACTTGTTGAGATTTATTAAAGGCCTCATGAAATGGGACTACAAGACAAAGGATGAAGACGATCTCATAGATATGGGCATGGGGTGCATAGACACCCAATTCATTTCATGGGAGACAAAGGATGAAGACAATCTCATAGATATGGGCATGGGGTGCATAGACGCCCAATTCATTTCATGGGACATGGCTCTCGTCTTACTTGTTCTTGAGGGCATGGATAAGGGAAAATCAAAGGATAAGGTCAACCAAAGACCTCCTGTGACCATTGTGGAGGAATCAAATGAAGTAATTGAAGAGATTGATGAGCAGACTAAAGCATCTATGGCACTTGTCCTCTTGCAAGATCCCAGTTGCACTGAGGAGGAGGATTTGGCACTTCAAGATCTACTCCCTGCAAGCCGTGGTGCACAGGGGATTTTTCAGCCCCACCCGACCCCGTCGGGTGTCGTTAATGTATAATCTGTCTGATTGAACCTGTACGCCCCGCCCCCCCCAACATCGCCCCATTTTGCAAAAGAATCACCGAGACGTGCCCCTCGGTCGCCCGGTGGCTGGATGTTCGAGGTTCTATGCATGTGGACACCGTCGGACGAGCCGAGTGTCATGGTGGTCAGCTCAAATTTAACATACCCAACAATTCAAATACTTATAAAAAACAATGTACAAAATAAAGTTGAACAATTGCACGGAATGGTAGAAATTCGTCATTTGATATTATAGAAAAAGATCACAAATCTCATCAAGAGAGAGTACATGGGATAGACTATTTTTTATGAAGGTATCCTTCATTTCTTAAATTGATTGCTAAGGCTAAATCCGTATTATTTAATGTTACACGCTTTACATGCACCATACAGGAGATGCCATCATGAAAAAGTTGCACCAAAATGTCTTCGGGGGCATCTTGTAGGGCCAGTAGAGCTACGCGTTGTATTTGTGTAACCGAATTGCTATATTCATCCATCATCTCTCTCACGACCGGAGAGAAGGCTGCTTTGGGTATAATTGGCTCAGTGCTCTTTTGATATTTTTTGATCTCATGCAGAGAAACTGTGCCTGGCTTCCATCTTTGCTTTTTCTATGCTGTTGTTGGTGGTGGAGGAGCTACCTGCCAGGCCCATTGGAGGATCATATTCTTTATACTTTTTCTTCCTCTCCTCTTGGGGCTTGTTGCTCTTCAGGTGTAACCTTGTCCTCTTTTCTCTTTGCACATTGCTTGGCTCTCTGAGGTATTTTTGAAGGCCTTGAGCTCCCAACGTTTTCTTGTTGGGTGGCTTGAGCTCTATCCTCTGCCACCTTTGTCTCTACCTCTGCTCGTGCTTGTAAATTTTCCAAATGATCCCTCTGGGCCTCAGCTCTCTGCCATTCCTCTTGCTCTCTCTATCTTCTTTTCTCTTCTTGTACTCTCTATGCTTCCTTCTCAGCTGCCTCTTTCTTTTCCATTTCCCTCATTTGTTTCCTCCTCTTTGCTTCTTGTGCTTTAGAAACCGGGTCGCCTGGTATAACCTTTATTACTCTTTGCTTGACTTGCGATGGAAACTTTTTTGGCGTGGTTTCTATGGTGGCTTGAGCACCAGTTGTTGTGACAACATGAGAGGGTGCCGAATTTTCAAGCAGACCTCGATATTCTTCTTTTGTTTCTCTTGTTTCTTGCGTGGCTCTATGAAGAGGTAAATTGGTGGGGAATCTGGTAGAGGTGTGCGAGCGGCATGGTTTATATCGCCAAGATCTCCAAAAATCTGTCACATGGTGGTTAAATCATCTAGATTTGTTGGTTGGGGAAGCTCTTGGGTGTCTGGAGCGGGCTGGGGCGCTGGGTTATCCACTTGTGGCTCAGGATGTGGATTTGAAGCCGTAGATTCTGCATGGGGTTTGGGCTGCAATTTTTTTGCAGTGTGAGTCGCTGTGGTGGTATTGTTGTGCGTAGTGCCAATCTGCTTGTGTGAATCATCTATGTGGTGCAAGATATGAGTGCGTGCACGTTTGGCCTCGAGTGGATCTTCTAGAATATGCAAACAAGAAATGAACTTTATTGGTTATTGTCAGAGATTTATTGGTTTTTCATCCAACGCCTGCCATTTCGCGTCCTTGTCGCCAACCATCGTCGAAATCGATCTTTTGCATTAGAAGCATGATATAATTCTGACCACCTCACGCTAACCACTTTCTTTATTCTACATTTTAAGCTTCTTTGTACTCTGGTCTTCTTCCTTTGTCTCCCCCCTAAAGCTCTGTAGAACTAATTGAACATTTCGTGTAAAAAATTGTTCTTTTTTCTCCCACCTCCATGCCGTTAAAATACATTGCTTTTGTTTGATAGTGTGAGCGCCCATTCCTTGGCTACTCCAGATGCCCAATGAACCAAATGTGTCAATAAAAAATGATCTATGGGCAAAAAGAATGTGCTGCAAAAATATAAAACTTTAGTTCAAACATTGATGTTTTTTTACTGCAAAGACAAAGTGTTCAATCCACCATGTAATGTGTTATGTGTGTCTCCCTCCAGGCATCCACCATTTGCTCTGTGAAACTATTGATTACAAAATTTAAGGTGGATATCTTAGCACAAGTTAGCTTTGCCTTTTCAAGAAAACAAAAAATATCATCTACTGACTGCCACACACGAGCACGCTTAAATCCTAGGGTTGCTTCATTACCTCTATAGGTGGTAATGTCACACACATTTTTCCACAATTGAAACTCATTGGGACTTTGGGAGTCAGATTAGTCTAAAAGCGTATGCCTAGTTTTACTACCACCCATACATATTTTATTAGGACGATCTTGTGTACTTCCAAATGCCTTATTGTCCTTCGATAACTCTACTGCATCCTCATGTAGGCCAACACTTGATAGAATAGATTCAAGTTTTCTGATACACTCTTCCCTTCTTTCTGCAGGCTCCATATTCCAAGCATAATTAATATGGAGCATAAGCAACTTGTCAAGAATTCATAGACGGGCTTGAAGAGTGCATACATGCACATTTATCAGAGGAAACGATAGAATAGGATCCCAATTTGGATCGTCCATGTCTCGATTAGGGGGTACACGCTGGTTACAATTGAGGATACCTTGAAACCATTTTTGTAGAACCTTACCCACTGTTTGTGTAGTGGTCACACCTTTTGTAGAGTTGACTATAGCTTTGCCACCCTTACCCTTGCCCTCAGTTCCTAATGAGACTTTATTGTGGCATCCATAAATGCATGGAAAGAGGTTCATTGCACCTTGCTTGCATCCTAACATACACTTGAGAGTTTTCAAGTCCCCTGCCAAATACCACTCCACTTGGAACATACCCAGACCTGAAACCTGCCATCGCTGTCCTTCGTGTTGTTGCCAAATGATGTCAATGATTGGGATGTGATTAAAATACCATTTGAGGGACTCATATGTCTCATGAGGGAGATGAAAAGCTGCCAGTCACCAAATATTCTTCTTGGATTGAACACCTAAATAGGTGTTTCCCTTCTTGCTGGCATTTAGCGCAACAACGACGCTCACCAAGGCTCTGTTCGTAACACCACTTACCCTTTTGAGACGTTGACCTTTGACAATCTGGCACTCATCATCAAGCTTCATCACAAATACAACTTTTCCACCACACTCTTCCTGTGTCAATCCATAAAATCTGATCATTGACACCTGGAGCTTCAACAAGTCAACATAGACATTATTGAACTCGTTGTAATGAAAGGATTTGTTCTCTTCTAATGGCAGGTCATCCTCCACATATTGAAATCCACCCAACAACTTTGTAACATCATTATTGGTGCACATTTTTGCAATGCTCACACTATAAGGCATTGGCAGTAACCTAAACAAACCTTTTGCTCTATGACTTATTGTGACAAGTCTATACAAACCTTTGTAGGCCTTGAAACTTATTCTTGTGCTGTCACACACCTCCATCATCTCCTGAGGTGACACAATGCTCTTTAGC
Organism: Adiantum capillus-veneris; assembly: GCF_014529385.1. Lineage (NCBI taxonomy): Eukaryota > Viridiplantae > Streptophyta > Polypodiopsida > Polypodiales > Pteridaceae > Adiantum > Adiantum capillus-veneris. The sequence goes on along the minus strand of NC_140934.1, from coordinate 72,519,301 downwards.
TCACTGATATACTTCAGGCAGAAAACATTAGCAATGCCAAAATTGGACGGATCATTCAATAGATCCACCAACTCCTTTGGTTTGATGATATGTTGCAGTAGAGTATGTCTAGTCGTTTCAGCATCGGAATTGATTCCCATCATCATCCGAGCCAAGTTCTTGCATATTGAAATAATATTACAGCAACCAGCAAAAAAATGTATGAAACTAGAAGGTTGCATTTATATTCCTATCGATTTTAACGGATACGTTTCTTTTGAGCTCCACTGCTTGAAAGATAGCATAGACATCGCATGGAGTGATAGCCCAATGGAATGTGTGTGAGATGATCAATTCGCTGGTGTATATTACATGCAGTGTGTTGTAGCTGAACATAATTGTCTAGATGGCGCTCTTGCTCCTTTTTTGATGCTCTGCTTTTTTAATAAGTTTGACATCTCGTCGTTTAGCTGCTTCATCTTCTTGTTGGCTTTCTCTCTAACTTGTTGGATGTCTTTCACTACTTCTCTTTCAATGATGAATAGGCAGTACAGAGATGTTTTCTTGCTTCTCTTTCATTGACAAAAGCTAAATGTAATCTCTAGTAGTATAGCCAAACAATCCATCTCTCCCATCTCCAATAAAACATAGTAGCTCAATGACATTACAAAAAGGCGGTGATGCATTGGTCATTGGATCGCTAGGGTAAATATGTCCATCAACCCATAAGTTGATTGCCTTGCATGGTTCCGTAGTTGGTCTCCAGCATTGGTATTAGATATGCCAAGTCGCACAATAGCGTACTCCTGCTCTAAATCATGTTTAATCGATATGGTTTTGACTTGTTAGTAATGTCTTGCAGTGGTAGGGGATTGAATGACATTTTTGTTATTTAATCAAGAAAATTAGTGAGAATGTGTAATGGTGATGGCGATGGAAGTTAAGATGTGCTCGATACCACTTTGATCAAAATTTTGGGTGCATGATGATTTTGTTGATATGCAAGCTAGAAATTATAGTAGGTGATGTTTGGGATCATATGCATGTTATGTGTGCAATTTTTATGAAGATACATAAAGTTCTTGAATATCTTCCATCGGAATGTCTTCATTTGGATTGTATTGCTTGAGGAGCAGGTCGAGAATGCCAAAGGAAGAAATGGTGCTCGGTAGTGCTTTGTTTTAATTGGTATGAGCGAAAACTCTATTGGCAAAGCAGGTTATGCTTGGCGAAGTTTTAGAAAAATATGGAGTACTTTCAAGATAGCCGCCCATAAGGGCCACAATGAAGAGCACCTAATTGATTAAGAGGGGGGCGATTAGAGAAAGATCTCATGCTTGGCAGTGCTTTAGTTGAATTTTCTTGCCGACCGGCTAATCGAGAAACAAATGCCATACTTAACAATGTCTTGGTCGATGTATAGGCCATGAACAATGCCGTGCAAGCTAGGCAATGCCTTGGTTGATGTGTATGCAAAGTGTGGTGTCCAATAGGATGATGGCTGCCCAAAGGGATTCGGACGCCCACTACAAAGAAAATGAGAGGCCTCCCATCAACTGGGAGAAGATCGTACGCCTAAATTCCTTTATTGAAAGGAGTTAGGTACTCTTAAAAAAGGGATAGTCACGGGCCAGGACAGTCACAGTGGCCCATGACTATCCAAAAATGGGAGGAAGGGTTTGCATGGGGGAAAAGAAAAGAAGGGAAGGGCGATGAGGAGTAGAAAGCTGAAAGAAGGATTGTTTTTTCCCTTTCGCTGAGGCTAAGATGAGCCATGGAAAAGAGATGGTGAGGCTTGAGGAGGGTTTTTTTGGGGGGGACTTCTTCTGTGTTGCATGGGGGAGAAGGAGAGGAGAAACTTCATGCAAAGGGGTAGTAGGTGAACGAGGACGAGTTCTCTTCTTTTGCTCTCGGGATCTCAAGGTCGTGGGAAGGCAAGAAAAAAAAGGTTCTCTCGCTCGCTCTCTGCTCAATAGAGACAAAGGGAAAAGAAGAGGAGAATCGGGCAGAAGAGGAGGTGGTTTCGCAAAGGGCAAGGTTCTCTCTCTCTCTCTCTCTCTCTCTCTCTCTCTCTCTCTCTCTCTCTCTCTATGTAGGGAGGTAGTAACGAGGAAGAGCATCAAGCAAAAGTGTGGAGCAAGGACGAGATTGGAGCAGAATAGGAAGGCAAACAAGGCGGGAAGAATCGAACTCTCATATTGAGGAGCCATAGCTTGTGAGCTTCATACGCTCTCTCTCTTTAATTCACAACCAAAGGTAAAGGAGGATATCTTGACGTTTTTTATCTCTCTTTTAGGGATCTCATCAAAGGGTTTGAATATTCAAGAGCAGATGAACCATACAGGGTGGGATTTTTGTCTAATAGAGTTGGGGAATTTTTTATTAGGGGTTTGATTTGAGGTGCATACCACCGTCAACGTATGCAGTCAAGTTGTAACAGGGTTATCAAAGATCTAAAAAGGGAAGTATTGATTGGTTGCCAACATCAATTGAATGTCGTTTACATGTTCTTATCGCTTTCTTCCATAATCAATGTATCAAATCATGTCTATTTCCCATAGCCTCTCTCTAATCTTCACTACCTACAATTATTGACCGTAAAATTCTCCCTATCTATACATGTTCCTCTTGGTTTGAGCCTAAGTTGATTTTTGTCTACAACCAAAAGCCCAGCACTTTCCTGGTCGACCCTGGAGACACGTTCTCTCTAACATTTCTGGTGAACAACGCGAACTTGACCGGGGTAGATGGAACCAACCATGCCAACAAGCCAAGAGAAAGAGATGCAACAGATTATGGGATTAATGACTGCTATTTTGTAGCAACAATTTTCAAATCAAGTACAAAATATGAACCAAAATTTACATGCCAATTTGAAAACAGACAACCGAGAATTACGACTGTCTACAAAAAGGGAACTCGATGGATTTGAAAAGCACATTAACACACAAAAAAATTCAAGCATCAGAGTCAACAATGGGAAAAAGGGAATCTAAAGAGTCACATGACTCGAAACAAGAGATGTTGTAGAAATTGGCTCTTGAAAATTCCAAATGCGCAGTTCTTGATCAGCGGAGCATTTTTTATAGCTACAATCTAACAGGATATTTAATGTGTTATGAAGAGGAGCTGGAGTTGCATGGGGTGCTAAAAGAGAAATGGATTTTAAAGTTTGACAGGTTTGTGATCCTAGATTTCATTGAGCAAGTTTCGGAGCTTCAACATCAAATTCGATATAGTTTGAGCAAGTTTAAAGTTGCTATCATCCGATGGGATCCAAGCATGAGGAATGTGTTAACATGCCTACTTATGCAAAGGTTTGCAAGCAAATCCGGGCTAAGCTTGAAAGTGATTAGTGATGAGTGCTTGCTTGAGAATGACAAGTTATTACAGGATAAAGATGATGAAGAAGCTGTCCCAGTTGTCTATGCAAAACTTGGATTTGTAGATTCATTGCTAATGGTTGAAGAGAAAGAATTATAGGGTCGAAAACTTCGTGAAGATTTACAAGGTTTGTACACATGTGAGGATTCAGAGGGTGTGGACTTGGGTATAACAGATTTACAGGGTCTCAATACACTAGATTTTGAGGGCTTGGAAGAGAAAGACTATGTCCTTGAAGATGTGCTAAGTGATGATTCAGAGGGGGTGCATAGTGAAGTGCAATATCTTGGTGTTGCATATGATTGGGTTCATTGTGCGGATGATATAGATGGGGAAGTAGATGCAATTTTCGATATGCATGCTAAGATTTGTGCTACAGAATTTAAAAGATATTTGAATGAGGGGGAGAAACTTGAAGAGAAGTCTACAACAGATGTGGCTAGTATGCATGCCTTATGTGGAATGCATAGTTTGCAGCTTGAGATGTATAGGATAGAAAATTATTTTGAAATGGTGGACCCAAAGCTTATGTGCTTATTAGATGAAGCTTTGGAAGGCTTCTCAATCACGTATGCAAAGGATACTGAGCAATCTGGTCTCATGCATAAGCTAGTTTATCCAGATGTTGGTGAATGATAACCTTATGCAGTTATTAGATGAGGCTCTATTGGGCTTGTACAAACTAGGAAATTTCTTTTTGATACATCTTAGGAGCCCAATGAAGAGAGTTTTGCTAGGGAACTCATGTATTCAGATATGTGGGATCTGAATTCTAATGCTAGAGGACGCGAAGATGCACTATCAATGCTCCTACCCATGATAGATGATCAACAATTGGATGAGCCAGTTCCATAGGGGATATGGAAATATCAAATGCTAGTAGATTCTATATGGGATTTGATGTTACCTTATGATGTAGAGCTAGCTTTTGATCCAGGAGGAGACTGCTTTATGCATAGTCCGAGGAAATTGATCCATAAGCCGTTTGATCCGGGTGGAGATGTATATAATCATAATTTGAGACGGGTGACATATATGTCATATGATCCCGGTGGGGTTCATGATGGTTTATGGGTTAATTCATGTTTATACTCTATTGCTGGGAAATTCTTGTGTTTTTCCTATGATCTCGGAGGAGGGTATATTCTAAAAAGGCCATTGGTTGCAAAATTTCCAAAGCATGCTCACAATTGGGTAGTGCTTATACGTTGGAGAGAGGGAATGGGGGAACATGCCCGACACAAACACAAGGGCCTCTTTATAGCTCACGGTATTCACAACACCCCTATCCTCTCAGAAAACACCTTCAAAGAAACACTTTACACTAATAGACCACAGCCTGCTCAATTTCCACTGCTCACACACTCCACAAACCACCACACAAGGTACACTTGCTACCACTGCCTGTCTCCACCCTTACACACACACAGCCACTCAATCTCACTCTCTCACTCAAAACACCGTCGGTCCGGGGGGGCACACACTTCCATATAGCCGACACCAAGGAGAAACATGAAAGCAGGAGAAAGAGAAGGGGGGAAGGGGAAACAACAGCAAGGGAGGAAACTACGGCTCGATTGCACCTCACCAAACACTTATACAGACTCACACTACCATCACCATGGCCATTTACACAAGAGAGATACAAAGGGCTTTGACAGGCACACTCTTCTGTCCAAAAGCTCCACTTTGCAGGCTTCCAACGACACAAAAGCCAGAAAAAACTAGGCCCAAAAAGCCCCTAATTTGATTAGTTTTTTACTTTTATAGTGGGGGGGTCTTCCATTTGGGTTATTGCCCTTTAATGGGTTCATATGGCACCCATTTTTGGTATCTTTTGGGGGGGGGGGCACTGCCATGCTCCATTTTCTCTCTTTCTCTCTTTTTCACTTGAGGGAGGGCATTAGCGATGTCGCTATTTCCCCTTGGATTTTCATGTTTTCTTTTTTACCTTTCATTTTTACCCCCTATGTGGCCTCAACCTTGCACTACTTGATTTTGACTTTTTTCCCTCTCTCTATCTGACTCCTCCTTTTCTCCTTTTGCTCTTTGGTCCACTTGGCCTTCACTTTGCCCGGATAGCCCTTGGCTTGGCCCATTTGGCCGCTCTTGAGCTCATTCTCCTTCTCTCTATGCGGGAACTATCCACTGCCCCCTACGCTCGAGCATTAGCGACCTCGCTAATGGGGGGGGGGGGGGATCTCCTCCAAAACCTGTTGGGCCTAGACAGGCGCGGGAACAAGCCCCCTCATCGGTTGCCACATCATCACTCGGCTCAACTGTATTGCCACTGGTCAATCTCCCCTCACGACACGGGCGCACGCCACCTGCGCCGCCCCACCCGGCCTAAAAACGTCACCTTTCCGCCCTGCGCAGCGCCGCCTGCACTCGCGCCATGGCCAAAGAGCTCCCAAGGATCCCACTTCCCTCTACATGGTTCAATAGGGGCTCGTGCCCTGACCTATATACCCCACCTTGCTGGCAACGCATCCCGTATATGCGATTATCCACTGGGCCATGTGGCATTCCTTGGGACACTGAGCTTCCATGCCTTGAAAAGTTTTAAAAATGACACCTTCATACATTGTTTTTTTTCTTTTTTTGGCAACCCTCTCAAATAAAGTATTTCTGTAACAGATTTCTTCTGAAAGTTTGCAATAAGGTACTTCCATACGTCATGGGAAGTAGGCAGTTCATACATATCAAGCAAAAGGGAATCAGTAAGAGCAGAAAGAATATACCGACAAGCTGCTTTATCACGTCGTTGCCAATCCGTATAGGCAACATTCCAATCTTCAAATATAGGTCCTTCAGTGATAAGCACGTTATCATTATCCGTATCAACAGGCTGAGGCGGACAAACACGATTTCCAAGAACAACATCGAAGAGTTCATCATCTTCAAGAATTAACAACATCTTTGCTTTCCAGCCTGAAAATCCTTGACCTTGGAAAGGAGGAACAGAACGTTGGCCAGAAGGAAAGCCATTGATGAGAATATATCGGGCCAGCGCCATGCAAACCTCACCACCCTTTGACCTCTCTAAGTTCGCCGTCCGAGGCCCCCAAAAAACAGGAAATGCATCGGCATGCACTCAACCGCCAAATGCTCCATTTTTCTCCGCATTGTAACTCGATGCTCGGGGGTCAGAATCATGAGCCGCGACTTTCTACTGACTCCACACAGCATGACCTATCTGCTTGAACTTTGTCGAGGCCTAGGAAACGCCAAATTGCACATTTTTCAAGGCGGGCAAATAAGCTCAGACCCGGCCCCAGAAAAAAATTCAATTGACCATATCTTGCTAACCAGAGCTCCGATTCGCAATTCGACAAAACAGGCATGCTCCATAACTTGAGCTCTACACTTGTATACACTGACATCTGCCTGGGCCACCTGTCCCCAGTTGCCTACTCGTCGGGGATCTCTACACACTCTATCTTTAAACCACCATATCTTGAGCACCGAGGCTCCATTTGACAAGCCGTCTGGACTGGCTTCTAGAGCACGCTAAGCACTACATTTCATAACACTAACTTGGCATTTCATACATCTTCATCTGCCATCCCATTTGGACCATCCAACATCACTTTTGGCCTAAAAGACCGCAAAGAGCGTACACCTCTGCTACCCTTTGGCAGACTAGGGCCTTGGCATCTGCTGTAACATTTAATGGCCTAAAAACTTGTGTGTAGCAGATTATAGAGAACACTGTGTGTTCTCCCTCTTTCATTTGAAGCTCGTATCTCTCTCACAAATTGTCTATTTGAAGTGGCATTACGTCCATTACGTTCATAGGTGAAAGTTCTACGTGGCATTGTAAGTTTCTTGTGATGAATCTATGTTTTTTCTCTATCTAACCTCCTTCTAAATTTTCTCATTACTATTTTACATATCAAAACTTCATTTTGTGCATATGAGGGGTGTTGAGGTATCATTGCTAAGAGGCCCAGGTACATTTTGGACCGAAAATAGTTAGGTCAAATTTGCCCTGTTGATATTAGTCGCAATTTTGGCTAGAGGTCAAAAGGGAGATTTGAGGGCTTGGGCATGTGTCTTTAGATGTTGCCTATCCTTTTTATAAGTTTGGTTGCATTTGGAATTTATTTTCTTGGTGAAATGATGAGATTTCCTTGCGGTGTCGTGACTAGTTTTTGTTGCCTTTGTGGTTGAGTGTTGTTTTGAGTAAGTAGGGATTGAATGCATTTTCCAAGAGACTGAAAATTTCTTGTAGCCTCCATGAACTAGCTGGATTAGCTCTGTACCATGGTATGACATTTATGTTAAAGGTTCTCGCTATCTCTACAATAAGATAGTTTGCCTTTGCAAGCAAAGGGCCTAACATTTTGGCGTCGTTTTTGGAGACAAGGTAATATAAACTAGAGAAAACCTCAAAGTTCTAGTAACATTGTCCAAAGACTTCCTCTAGGTTCACCTAGAGTCAAAAATCATTGTGTAGAAACCGCACGGTTGAGGTGTGTCTACTTCAGCTTTGTAGAGGTGTCTTGGGAGTAGTCGTCCTCTTCGAGGACCTTCTAGGCTTAGATTAGGGTGCTTTCGAGTGGTTGATGCATTAGATTATATTAATGTCTAAAGGTTGACGCTCATTTCATTATTAAAACAAGAAAAAACTCAATGTTAGTGGACACTTTCCACGACCTATTGCCGATTTGACTAGGAGTAGGGTAAGTACATATCCAGGTGGATTTTTGACCTATCTTGCCACATGAGGTGTCATCAATGAGTTATCTTGAAAGTTTCAAAGATTTCAAGGCTAAATCTTCATAGGTAAGCTAGAAAAAGAAAAAAGACTAGCATTTTAGATCACAAATGATCTTGGGAAAGCAATGGGAAAGCTTTGGTAAGCAAAAAACCAACTTTAGGAGAAGATTTCAAAGTTTGACCAAAACATAGATTAATATCTCCTTGGTGGTTCATGATGGTGAATTTAAGTTTGTTTGGCCAAAAGCTTTTGAGATGCTTTGTTTGAAACTTGACTGATGTCAAAAGATCAGAAAAGTTCAACTGCAGTCCAAAAGGTATTAATTGTGATTAATATCTTTGGCCCAAAAAGGTGACTTCAGCTCCACCAACACCCTACCAGGTAGAGATCAAATCTTTTTGCAATGAGTATAAGGACTTGGAGTTCAATTGAGTGTGAAGTTGCATATTGATAACATCTTTATCTTCAAAACAAAAAATCAATAGGTAAGTGATTCAAACTGAATCCAAGTTGGGCAAGACCTTGCGACAGGGCTTTAAAACTCTTTGTTTTTTAATTTTGTGTCACAAAAAGTAGAAAAAAGTGTGATTCTAGTCAATTAGATATTAATTACGATCAATATCTCTTCACTTGAAAGTGCAAAATTCTTACTCAGTGACTATACCACAGGCTAAAACATAGTGCAAGGTGACATTTGTTCAAGTTTGAAACCATTTGGACCTATAAGTTGTCATTTGGATATGGATTTCACTAAAGCCCAAAAGCGGACACAAAACTTGGCCTAAGAAATTGAAACTGAACCACATTTCATGAAACTTGGCTGGTGACTGCTTTAAGGGGTAAACATTATGTATAAGTCCAAAAAGTGGGACAAATCCTCAAGGGATTCATTGTTCAATACCCCCCTATATAATGCGCGTTCGCTGGGTACCTAAAAACCCCCTCTTTTAACATGTATGAATGTGTAAAATGACCCCTTATTTTAGGATTTTTTTTCAAAATTGAATATAAAAACCCCTTATTCAATACACCTCTATTAAATTGCCTAATTTTTTTAGCATTTTAAAACCCCTCCTTTTGAACTCACATTATACATTAACATGATTACATAGTGCACCCCCCGAGGACAAATCCTTGATTTTGACCTAGGAGCTATTAATTGTGATTAATATGTCCTGCTCCATAACATGCATGTTTAGAAAATCTTCAATAGGGATTTGGTCTCTGATAGTAGTTAATTTCCTATGCCAAATTTGAGATGATTTGGATTAGTATTACCAAGATTGACAGATGTATAGTGTCTGATTCTGCAAATAATAGAACTGATGAAAATTTTGTGCAAAACTTGTCTAAACTTGTTGAAACTAGACAAAGAGCTTGTTGGACACACACTTTACCCAAGGAAACTAGCAAAAGTGGAAAATATTGGTTTTCAGACTTAGAAGCTATTAATTGTGATTAATATCTCTTGCTAGTGAGAGAAAGATTTTTTCACATTTTTTGGACACCAGTGTCAATAGACTCATCATAAGGTATCCTAAAAAAATTGGGGTCAATTGGACATTGTTGCTACTTGAATTTGAGTATCTAGAGTTGAAGGTTGGCAGATTGATGTGGCTGACCATTTTGATAGAATTGAAACAAAAGTCTGCATCAAGAGTTTCTGTATATCCATGTGATCCCCAAAGTAAATCATACACTTTTGATTTCACAAGGAGTGTTGAAAGGTCAACCTTTCAACAACGCTTCCATAAAGATTCCTCAAAGATTCTCTAAAGATTCTAAATAAAGATGCTGATGAAGTGATGAAGATGAAGATGAAGTGATGAAGTGATGAAGATGAAGATGGATGCTGTAATGTGAAGATACAAGCTCATGGACATCATCGAATATCCCGTTATTATTATTTTGAGCCATTACGACCACTTTTGTAATGTTTACGGGAACTTCATATTTTAAGTCGGCAATTGTATTTAGACCAGAGATTCTTGTTGGATGAGCAAAGCCAGCTCACAGTGTTGTAATTAAGCTCTATAGAATCCTAGGGACAAATCACGTCATTTTGGTCGGACATTAGGTTTTCTAAGGCTTAGTATATGAGCCAAAACCTAAATCTTTGTAAAGAGACTTCTAATAATTTGATCTTCTACATCGTTGGGAGACTGTGAGAGAGTGAGAGAGTGTGTGTGTGTGCTACATGAGCTACGGTGGTCGGAATTGCAAACGGAGAGCAGCAGTGTGTTGCCCACGAGGAGAGCTACGCGTTGATGCTTACATAACGCGCGTTCATCTGTGTTTTGGCAGATTCACCCGCGAGCTACTTTTGGAGTTTCGGTGAGTAACTGTTGTCCGTTTTTGCATTTCAGCATATCCACGCGATTAGAGCGAGTAGAGCTACACATTAGGCAGTTTAGTTTTTGGAAACGTCGACCTGCAAAAATCGGCCAGACATCCTACGCGTTTTCTGCACGGAGGGTATTGAGTAGGTTTTTTTGGTCACACGGACCTTAGGGAGAGTGGCCTATTGGTGTTGATAGGATATCCCTCAAGTTTCGTAACGTTTCGAGAGCGTCTAATGGGCTTTTGGCTTGCGGTAGCATCATAGGAGACTCTCACATTCACAGAACCGATGGCATGTAGATTTGATATCTCTGTAGGAAGTAGTCATTAGTCGGTCGAGTAGAGGTTGACACCCTTTGCTTGCTTCCACGCGCCTGCGGGTCGAGCTTCGTTCTCAGTTGACATTATATGTTAGGTGAGTTCTCGCTATGCTGACGTCCATCGCGGCGTATTCGTCCAACATTGGCTCCGCTGTCGAGGACGAGGGCCCTAAGTAGGTGACCGAGACTAGTCCTTGAGGATAGAGGTCCCTCTGGCTTGCCAGAGTACTATTTTACATTTAGATAGGATCGGAGAGTGGTGGACTCTTTTGGTCTTAGAGGTAGTCTAGGGAGCGTGTGTCTGGCCTAGATCCTTCGACTTAAGTAGTATTAGGTAGGAGAGTAGGAGTTGGAGTGGTAGATGTGGTGGTAGGTTGACTTGAGAGTCCGTGTGAGGGCTAGGAAGCAACCAAGACATCAAAATCACCATCTCACATTGATGAGTAGGAGTAGGGTAAGTAGGATATCTTGATTGTTGATCTAGAGTACTCTATGCATGTCTTATTTGCTGTTAGGCTCATCAGAGAAGTGGAAAACGCTAAGTAGGAAAGATGGTAAATTGTGTTTGGAAGCTGATTTGAAGTCCAAAAGTTTCTGTGATTATTGTTGAGAGCTCTACAGAGCATAGGGAATACTACTGCCAAAAAAAAATTGCATTTTAAGACAGTAGACATCCTACGCGTAGGATGTCTCCAGGGCACTTTTGGTAGGGAAGTTGGGAAAACTGAGGTTACCAGTGGGTTCAGAGGGTAGGTTTTACCCTAGTAACATATTGACTTGGGTGTTTTTCCCTATTTTTGTTGACCAAAAGCCAAAAGTCGAAGTCAAAAAACGTAAAATTTCAGAAAACGCTTATATTGAGTGATTTTTGCATGTTTTTGCAATTGTGAAGCATGCTTGCACTTGCTGAGAGCATAAGGAAGCATCAGGAACACTTCAGTCTGAAAAAATCAGCAGTAGACATCCTACGCGTAGGATGTCTACAGGGTGATTTGGTGGAAATTTTGAAAATCTGAGTTGACCAGTGTGTTCAGAAGGTAGGTTTTACCCTATTTTCACCTGGAAAGGGGAGCTTGACCATATCTTGACAGGATAAGACCAAAAGACGAAAATTGCCAGACATCCTACCCAAATTGTGCCCAAGGCATAATTTTTGAGACCAAACCATAGGGTGACTTCATGTGCATGTTATAAATGTTGTATTGAGTGCACGTGATAAATTTCATCTCATTTGAGTCAGTGGAAGGAAGATTGAACAGAATTTAGCATTTTTGACTGAAAAAGGCAAGAATAGCTAGTTTTGGGGTCTTTTGACATCCAAATTAAAATCTAAGCATAGCATTGGGTTGCTGACATCAAGGGGAAGCTGTGGCTCAAGTTTGGGGCAATTCTAAGCACTTAGACATCCTACGCGTAGGATGTCTTCACTATGATTTAGCACTCCAAATCAACCTCTGAGCATACCACAGTGATCAGCACCTTAAGGAGAGTCTGTGGTTCAAATTTGGGGCAATTCAGAGCAGTTAGACATCCTACGCCTAGGATGTCTAAGGCATGATTTAGAGACCAAATTCAATCTGTGACCATACCATGCTGTCATATAGCCTTAGATAGGCCTCCTAGGAAAATTTGGTTCAATTTGGAGTTGATTTGACTTAGGAATTCATCAGAACGGACATCAGGCTTTTGGAACAGATTCTTGATCATTTGACCAACCTATAGGTGATAGAATCAAAAAGTAAAAATAGCTGTGAGTTTAGCACATCAAGGGGAAGCTACAGTGCAAGTTTAAGCTGAAACAGAGCAAAAAGACATCCTACACGTAGGATGTCTCCTGGGTCATAAAGTGGTCAAAATTCTACTATAGCCATAAAGGGAGGTTCTAAGTGTCTCAGGGATTCCAGAAATTTTTTCAAAAGTGAATTTGGACCTTGTTTGGCCTATTTACCAAGCAAAGACAAGAATTGTCAGACATCCTATTCTGGGAGTGCACTAGAAGCTTATGCAGTCCAAATCTTGACCTATTGGCATCCAAATTCAATTTTGAGCATACCATTGGGTTGCTGAGCACTAGGAGAATCTTGGGATCAAGGTTGGACAAAATCTGAGCAGTTAGACATCCTACGTGTAGGATGTCTCCAGCTTGATTCTGGACTCCAAACCAACTTATGAGCACACCACTGTGATCAGCGCATCAAGGAGAAGCTGGGGTGAAAATTTCAAGTCATTCTGAGAAAAAAGACATCCTACGCGTAGGATGTCTCAAGGCCATTTTTAGGTCCAAATGAAATTATGAGCATACCATTGTGTTGCTGTACTTAAGGAGAGTCTCTAGACCAAATTTTGTTCAATTTTGAGCATATAGACATCTTCTCTAGGACAGTTTTAGGGTCTAACTGTAATTTTGACCATACGAGAGTGTTCACAGTGTCACAGAGATCCCAAATCTTTTTTCAAAATTGAATTTGGACTCATTTTGACCAGTCTAAACTGCATTTCACTATTTTGGCCATAACTTTCACAAACGGTATTGGATTGGAAAAGTTTTTATATCAAAACGAAGCCTGAGAGCGACTCTACAGATCCTAGAGAAAAACATGAACTAAATGTATGCCTACGGCAACCACTTATTTCAATTTTGAAAAAAACGTCGTTTAAGGCCTCAAAATGCATCCGGAAGTCAGGGGTGTCTAAAACCGACAGTTCGAAAGACTTGTGAGAAAACGATCACGGTTTTTGAAGACTGCTAAGTTAGTAGATTGAAATTATCTTTTGGAAAAACCATTGGTCACCCGCAGAAAGGTGTAAAAGTTAACTACGGCCTAGTGTACGTCCATACACAAATCTGATACCAGTAAGACTATACACAAGGACTCTTGATTTTGCAACAACAGTCGCAAGTTTTGGAGAACTTTAACACAAGATTTTTACTTGCAAATCACTGCAACTTGTGCATAATTCTCTTGTGCTAGCTTAAGTTTAGTTTAGCTAAAAGCGAACTTGAAAGTCACTTCTGAGCTCAAGGAACAAGTGTGGCCGTCAAAGGCACATCAAGAATTTTTGCATTCATTGTGAAAAAGTTTGCCAGCTAAATAGAATTTTGTAGATTGTGTGCTAAAGGGAACACAGGTTAGCTCGACTCAAGAATCGCTACAAAGGGAGCAGTCATTGCAGTATAGTGGTAAGTTGCATAACTTATCACAATGCTTCCAGTAGATCGAGGCCTGCTAAAAACCTCTAGGAAAAGCAAGCAGCCAGACCAGTCAGTATCAACCCTGGCAAGCAAGGGAGCTAAGAAGTTCAAGCAAAGCCCAATTCAGAAAACTCAGAGATTAGGGAATCCACAAAAGCTGAAGAGCCTCAAGCGAAAAAGACCGACACAAGGGTGCTAATAATTTTTATTAGCATTGAGGCAAGCAATTAGAGCTATCACTGAACAGGTACAACAAGGGAGTCAAGATGAAAGCAATGGCGTCTCAGAGGAATCAGACCAGCTTACAGAACTCTACGCATATCCTCCAAGTATTTTTCAAAAGTCTCTACGCCGAGATGAAGCTTCAAGTACATCCATAGAAATTACAAGAGAGCAAATTTGGATCTATCTGATTGGACACTACAAAGGACTGCCATGCTATGAGGATGACAATCGGAATTTGTACATCAAGACAAAGAAAGATACAGAGGAAACTCGGACATCTCAATATGTGGAAGTTGAAACAACGAAGAATGTACTACACCCACATCCAGATTTCATGAAGACTGTCTGGGATCAATTTACATGAGGCACGGAAAGTACATCGACAATGAGATAGAAATGTTGTACAAGGATCAACTTACAGAACTCTACGCATATTCTCCAAGTATTTTTCTGTACAAAGCACAAGATGAAAAACGGAAAATTGGTACCCTCTATGGAGACGAAGACGGTCGATACTACAGGGCTGTCACAAGTCATGAAGTTCCTGTAGAAAACAATCATTATTTTGTAGCAGAAGCGTTTGGTTCAAGAGGAGAAGACTACATGTCTAAAGGTGGTAATGTATACCATCTCGTCATGGGTTTACCTCTAACTACGCACTTGGAAGAGTTAACAACGACAACTGTCAATACACAAATGAGTGACACACCACATGACACACAACAAGGCACAACACAAGGCACAACATGGAAAGACACGACACAAGTCTTGTGCACAGCACCAGCACAAGACAAAGCACAAACACACCAAATTGCACAAACAGGGAATACGTCAGAAGTACCCGCTATGAAGATAGCACAACTTCAAAAATAACTAGCTCGGTCTCAAGAGCTACTTAACAAAGCACAAGAAGTCATATCATCAGGCATTGAACAGATGCCAACATCAGATATGGAACCCTCTCGGATGGGGGGAGTTCAAACTCAACAAAGAGACCCTATATCTTCAAGAGTGGGATTAAGAAGTCCAACTTTACAAGAAGCAGTGTCCTTTTCAGGAGTCAAAGTGGAATTTCAAGAAGCATTGGAAGATGTCGAGCTGGAGGAGAGACCACTGGAAATTCACAATGCCCAATGTAAAAGGTCAGGTCAAGATGTCATTGTGGTCGACAAATATGATAGGCACTATGAAATATCCGATGTGAAAAATATGGATGAGTTTAGCAATTGTGGGCAACCTGTAAGTCACATACTTGGACCCCGTCCAAAAGCACCATCAAGGGAACGGAAAACAAAGATTCGGTTCGATCTTCACCCTCGGTGCAGAACTCGCCAAAATCAACTCGGAAACATAGCCCTAAGGCTATGCAGAAGCCCGCCCACGTGAAAGACCATATACTGATGGAAGAATTAGCATTACAACTGCTAGAAAGCATGGATAGTGATTTGATCTTGTATGCAAGCAATAATGGAAGCTATTTTCAGCTTCTCAAGGACAAGATGATGAAGGATAAAGAGACGAAGCCAATGGATACACCTAAGTCAGTCGTAATCTATAGGTTCATGCATGCAAAGAAGAGGTCATATCTGTATCTAGATACCACAGGAAACCATTATCAGCAGTATTATGGAGAGCTGCCTCGTCCAAAGGGTGCACATGTGGAGATAACAACATCTTGCGACCAATGTGCCATTGGCCATTTGGTGAAGGATTGCCCAACAAATCTCTACATGGAAAAGAAGAAGCAACAAGCCAAAAGCAAAGTTCAGACACTGACAACAAGGGAACGGAAGAAAGAATCCCCAACAAGATCTCCGGAAAAGAAGCAGATCTTGTCGCAGAGCACAAAAGATAGGCTCAAGACACAATTGCTTGAGGTCAAGGGTGTCAACGACATTATCATAGAGAATCAGGCTTTCAAAAAAGATCAATTGAACCAGCTAATTCAAGATCGTTTAAGGAACCTCAATGAGGACAAGTCAAAGCATCCACAAGGTGACGAAGATGAAGCTCGCAGTTCAAGGTTCGAGAGCAAAAGAAGCCAAGATTCTGACGATAGTGAACTAACACAAGAAGAGGTGGCAGAGGTAACAAAAAATCTTAGTGCCACGTCACAAGTGGAAGACATGCAAATAGAATCAATGGATGAAGCTGAAAGTCTACCAAATAAATTCTCTACTGTGGACTCTTCATTGGAAATTGAACAAATCAAAGAGTATGAGAAGCTAAAAGAAGATGTAACTGAAGACATAGAATGCACAAAAGAACAGGAAATGACTGAGTCCAAGATTGACTACCAAGGACAAGCAATACAGGATATGAATGAATATTTTCAAGAAGAGACTTTACAAAAACCCATGGAACAATGGAAACCAAAGGCCACGGCGACCATTGCATCAGAAGAAGAGACTCAACCTCAACATACTGCTACAAGAGCTTCAAAACACTTCCAAGAAGAAAAGTCACCATTGAATGACCTTCAAGTGTTAGAAGAAGTAAACACTGATAGAGAGCTTCTGAAATCAAGAATCAAGGTGTCACATTCAGAAACTAGCAATGAACACCAACAAGCAGCTACAGCAGAAGATAGTAAGCACTTGGGACATGCTACAACCAATCAAATGACAAAGAAGTTGTTGCTTTCAGTACTTTTCTTGGACTTTTGTGCCTTGAAGGCTTTGTCATCCTCTTGTATGTTGGAGGACATCAGTTACTTGGCAGCCAACAAGAAGATTAAATTCTCGTTGGATGTGCATGAGAAACTGAAATTCAACTTTACAGCAGAGATAGATTGCACTGCCACGACTAATGTCATGTCTTATGGGCTGTGGTTACTTCTAGGTAAGCCGGAACTGTATGAAATTCAGGTACAGGTTTCTATATCACATGGAATAACTGTCACAAGTTTGGGGATACCCTTAAACTACGGTCTGTAAAGAAAGAGGATGCAAGAGAGCTACACAAGACAAGCACACACCACACAGAGATGGAAAGCTTCTTCTTCTTCTCACAGAAAAGAGAGTACAAAATGACTAAGTGCTAAAACTGAAAAGTAGCACATATGTACATGCGGTCACTAAGTGTGAACACGCTAGAAGCGTACTAGGCTGGCACTATAAGTGTAGTCCAGCTGTAGAATCACTGGCAGAGATCCTCCGTGTCGGTCACCTAACGCGCCAGTGAGTAAATGTCGTAAGCGGCCAAGACCCGTAGTGGATGCCAGCTCAAGATGTAGAGTTCGACATCTCAACACTCCCCCTCGAGCTCTGCATGTCGCAGAGTCCAAGCATAGTCCGGAAACGTCAAAGCTTCTCAGCTCTGAGGGCCTTGGTAAAGATATCCGCTATCTGCTCCTCTGTGCTGACGTAGACCAAGTCGATGTCGCCCGCCAACACTCGCTCTCGAACGTAGTGGTAATGGACCTCTATGTGCTTGGTCCTGGCATGGAACACTGGGTTCCTAGCCAACTGCATGCTGCTGAGGTTGTCACAATGGATGACAATCTGCTGGTCCACCTGCACTCCCAAGTCCTCAAGTAATGTGCGTAGCCAAGCTACCTCGCACGCCGCAACTGCTGCACCTCTGTACTCGGCCTCTGTGCTCGATAAATCAACCGTAGGCTGCTTTTTGCTGCTCCAAGTAACAGCAGCACTCCCAAAAGAGAACATGAAGCCACTCATAGATCTCCTATCAACAATGCTACTTGCCCAATCTGCATCTGTATACCCATACAATGCTGATGGCGCATCTGTTGCATAGAACAATGCGTAGTCAAGAGTCCCTTGCACATACCGAAGTGTGCGTCGTACTCCGTCCAAATGTGGCTTCCTCGTAAGCTGCATGAACTCACTCTCCAAGCCTACTGTGTAGCTCAAGTATGGCCTCGTGATAGTCAAGTAGATTAGACTACCCACAATCTTCCTATACATCTTGACATCCTCAACAACATCACCCTTCTCTGCACTCAGCTTTCCATTCACATCCAAGGGAATAGAAATTGGCTTACAATCAGCCATACCATACTTTGACAACATGTCCAAAGCATATTGTCTCTGTGACAGCCATACATCCTCTGGAGTCCTAATCACCTCAATGCTAAGAAAGTAGAGCAACTCGCCCAAATGTTTCATTTCAAACTCCTGTTTGAGAAGACCCTTCACATGGTCAATCTCCATAGCATTGTCACCCACAATAATAAGGTCATCTACATATATGGTAATGACCACAATCCCCACATCACTCTCACGTACATAGAGTGAATGATCAGCATGAGCTCTCCTAAAAACCAATACTGACAAGATACTTGGCAATCCTGTCATACCATGCTCTAGATCCCTGCTTCAAGCCATACAAATCTTTGAGAAGTCTGCATACATAATCTGGGTAAACTGGATCGACATAACCAGGTGGCTGATCCATATACACTTCCTCTTGCAACTCACCATTCAAGAAGGCATTCTTTCCATCCATTTGATGCATAATCCATCCTCTAGATGCAGCCACTGCTATGATAGCTCTCACAGTCGTCATCTTTGCCACTGGAGCAAAGGTCTCCTCATAGTCTATGCCATACTTATGTGCATAACCCTTTGCGACCAGCCTTGCCTTGTGACGCTCAATGTTACCATCAGCCTTATGCTTGGTTTTATACACCCATTTACAGCCAATAGCTTTCTTGCCACTTGGCAATGGCACCAACTCCCATGTGTCGTTTGCTTCCAATGCAGCCATCTCTTCATTCATTGCATCATCCCAATGCACATTTCCAACTGCATCCTCAAAACATGTGGGCTCCACATCCTGTATCACCTTAGCCATGTAGGCTTGGTGATGAGCTAGATACCCATCATAAGTCAATTTGTGAACTGGATTTCTGACTCTGTTAGATCTGCGCGGTCCTGGGTCAGTCCTTTGCCCTCTAGCATCTTCTTGTACTTTCCTTACACCAGGTGTCCTGACAGCCGGAATTCCAAATTCCTCATCAAGACTTTGTTTAGAACCATCTGAATCCATGTCTACATGTGAAAACCCTGATGATGCATCAGCCATAAAGGGAGGTTCATCAACCTTTTCCTTTCCTTTTCGAGATACATTCCATGTACCTGCTGGTGGAGTAACTTGCGTACGTAGTCTACCATTCCATGGCTTCTCAACAGAGCCACGAGAAGAGGACTCTTGTGGTCCATTCAAAACCTGTGACTATGGCCTCACATTTTGTACAACCACATCATCTTTTACATCAGCCCCAATAGTGCCATGTGCATTACTGTACCAGCTGCTCATCTCATCAAAGACTACATCTCTGCTCACTCGTAATTCTCGTGTAGTAGGATTGTAGCACCTGTACCCCTTTTGTTCAAGGGAATATCCCACAAGAATACATTTCTCTGCTTTAGGATCCAATCTCCTACGCAACACATCTGGTACATGTACGTAAGCTATGCAGCCAAACACTTTCAAGTGTGCCAAATCAGGCTTTGTACCTGTAAACTTTTCCTCAGGCGTTACATCATGCACCGCAGCTGTAGGTATCCTGTTCATAATGTACACAGTTGTATTTACAGCTTCAGCCCAGAAATGATGAGGTATGTTCTTCTCATTCATCAATGCATGTGCAATCACTGCAATGTGCCTGTTTTTCCTTTCTACGACCCCATTCTGCTGTGGAGTATATTTGCATGTAAACTGCCTGCGTATACCATGCATTCGAAGAAAATCTGAAAAATCGTTGGAGAAGTACTCTCCCCCTCCATCTGACCTCAATGTCTTGATTTGCATATCTATCTCCTTCTCAATCATGACTTTGAAGTCTTGAAAGTGACCAAACACTTCACTTTTGTTACGCATGAAGTAGACCCATACCTTCCTTGTATGGTCATCAATAAAAGAGACATAATATCTGTAACCATGTATACTTGCAGTATCGGTTGGACCCCAAACATCTGTGTGCACCACCTCAAGTGGCTTTTTACATACATTGCGCTCATGTGGAAATGAGCCCTTTGACTGCTTTCCAAACTGGCATGCTGTACACACTTTATGCATACCATCCACCTTGAATTTGGGCAAACCTTTTACAATCTGTTTTGATTCCATGCTACGCAATCTCTGCTCATTGACATGGCCAATGCGTTTGTGCCAAATGTCAACATCAGCCACAACACCTTTGCCTTGTGCAAATAATGCAGCTTTTACCTCAGGCATGTCTACATTCAGCGTAAACATTCTGCCCACACATTTGCCCTCTGTGATCAGCTTACAGCCATTCTGGAAATCTTCTACATAACAGCCATTTGGATTGAAGCGAACCTGCAAACCCTGCTCAACCATTTGTCCAATAGAAACAAGATTCTTTGTAATGTTTGGGATATGAAGTACATCTGCTAAGTACTTTGATTTCCCACTCTTCGTATTTAGAGGTATGTCCCCTACATGAGCAATGGGGTGAGCTATGTCATCTCCTGTTTGCACATAGCCTGACACATCTGGTTTGCGCATATCTCTAAACCACTCTCCACGAGACGTCATGTGATTAGAGGCACCTGAAGCCACATACCAAACATCATCTTGGGTGGAATTCTCTGCAGTCATTGTATTCATTACATGCTGCATAACAAACATGCGCTCATTTTTGCTGTCATCTGCATCTCTGCTAGTAGATGCATAGTTGCCCTGTTCTCTCTTTCCACTTGCTTTTCCCTTTGGAAAGTCACGTAACATGTGACCTTTTTCACCACAAGTCCAACATTCTCTGCTATCTGCAGTATGTTGCTACCTGCTTGATCCTGCACCACGACCTCTTTGACTCCCCCTGCCTTGAGACTGGTTTCCCCTGCCACCTGTATTGTTTTGATTTGATCGACCTTCTGGAAATTGGCCCCTGCAACCCCTTGGGCCTCGACCACGACCTCTACCTGTACCTCTGTTGGAGTTAGAATAGAAGGCTTGTTCAGAATTATTTCTGCCATGAGAAGAAGATGTGTCAAGGTTCTTCTTCTCAATAATAAGCATAGAAATCAAATCTTGGAACACAGGGATGTCCTCTCTTGTATTCATGGAAGACCTGAAATGTACATACTCATCTCCTAGACCATCCAAGCATGCACGGACAATGTCATCGTCTTCCACTGAGACTTTAATAGATCCAAGAGCCTCAATGATACTCTTGATCTTCAAGGCATAATCATTGATTGAGAGGTTTTTCTTCTTAACCTGATTTAGCTCCGACTTTAGTTGAAGCTTCCTGGCCTTGGCGTTCACCTCGAACACTCTGCCTAAGTTTTTCCATGCAATGGCAGGGGTTTCAGCATCCTGTAGATAGCCCATCATGCCATCTGTGATGCTCATAGAAAGCCAATACATCACTTTGCTCTGGCCTTGTTGCCAGTCCCTCAAAGCTTTCCTTTGTTCTGCTGTAGCATTTGCCTCGGGAATCTCTGGTTCCTTTTCATTGTCTCCTTCTACATAGTCCCAATAACCTTTTCCTTTTAGGAAATTAGTTATTCTAAACTTCCATGTAGGGTAGTTATTTTTCTCAAGCTTCTCAGTGACAATCTGACTGAAACCGTCAGACATCTTGAAGCACTAAGACAAAATAGCTGCAATCTGCAAAAACTTGCAAATCTGCTGAACCTGCTGTCGTGGTACCTGTAACGCTTTCTACACTCAACGAGTGTCCACAATCAAGCGTACATACAACCACTGTACCTATACAGTAAATCTCTGTGTACTGCACTTTGGAGACCTGTTCAGAACGAAGGGATTGTGATGCCCTTTCTCTCTTAGCCTCTCTTGCCTGCACCAGGCTCTGATACCATGTAAAGAAAGAGGATGCAAGAGAGCTACACAAGACAAGCACACACCACACAGAGATGGAAAGCTTCTTCTTCTTCTCACAGAAAAGAGAGTACAAAATGACTAAGTGTGAACACTCTAGAAGCGTACTAGGCTAGCACTATAAGTGTAGTCCAGCTGTAGAATCACTGGCAGAGATCCTCCGTGTCGGTCACCTAACGCGCCAGTGAGTAAATGTCGTAAGCGGCCAAGACCCGTAGTGGATGCCGGCTCAAGATGTAGAGCTCGACATCTAAGGTAATCAAAGACAAATTCCTAGTGGTGGATTCCTCCAAAATGAGTACACATTTGATTTTGTCCAAGCACTGGGCAAAAACATTGGCAGAAGAACCTGAATTTTCAACAATGGTCATCATGACTAGCTCTCAAGAAATCCAGCCTACTACTGCTCCAAGATTATCGACTTCCGACAAAGGCAAAGCCAAAATGAGCCCACAAATGTCCTACCAACAGAAGCAGCCCCTTAAATCCGAGTCTTCAATCCAACCCACTCACGTTAAGGCCAATGCTTCTATATCAATGCTCAATACACTTCCACGCCCAAGGCAGACTCCAAAGAAAATCTTTCAACCAAAATACCCTACACTGCGAGATCACAGCCGCCAAAGGTTTTCAAAGGTCTACATTAAAACTGAAGAAATAAAGCAGAGCAAGGCTATTATGAGGGTCAAAAGAAACTTTGGTTACCAAAACCACAGACCTCGGCTTATGTGGTGGATAAAGGTTTCAAAAAGCGTCCCCAAAAGCAACAAAGCTCATATTTATATCGCCAAAGGAAACCAACCAACAAGGCTCGCCAAAGGGATGCAGGAAATTTTTAATCCAACTGGCCTTCATACCAACATAAAACTTCATCGATAAATAATCCCAAAAATGGCCCTCTTGTACATCTCAATACGAAATCAAAAACATCATGGGAAGTGCCATCTACAATTCTTCAAGCACAAGGTTACTATCAAGGAAATCAGAGAATCTAGCTACCAAAGATGCCAGGTAAACATTCTTCAAGCAAACGACTTCAGCTTGAAGATAATCGCAATTTCACGGAAGGCAAAATCAAGGACAATGTCACAGTCAAGGCAAAGGATATCTGCAAAGACACGCTAATCACACGATGCGGATACAAATGGGTGCCAAAAGAACAAAACATAACGAAGAAGATAGAAGTCATCTCTAGCTCTCAAGAAATGTCAAGACGTGATAGACAAAGTGTTACGGGGAATGGAGCGAGCCAATCTTCTCAACCAAGGGACCAACAACAACAAAAAGAAATTTTGACAACGAAGGTCACCCAGGTATGGCAAAAGAAACCAATATTGCCAGTATGGTCCTTTACAAATCCTCTCTTTGAGGATGGGAGTTTTGAATTTCAAAACCTATTCTTGGTTGAAAGCTCCCGAGAGTAAGTCAGGTCGCCATAAAAATCATGGCATAAGAGTCAAGAGTCGGGCAACTGAGTCACTAAATGAGCAAGCGTCAGACCCAAGCTTCATGTCTTAATATTTTTTGTGGTCTATGAGTCTAGATATTTAGATTATAGCTCAAGCTGGAAGAGTTGAGCATATTGTAAAATGGGGTCGCTCATGCTGGATAGGTGAGCATAAGAGTCAAAGTCTACTATTTTAAATGGTGGAGTGGCAGAGTAGTCTAGAAAACACTCACGCACATGAACACAGTGAGGAGAGTGGAAAAAAACCTCGTCAACAAAAACCGTTCTTGTGAGTAACGGCAGCTCTTGAAGTCAAATATATTTTTGCTTCTCTAGCTACGTTCACTCCTGGAAGCACCCATTCAAACTCTTCTCACACCGCATATTGTTTCCCATGCATCTATATGTGTAAGCATATATAATGGCCCCTCATTGGACATTTGCATTTGACACGATTTGTGTTCCACCCATGCACTTACACAACAAAATGACGATGATGAAGCGGTAACAGGTTTCATAATCATTTGCTCAACAACAACGACTCTGACTTCAAGCTACTAACACTTATCCAATGTATATCAAGTCAATAATAGTAGCCATACGGCCATAAGTACTTTAACTCAACAACACTCGGTTACATCAATACATAAGTACATATAGCCTCACATTTAATTGCGACTAAAGGCATCTTTTTCCATTGGGTTTTTCCCTTTAGTCTTATCCAAGTATCCAAGAACTTCATTTTGTAATATACGCCAGATTTTATTTTTACTATTTTTTTTATTAAACACAGAAAAGTAGACCAACGACATCCCCAAACAACTACATGCTCATCAACTATAGGATCCAAGGAGAGCGGCCCAGAAACAATTCAAAAAGGCTTCAAGATTACAGGTACACATGCAAGATGCAGCCAAAGAACAATCAATACAGAGCTGCCACGGTAAAGACTTGCTGCAACAACAAACCTCACTCAACCTATTCACGCTAGAACAACCAATCGGAGGGGAGAGCTATGGCTTCAACTACACTACATGTACAAGAAAAAGGTACCTCTACAACATACAAAGCATCTGGTAGAAGCAACTGCAACAACAAAAGATTCAACCAACACCAAAACATGAAGCACTCGCCAAGGCCACTGCAGACATAGGGTCTTGTCGGGGACGACAAGACTTCGGAGGGGGAGAGTGTTGAAAGGTCAACCTTTCAACAACGCTTCCGTAAAGATTCCATAAATATTCCTCAAAGATTCTCTAAAGATTCCAAATAAAGATGTTGATGAAGTGATGAAGATGAAGATGGATGCTGTAATGTGAAGATACAAGCTCATCGACATCATCAAATATCCCGTTATTATTATTTTGAGCCATTACGGCCACTTTTGTAATGTTTACGGGAACTTCATATTTTAAGTCGGCAATTGTATTTAGACCAGAGATTCTTGTTGGATGAGCAAAGCCAGCTCACAGTGTTGTAATTAAGCTCTATAGAAGCCTAGGGACAAATCAGGTCATTTTGGTCGGACATTAAAATCTTGGGCAAGGCGATTGTCCTGCTTTCGATGGAAACAAGCTCACCACACTCTATTTCGTGTCCTCATTTGGTGGTGGCCGAGATGGCTCACCAAAGATTTCTTCATTTGGTGGTGGTAGGGATGGCTTAGCTAGGATGGTGGTTTAGATCATGGACCAATTGGCTGTGGTAGGGCTCTTGATCAGGGGCAATGGTGGGTTTTAATATTCCTTTGCAGGTGCATGGCTCACCTTTTCAGCTTGATGTTGTGTTTTGTTCATCTTTGGCGCGCGGTCGGTACAGTTTGCTGTGATGCTGGGGTGGGTCATTCAATGGCCTGTCTTTGGCCCTGGGGGCTTCAGACCCCGCCCATTTTCTCGGCATGTTTATCTCGATGTGTGTTTTGGAGGCACTGATTCAGGTGGCGTTTCATCTTTGGTGGTTGTCTGTATGGTGCTCTTCGGCTTATAGATTAGTTTGATGGTATATCGGTAATTGGGGTGGCTCCCTGTTAGCTAGGTGTCTTTGATCTTGGGCAAGGTGCTCACTGGGGGTGGGAGTCTTATGGGCATCTGTGGCAGCCTCAAGGTTATTTTTGGTTTATATTGTATCGGATATAAGGTTGTTGGATGATATGGTTTTTGATGTAACTGTGCTGTTCCATGGCATGGTTGGTCATGGAGTTACAATTGTATATATATATGTATTTTTTAATCTACTCACTCACATTATGTGAGTTTGTCACAAAAAAAAAAGGAATTCTAGGGCCCAAACTTAATGTCAAAGGACAGGAGTTTCAAACTCTCATGATGTTTCCCACCTAGGGTATTTGGAGGCGTGAACTCACGCTCAATCCCTGTGATGGTTTCTTATCTAATGTGGCTAGAAGTTTGAGCCTTCACCCACCCTACATCACTAGGAAGTTATACTATAAGATTTTGAAACTCCACGCCTCCGCCTATGAGGATAGAGGCTCGAACTTAAGTTGGAGCTTCAATCCTCATAAGTAGCTTCTCACCTAGTGTGGATTAAGTTCGCGATCCCTCATCCTTAATGGTGGTTACTTGCCTAGTCTGGCCAAAGGCTAAAACTTCAAGCTGAGCCCCAACATCCTTATATGTTTTCTCTTTCCTAGTGTCCTTATAAATGATATTTTGCCTCACGTGTCTAGAGGGTTCGAGCCTCCATCCTCACAAATGGTTTCTTGGAAAATGTCCGTACAGGTGGTTCTCTTGTCTAATATTGTCAAAGCCTCGAACTTAATTTTGAGCCTCCATCCTTACAAATGGTTTCTTGCCCACTATCCTTACATGTGGTTTCTTGCCTAGTCTGGTTGGAGGCTCGAACTTAAGTTCGAGCCTCTATTCTTATAGGTTGTCTCTTGGCTAGTATAGTTGGAGGCTCGAACTGAAGTTTGAGCCTATATTCTTATAGGTAATCTCTTTGAGCCTCTATTCTTATAGGTTGTTTCTTGGCTAGTATAGTTGGAGGCTTGAACTGAAGTTCGAGCCTATATTCTTATAGGTGATCTCTTTGCTAGAATAGTTAGGCTACTTACACATCACCTACCCAAGCTTGGTCATGCGCACAGGGAAGCCAGCCGGTGGAAGATAATTGGATGTGCAAAATGGACAGCAGACAAAACAACGGATTGTCAAAGTCCCCTGGCCAAGTTGGGGTGGGGACTGAGCTCCTGCGAGCTCATGTGCACATGTATGTAGGACCAATAGGCTATAAGCGTCAGCTATGAAATTCTCCGCTTTTAAAAAATAAAATCATGTTACTATGTAATGCATCCAAAAGTGATGGGAAGGCATAGGCTTGGTGTGTATCCAGCCTTAGTGCTCAAAGGTTTCCCCACCGTGGAGGCTCAAAATTAGGTGTTAACCCCATGAGTCTCTCCACTAACAGGCTCCCCAACTAGAGTATGCTTTAGTTTCTTTAGCGTATATCAAATACACTAATTTTACATGAATTAATGTCACCTACACACCTCACTCTTGTCAATCGAGATTCAACAACCAAACGCACTCAGCTCGCAACCTTCAGTACGTTAACTCAAAGTTGCATGCAACATGCTCAACCATAGCTACCCTACAACACCTACTCTATCCTAGATTCAAGGAATACAAATGCCTTCCACCCAACAAGGCACAGCCAGAGATAACTAGCCTCTGTAAGTGCTAGCCTTATCCAAACTTCAACGGGCTATACCCTCAGAACACTCAAGCATAGAAGAAATTAGCCACTCACAAGTTGGAGCCCAATCTATGTAAGAAAAGTATGCGGTTGCCATACTCACAGATGGGGCAAAAATGAAGAGATCCCACCAAGCTTCCAAGGAAGAATATGGCAGCGTGTTGGCATAATCAAATTGTGTGGTTGAGGCTGAGAGACTGCATTGCAAGATAGGCGACAGATAATCTGGCAAGGACGATGCTGGAGTCCATTTTGTCAATGAAGCTCAGTAGCAGATAGGAAGTGCAAACCTAGCGTCCTGCTACTTTGCAAGCTTGTGTTCAAGGTCTACTTCTGTACGCTGCTAGGTTGCGAGCTTCAAAAATCCTTTGAGCATGAAAACCCATGGACGTCTACAATATGGAGATATCAGAGCCTGCAATCCGGTTGATTGTATCCTGCTAGGTTGCGAAGTTCAGAAATCCTTTGAGCTCGCACACCCATAGATGTCTACAATATGAAGATATCGCGGCCTGCAGTACGGTTTGTACCATGCTAGGTTGCAAGCTTTAGAATCTGCCTTGCCTGCAAACCTACTGACAACTATAGTATGGAGATATCGGTCTGCAAACCTATGAGGATACAATGAATCAAAATCGACTTTAACTTACCTTACCTTCCTGATAGCGCCTTCTCCATCAAGCCGCCCTTATCTCTCTCAAGCTTGCTTCCTAGTCAAAAACGAGCTTGCTCACCACAATTCGAACCCATGTGTGTAGTAGTGATGCCAAACAGGATCATAGAACCAAAGAAGCAAGGTCTCCATGGCCCATTAATTCTTACTGTAGCTTCCTCCTTTCGTCCGGCACTATTGACGGCGGGGTGCCGTCAGTTTTGAATTTGGGTGCCCTTATGGCGTGAAGTGTCTTGTTCTTGACTTAGCCTTTCTAATCTAACAAATTACAATTGTTTTTGGGTTTCTTTTTGGTGCCCTCATGGCGTACCCTCCTCGTCTTTCTAGAGTCAGCTCTCAAGCTCACCCGTAAGTTCGAGCCAACCTAGCCCAAAGACATATTCCGTACTACTAATGTCTTGCTCCCAAGACATATGCTTGTACTACATAGATTCACATTGAAACAAGTGACTTCAAAAGGGGCGCTCTGGAGTCTGTCGAACATCCTTCCTCACCATGGTTTCCATTAGTAGCTTTGCAGCGCGCCCCCTCGTCATGGTCTTGCTTGCTATGCAATTGGCATGCCCCCCCCCCCCCCCCCCCGCCCCCCCACCCCCCCACCCTCGCAATTCCTTTTGGTTCCCTTTTTCTAGAGTTCTTGTGACCAAATTGCACTTGTTACTCCACAAGACGAGAGCTTGGGCACTAAATGTTTAGTTTTAGCTAGCGTAGTTGAAGCAAGACCAAGGCTACATGGCTTTTTGAAGGCTCCCTTTCAAGTCAAGGCTATCCTTTTGTGTGAACATAGTTATCATGTGGTGCGAGTGTTTTTCTAGTAACCTTTAAGCCATTGCAATAGACTACTTGCTTCTACAACTAGAGCATGCCCTTTTTGTTAATATCCTTCTCTGTATCTTTTTCATTGTAGTGGCAACATTCATATCATGCAAGGAAATTGATTGTAGTTTTTCTTTCCCTATGACACAATAAAGGTAATCGAATGAAGACATCATAAAGGACAAGAAAAAACGATTGAATTGTTGCATAGGGACATAATTATGCCAACAAGATTTTCTCCATTATAGAGATTCAGAGAGATACATGCCATAAGATGTGCATCTTGCTAGCACTACAAAATTTGGGCACAACAAAGAGCATGTTCATCATAGTTTCTTGCACGCACATGAGCAAGTGGATTTTTTTCACCTTTAATAAGGTCGGTTATGTCATTTTGGGTGCTCTTTGGGGCAGCACAAGCATCCTCTCCAGGATCTTTTGGATTCTGTTTTACAGGTCACCTTTCCTCTTCAACTTCATTTTGTTTACGAAACCCGAAGAGGGATATCATCACCGACGTCTTGCACACTCTGCCCGTCCTCAACCGTCATAGATTCCTCTTGCACACTCTTGATTGTTTCCTTTGAAGCACTTATTTCATCAGCTGCATCGGGCCTAGGTTTGGGATGAGTAATCATGATGAAGTCATCATTGTCATTCATTTCTTTACTATCTATAGCACCCTCAAGAGATTCCACTTGCTACGATGTCACATTTACCCCTTCATGCATTCTATCCAGCTCATGCATCATTACAAGGATTCCCTTCTTCAATACTTTTCTTGACATGCTTCTTATCATGCGTGCTTCCCACATCATTGATTGTTGTGTATTCCTTTCAAACATTAATGTTCATATCCAAATTGCTAGTAAAAATGCAAAGCTAGATTGTTAACCCAACAATTGGCATACTGAAAATGTTGTTAAGCATGGATGTGTGGTAAACATAATGACTATGTACATATATACAATATGCTAGGTAGCTAACTAGCATACACAATAGATACACAATATGCTAACTAGCATACCGGAATTTTCTTGTTATGCTAGTTTATTAATTAACATGATGCCATTTATGATTATTTACCAAACATTGATGTGATTGGATTTCCTTGCCTTGTCAACTTATAACACCATTATGTTGGTATCCTTTGCTGGTGCACAGGTGGAAAGCTCTACATTGTGCCCGAGGGAGCATGCATCAGCAAAGCAGAGAAAATGATAGCTATGCACATAGGGCAACTTGACCATTGCAGTGATTTCCTGTAATTCTAGTGGCAGACCACAACCACTACACTGGTTGATTGTCATCACGTCGCATACCCCTCCTATCCTTTTCATAAAAGTGTCCATAGCTAATTTATAGAGTGCAATGTGGGAAAAGGAGCCTTGTAGGCGCATCTTGCTTGTATGCATGAGTAGCTACAATTGAATTTCATAGGCATGCACTTTTGCTTCTTGCACCTCCACATTAATCTACAAACCAAATAAAAGAGAAGCATGGTAAGTACATAGGATAGTTGTGCACATATTCCAAACATAAGGTGCAAGCACAAAAGTAAAGTAAACTTACATGATGACAACTTATGTCAATTTCAACATCAATGCGGGTGTCTTCATTGTGAGGAAACCCTAAACCATCTAGTGTCTTTATCTTCACTTTGAGATCTATTTCCCTCTTTACATCCACACCGTGGCTCTGTAATAAACTCTACAGTTCACTATCGGCATCATGAAGCTTCTATCTCATAGCAACCCACAATTGAGCTAAGACTAGCATTGCTTGCTTTCAAAACCCTTGCTTCTTTGAGCTCCTTTCTTGCAATGACAAGATGCTGTTCAGCATCCTGAAGTTGTTTTGTGAGATGATCACTAACTACATTAATGTGCTACAAATCCTCAAGGCCAAAATATGACATGCTTTTTGCCCTTTGATGAGTGTGTGGTGAGAGAGGGGTGTCACCTTGGTAGATTTGGAAATATTCATGGCTACTTGGCCCGAGTAGTCCTCCTTCATCTCCATAGACCCCTCCTCGGTGTTTTGACATGAACGATGGGAATTACGCATCCTCCACTTTTTGACATGGGACTCGTAGTATCCTTTTTCTTAAAGGCCCTACAAATGCTTGACAACAAACTCAACCCAATTGAACTGCATGGATGAACCGCTTGCAATTGACGTTTCACTGAATTCTTTTACAAATCCCTTCACAAATGCAGAGTTGATCTCCATGTTGATTGGGGCCTTTTGGTACACTCGGTAGTGTAGCTGCATCACTTGGTCATACATATTGCTATGTATGCAATTGCATTTAAGGAAATATTTGATGCCATCCTTTGGCTCTCTAAATACACTGAACCACTCCACATCTTTGATTTTGTCCCACTTCACCAGTTTGGGGTCGGCACCATCCATTGAGAGACCATGAACAACATTGAAATATTCTGCTATAATACAAATGTCTCCTGCATTGGGATGTTGAGCTTGGTATCTTTCCATCGGCCTGCACACCCCCAATGTCACAAAGTATTACAATGCAAGGCAATCCATAGCAAATGGAAAATTTTATATTTATTGGGAAATAATATGTATCTCACATTTCATGCATACAAGAGATCTAGCCAAACACAGAGAAATAATTAACACCTTACAGAGATTCTTTAAGCAACCTCACTAGAAAAGAACTCTCAAGTAATTCGTGCACAAGCTTGAGCCATAATTGCTTAGTAGACACACACACACACACACACACACACACACACACACAATTACATGAGGTCTTTCAACTGACTCATCTCTTAAATTTGACAAAAAGAAGCCTGGCTGATAAGTATTTTTTGGGATCCCTTCATCTACATCTCTATTAAACCGCCCATTACATGATCACACAAACAGCTGTTGCAGTAAAATCAGGTGTTTGGACGCTCTGCTAAAGGTAAGATACGAGTCGCCAAGACTACCCCATACTCCCGGGTGCGTGGAGTACTGTTAAAATATCCTCTTAGTAGATGACCATAACTACGATACAAAAAAATATTATGAGGTGGAAGGAATTGGGCTAGTAGGTATAACCGCTCAGAAAAACCTGGCTTCAGTGAATGTTCTATGTAATAATACTGTGGCCCTAGGCCCAGAGCCTCAGTTACCATCGCCAATCTGATATTGTTCCTAAAATGCTCATGACCCCAAAGGGTTGCACGAGTCACTCGGTTCTGATATGTCCACCATTTAGTTTGGGAAACAGAGGTTCCTAATTGCGGGAATAGATGAAGTTCATAACGGAGTGAAGTTGCTCTCCGACTAGATTCACCTGATTGATAAAGGTGAGCAGTTGCTATGGAAAAAACCAGTTCTCGACTGTAAGACATTATAGGATAAATACACCTGAGGAGCAAATAAGCTGATATGTAAAAACTCGAGAAAAGTTACTCCATACTGATACCATGGACGTGGTTGTGTAAAAATGTCATCTGGCTTTTATAGACCCACCTTTTGACTTCGAGACAAAATTGGAAATAATAAATGATCACCTAAAATCGTTGTCGCTAAGTAGTGTATCTCACACCGTTAAGATCAGGGCATGTATACTGTACCCTAGTGGATGGCTGCATGACATAAGATAATTGTAAGGTTCTATTGAATTGATAACGGGTTGTGTAGGATCAACCTAGGCTAGGTACAGAAAGCTCGTAATGGGTTACGGACCGGGTATCGATCGCATAAGTTTTTTTTGGTTGCCATGGTGTAACTTGGTACTATATGACTTGACCTTGCTATTAACTTAAAAAAAATCTATATACACATAAGAATACTCAGTAGCATTTTAAGGCTTCTCTGCATTTAGTTTCAGGCTTCCTGCAACATGCCACCGCCTGTGTGCTAGGGTTTAGTTTGCAGGTGATTGCAGCAGCGAGTGTGGGGCGACTTTGTCTGGAACAACCGGATCTTCTGTTGGGGACAATCCCTGAGTATATGGCCCGTATGGGCATCCTCGAGTGTGGGTAGCCGGTCCGAGTCTGTGGCGGATCTTCTTCTCATTTTCTTCAGAAAATATAAAAGCCTCTTAAAAAGTGAGTACTCTTATTCACTTAGCATCGTGTTGTATTCACCTGTGCGTGCATTCTAAACTGTGTGGGTTAGAAGCTATTTTCTACTGTGTGCTCAACATGCCGAAAAAGAATGGGAAGGAGATTGTGGAAGCTTCTTCGTCTCCTAATCTACAGGTTAACAAAAAGTCTTTCTTGCTCTCGAGACTGTCTAAAAATACTGTGAAGCTATGCTGTTATATATTTGTTTGCTTTGGGAATGATGGAAGTTATGGTTCTCTTTGACTAATGATGTAAAGGTCCGTGAAATAAGCGGAATGGGGAAATAAAAACCTGGTTCTGTAAGCCAGTTGTTTTGGATGGGATAAGTCTGACCCTATCGGCTAAGGAATACCATGTCTTGAGTATGTCTAAATATATGGTAGGATTTAGGATTGGAATGCATTATGTTTGGTTGGAAAAGGTAAGGTTAGCTGGTGATGATTCTAATTTTTTGTTAAAAAAGCTACTTAATAGCAGAAATGTACGTATAGCAGGTCTTTGTATAGAGCCAGAAATTCACAAATAATAATAAAAAAGGCTCAAAATTGTGAGCAAGTAATGGTCGGAGACCTGTGTCAGCTGTAATACTAAGTAGTTCGGAGTACACTGTGTACATTGGCTGACCTCAGACTGATTCAATTCATAGTACAAGTACCTAATTTTCGGAATTGTCTTAGGAGACTTTGAATGACGGAAAACTGTTTTCAGATTTGTTGCCATATTGGCTGATACTCTGTAGGTATTATATGTGTTTTTACTCGCTCGTTTTTACCGTATTACATCACAAGATGGGAAGATTAATGAAAGGTTCTTTTGCTAATCACTGATTCAGCTTATTGACAGATTTCTATTGGCTGGGGCTGTTTGACCTTGGGTAATTCAAATAAAATAAGCTTGAAAATATACTTATAAATACCACAAAGCAGTGAGCTGGTGGTTCGGTTACCTTGGTAAGTTGTAATACAGATGTGTTGTAGTGCTCTAGGTAAGGTAACAAATCCTGACTGATTTGGTTTTTCTTACTGAATCGACAAAAGGTTATTCTGAATTTACTGAATACTGGTGTCAGATGTGTAGCCCTACCTTCGGATATTTTGTAGTAACTAAGTGGCATCATATACCGGTTGTGGTAGATAACTGGTTTCATATTTACTCGGTGGTTTTTTAACATAGTGCATCACAAGTGGTGTATATTAGTGAAAGTTTCCTGTTGCTGTTCACCAATTCAGCATAGGGACCGATTTCTACTGGCCATAGTATGTTGGACCCTCGGGTATTCAATAAAATGTGCTTGCCATTGTCTACTCATCTTTTTCTCAAGTATATTTTAACTGGTCTTTTCCTACCATTTTGCTGTATATACAACAAAAAGCTTCTAGTGGGTTGGTTTAAAAGGGACTTGATACCATGAGGAATATCATAATTTTTTCCTTAAGATAAATCCTAGCTTAAGACTTTTATGTCATTTCTTTCTCGGACGATGTCTGAGTTGGCTCAAAGGGACTGAGTCGTCTAGTGCATTTTGGTATGCAATCTATAGCTGGCTTAGGGCAGCATTTTGTTGAACATGACATAATAACATTGTTATTTCTGGATTAAGGAAGCGTATATCTAACAAAAAGGAGTGAGTCTCTGGTTTATTGGTAAATACTTAAGTTTTTTTTGGTGGATATCTCAGCTTGGTTATAAATTGGTTCTTAAAACAGTTTCAGTTTTTTTAATATATATATATATATATATATAAGATACAAGGAAGTGGTGGTCTTTAATAAAATCAGATCTGGCTCGAGATTGCTCGTGCATAACTCTATAGTGTGAAATTCTCTCCAATCTGTTTAGGATAGAAGTTCTTTTTTTGATAATCTCCCTAATATACTCCTAAAATCTTAGGATCGATAAAAGAAAGTTTTTTAATCAAGAAATATATCAGATATTTAGCAGCTCTATGGGGTTTATCAATTTCCTTATCAGATTGGTAGAAAGCCAAGTAACTTTTTTATCTAAAAGAACAAAATACAAGTTAAGAAATATGTTTTTTTTTTTGGTGACATGGATAACAACTGGGATGCCCAACATCACCTGCGTCACGTGCTAACAAATTGTTTTCTTGTGGCTATGGGTGCAGGTGAGGGCTACCTTCCTTGATTAAAATGTTCTGTTCTTAACAAATGGTGGATCTCTTATTGTGATGCAAAATTTCCCAGACTTTGGGTTTGCGGATTCCTGAGCTATATTCTGTTATCTTCATTACCTTGTACAAAATTTATTTTCAACTGCAAATAGATTATTGTACAAATCCATTGTACTTTTCTAGAAGTGTTGGTCTGTGAACAGTTAGTGTTCGTTTGCGTATATATATATATATAGATTTAGAACAACTACACACAGCTCATAGTAAATTTTCAAGCTCATTTTAAACTTCGGTCCAATTTTTAAAAAGTATTTTTATAGTTCATGATACAGGCCCACACACTTAAAGGACATTACTCTCCTTATGCTTACAAGATATGCTTGTTGGGACATGCTAACTAGCACAAAAAGCATGACACGCTAACATGTTTCCACCCACATATTATAAGGAGTGGTGCAAGCTCTCCATCACCATCTCATTAAGATCTTCTATATCGTTCATAGGAAGAAGAAGAAGAAGAACACTCCTTCTCTACTTGCTTACTATCTTCTCTCCTTTCACGATGTGCGCGTGTAGGTCCCCAAATTTTTGGGTCTGTTTTAAAAATACGTAAAATAGCTTTCAATATCTTTTTTGTCAAATTTTGATTTAAAATGCTTGATTGAAAATATTGGAAGGTTCTAAAGTAAAAAGCAAGGCCGATTCCATGTTCTAGTAGGTTAGACGGACGTGTGGTTCAGTTTTGGAAAAATCCACTATTTTTATCTTTTTCATGCTTTTAGGTGTTTTTTTGCAAAAAGGCAAGGTCGGATCCTTAATCTACGTGTTTCGAGGAAGCTATGGTTCAATTTTGTAAAAATATGCTTTTCGAGTGCTTTTCATGCTATTTTTAGCTTTTCATGATTTTTAGTGCTTCTTAGTGAAAAGCAAGTCCGCTTTCTTATTCCAGTGGACAAGTGGAACCCGTGGTTCAATTTTAGAAAAAATTCCTTTTTTTTTTTCAACGTTATTTTTAGCTTTTCGTGCTTTTTGGCGTTTTTGAAAAGCAATGTGCTTTTTAGGATGACCTAAACATAAAAATATTAATTTTAATTTTGTCGGATTTAAAAATGATCACCCGGAGCAAAAACGAGACCAAACGGGATTTTTACGGGAATTATTTTTATAAAAAGAAAAATTGTAAATACGTTGGGGCAGTACGGAAAAGTCATATTTATGTCGGGACATTACGGTGCGGCATAGTCTAGCTAAGGTTCCATTAGTTGGCCGAATACTGTTGAATTGGCCAATTTTACTGTAAAAATTGAATGGTAAGTGGGAGAGTTGACCACCAAAAGCAAAGGCATATTTTAAGGAAAGTTCCCAAAAGCAGGAAGGTATTCCTAGCTATGAAACTAGCACCACCTTCAGCTTGGGGAACACTCCGGGCAGTTGGAAAACCTAAAAATTGGTATAGATACCTCAGTTTTCAGGGCCGTTTGTTGCATCTTAGTACCGCAAGACTGAATGTATCTATTATATAGAGTGGTGCAAGCTCTTCATCACCATATCCATAAGCTTTTCTCTCTCATATACGGGAACAAGAAGAAGAAGAATGAATATTATCTCTCTACTTGCTTACTATCTCCTCTCTCGTTTCATGGTGTACGTGCTCTTCGGAAGCTCTCGCGGTGAATACCTCTAGGTAGCTCTCACCACCCCTCTCTTGTGGCAAATCAAGAAGCCTTTTGATAGCCCCTAATTAGTTCTAAAGCACAGTGAGAAGCTTTAAACTCCATAAGCCATCATCATCTCTCTCTCTCTATGTCGTTTTTCTGAATAGTCACCCTCTTGATGATTGTTTTTCCGTATACGAGTGCATGTATGGATTGACCAAGTACGTATGAAGTTGCCTCATGATTATTTCATCATGTTTAACACGTTGATTTATGCACATGATGCGTTTATGATCACGTGCGTGCATAAAAAGCTTTTTTTTGTTTCACGTCATAGAGGCGGTAGGAATAATCTTTTGGCTATAACTCACAAACCGTTATGAATTAGCCCAAATCCTTTAAACTAGAGATAAAACATCATTAAGAACATTTTTGCGGTTTGGTGTCATGTGAAAATCTCCCACGAGCTAAGAGATATGGTAAAAAAATAGCTTGCTGCCCACTATACAACCATATTTTTTGACTCCAGGCTCCTTGTAGAACCATTGTATAGATTCACCGGATGGGCAAACCCACTTAGCCAATTGAAAATCTTAATGAAACTTGATGATAAATGTATTTGGGTCTCCTTTATCACCTCGGGAATGCGAGTTATTAATTGTTCCATAACCGGTTTTACCTACGCGTGTAGGGGTGCTACTGAGGGAAAGTATCATATGATGACGTGATTTAACCGAGCTGATTATGTATGATTTATGGTTTGTTTTGGTGAGTTGATCTAAGTTGATTTGTGGTTAAGGGTTGAGACTCCCTCATGAATTATGGTTTTGATTTTATGGTGGAATCCGGTGTGGCTCATGGTTTTTTTTGGATATGATTATGCTATCAAAATGCTGCCAAAATCTTTGTAGCCATGTTATGTTCTAAAGTGGTTATGCAGGATTGGTGGTGCCTCACCCGAGTTGGGTGGAGTGCTTACCCGTGTGAAGTGATTGGATTATGGTTAATGGCTTTGGGAATAGATCATGAAGTGATCTGGATGGTTTATGGTAGACGTGTGTAAGGGTAGAGACTTTGTATAGTCTAACTGCTCGGAAAAGATTGTTTGTTCATATGGAAAGCGCTATTGTGATTGGACCCACGTGTTATATTTCTCATGGCAGCGTGCTACAAGACTAGGATCACCTACATTTGTTAGACTTAGATTAAAGGATCGTTGACATGGGTCTTTGCTAGATTGGGGGTGTTGCCTGGGTCTTCTTCTTTTTGTTAGGCTCATCTACATGGTTAGTGCATCGGGGGTTGAATGACCTACATAGCTACGCGTCGGGGATTTTACCTTGCCTTTGCCTAAACACCTGGTGTTGGGCATCGAAGAGGCATGGCTCCTAAACTGGTATCATTGGTGTTGATACCCTAC
The DNA here is from genome assembly GCF_014529385.1 of Adiantum capillus-veneris. NCBI lineage: Eukaryota > Viridiplantae > Streptophyta > Polypodiopsida > Polypodiales > Pteridaceae > Adiantum > Adiantum capillus-veneris. Next base: position 72,481,357 of record NC_140934.1, on the reverse strand, counting down.
CACCTATTGGTACTTGGGATCCTTTCAGAGCTTGAGTTCATGGAGGGAGGCGAAGCGGCCTTAGCTTATGTCTGTCTCAGGTAAGTGGGAGGTGTTCTGGCTCACTCCCGGTGAAGTGAAATTTTCTTTCTCCGTAGTATAGCGGATGTGGATGGGTGGACCGGTCGATCCCTACACAGGGTCCGGTGCTCTACTAGGTATTTTGTCATAAACTTTTTGATGTTATGGTATACCCAAATTTTGTCATTGCATTAATACATGGTTGCCTGTTTCATTTAGATGGGGCATTTAAGATTCCCTGTTGTCATTCTCTCACATTTTTGCGCACTCTATTTCATCCTCTCTCTCTCTCTCTCTCTCTCTCTCTCTCTCTCTCTCTCTCTCTCTCTCTCTCTCTCTCTCTCTCTCTCTCTCTCTCTCTCTCTCTTCCCGCAATGCGGTGTACACATATATTCATCCTGCACAATGTTAAATTTTTCTTGAGTACGGTTTTCATTCATAGCACCCATTCAAGGGTAGCACTAGCCGCTAGTTACCTCTGGATGCAATCCGGCTCATGGTCTAAACTCCATGCTTGGTTTGGCACCGAGAGCTCCTCCCCTATGAAAATGGTTCCGCAACTCTGATGTATATTGAAAATTGTATAAAGATGTAAATTGTATATTTTGTGCACAGACCCCCGAGGAGGGGTATCTCTCAGCACACTCTCCAACAATTTTTTGGCTAAAACCTCTACAAAGATCTCATCATTGCTCTCTTGTAGAAAATAAATAAGCCTTTTGACAGACAATAATCACTTCTAAAGCATGGTAAGAAGATCTAAGCTCCATAGCCATCATCCCTTTCTCTCTCTACTTTGTTTTTTGAGTAACTACCCTCTCGATGGTTGCTTTTTCGTATATGAGGGCATGTATGGACTTGCTAGATACTTGTTTCATCGTGTTTAGCACGCTGATTTATGCACACGATGTGTTTATGGTCACGTATGTACATAGAAAGCATTTTTTGCTTCACATTATGTGTGTGGTAGGAACATTGTTTCGATTATATCTCTTAAACCGCCATGAATCGGGTCAAACCCTTTAAACCAAAGATTAAACATATTATTTAGAATATTTTCTCTCTTAGGTGTCATGTGAAAATTTTGCACAAGCAAAGAGTCATGGTCAAAATACACCTTGCTGCCCATTGCACTTAGGCAAAAAATTGGACCCCATGTTCCCTGGAAAACCACCATATAGATTCATTGGATAAGAAAATACACTTAACAAAATCAAAACCTTGATTAAACTTGCTGATATATGTATTTAGATCTCTGAGATCACTTTGTGAGTGCGAGTTATCAAAATTGTTTCTTGTACAGGGATACCTACGCTTGTAGGGGTGCTACCAAGGGGGAATACCATATGGCGTCGTGAGTTGGATGAGTGGTTTATGTATGTTTTATGGTTTTTTTGGTGAGTTGGTTTCCAGTGTTTGATGTCCATAAACTTATATGGGGGTACATGGTTAGTCATCTCGAACAGTACGAGCAAGTATGGAAAAGGTGGATTTTTTTTTGTGTTACGGTTTGTTGCATGAGTCTCTCATGGACAAAGTGATGTGATAAGGTTTTAGTCCATGTTATAGGTCTGAGCTTGATGCATTGGTTTGAGATCAAATACTTTCATTTGCATGTTATGCATGCACCGTAGGGGTGCTACTAACGGGGAATACCATATGGCATCGTGAATTGGATGAGTGGTTTATATATGTTTTATGGTTTTTTTGGTGAGTTGATTTCAAGTGTTTGATGTCCATAAACTTATAAGGGGGGTATATGGTTAGTCATCTCAAATAGTACGAGAAAGTATGGATAAAGTGGCTTTGTTTTTGTGTTACGGTTTGTTGCACGAGTCTCTTATGGACAAGTTGATGTGATAAGGTGTTAGTCCATGTTATGGGTGTGAGCTTGATGCATTGGTTTGAGATCAAATACTTTCATTTTCATGTGATGCATGCACTTGAAGAATGGTAAAAAAATGTTTTTCAAATATATGTGGTGCTATGGTATTTGGATGATCAAAGTGACTGGACTCTTTTGCATCATGGTTAAGTTGATGGGATGATGTCATATGATGTATGAGACCTCATGGATGGATATGGATGCCTCATGTGCATGTGTATATTGCTTTCCACCCTTCTATGGCAAAAACTAGCTCTATGTGCTAGGGAGTCGATGTGCGGTCATAGTGCATCACTTATGCATGGTCAAACATTGAAAAAATGAGATTTTTAAGTCATGTTTATTTTTTGGTAGGACTTATTTTGTACACAAAAAGTTAATGTCTCAAGGGCCATGTGTGTGGGTTCAGTCAAATGTAGTGGATATGTCAAACTCCAAGTGTGGGAGTTGGTTCATCAAGAAATATGGTTTATGGTTAAGGGTTGAGATTCCTTGTGGATTATGGTTGTGATTTGATTGTGAAAGCCTGTGTGGCTCTTGGATTTTTATTGGGATATGATTGTGCTGCCAAAATAACATCAAATTTTTTGCAGCCATGTTATGTGCTAAAGTGGTTTTTGTAGGGTTGGATGTGCATGACCCTGAGTTGGGTGGGGTGCTCAACCATATGAAGAGATTGGATTATGGTTTATGGGGATCATGGGGTGGTTTTGATGGTTTATGATGGGCATGTAATGGAAGAGACCCTGTACAATTTGTTTGTACATATGAAACATGCTATCGTGATTGAACTCATGTGTTATATTTCTCATGGTAGAGTTGCTACAAGACTAGAATCACATACATTGCTTAGCCTTACACAAAAGGGTCAATGAGCTGGGGCTTTGCTAAATTAGGGTTGTTGTCGAGCTCTTCTTTTTGTTAGGCTCATCTACACATTTCGTGCATCAAGGATTGAATGACCTACATGGCTAACGCATCGAGAATATTGCTTTGGCTTTGCCTAAACACCCGATGCTCAACATCAAAGAGGCATGGCACCTAAACTGGTATAATTGGTGTTGATACCCTACCACCTGCTGGTATTTGAATCCTTTTGGAGCTTGGGTTCATGGAGGGAGGTGAAGTGGCCTCAGCGTATGTCTGACTTAGGTAGGTTGGAGGTGTTCTGGATCGCTTTCTGTGAACTGAAACTCTCTCTGTCCGTGGTAGAGTAGAAGTGGATGAGTGGAACAGTCGATCCCTACATAGGGTCCGGTGCTCTGCTAGTCATTAATATTTTTGATCTTATGTTATACCTAGATTTTGTTATTGCAATAATTCATGGCTGCTTGTTTCATTTAGATGGGGCATTTAACACTAGTCCTGTAAAAAACCAGTCACTTTTGTGGGTTTTTGAGACTTTTGTAAAGAACTTCTCAACACTATGTTAGTTATTTAAATAGAAAATGATTTCAGGGAATTATGACCAACACTCTATATAAGTTGATAAAAAATAGTACAGAGCTAAATGAAGGTCTAAAGGTGTCTTTCCATTGCCATCTTCTACGATTAATTTGTACGGAATTTTTTTAAAAGTAAATCAAATCATTGTTAAGCAGGCTCAAACTTCTTTGAAAAATCCCTCAATAGGTATGTGATAGATGTACCAAGATTTTTTAACCCATATACAAAGACTGCTTACATTTTCTAATTCTCCAAGTTAAGTGTTGAAGTGCAGTTTTATGTAAAATTTACTAATTTTAGGAAAAGTAAATTTTTTTAAATTGAGTTTTTCTTGTAAATTTTTTATTTAGAAACCTTTTTCATATCTTGAACCCATAATTAAGAATCTTCATGAAATTTAGATGTCATATACAAAAGTTATGTTTCATTTACTAAAATCTTGATGTGAGACATTTTTGTGGCTTCAGCCAGTTTTGTGGCTCATTACAAGTCTAGTGTTAAAGATTCTCTTTTATCATTCTCATGTGTCTCTGCACACTCTATTCCACCCTCCACTATTCTCTCCCTCCCTCCCCCCTCTCTCTCTCTCTCTCTCTCTCTTTATATATATATATTCCTACAACACGGCGTACACTTATATTCACTCTCCACCTTGTTAGTTTCTTGAGTATGCTTTCATTCATAACACCCATTTAGAGGTAGCACTAGTCGCTAGGTGCCCCTGGGTGTAGTCAAGGTCATGGCCTAAACTCCATGCTAGGTCGGGCACTAAGAACTCCTTCCCTATGCAAACGCTTTTGCAACTCTAATATATATTTAAATGCTGTAAAAGTGTAAATTGTGTATTTTGTGCATAGACCCATCGGGAGGGGTATCTCTCAGTGATAGTCTCCTTGTATTTGGGATGGGAAGATGTGCCTCCAGATCCATGGGCTTCTTCCACTTGGTGCATTGCTTCTTACATAATGGAGATAACTTTAACCGTGATCCTCTTGCTAGCTGTATCCCCCCAAAAAAAACCCTCCTCATGCCTCACTACCTCTTTTCCATGGTGGCTCATCTTAAGCCTTAGCAAAAGGGAAAAAACAATTCTCCTCCTCTTCCTCCCAGGGCAAAACTTAAGCTTCAGTAGGAAAGAAAAAAAGAGAAAAAAATTTCCTCCTTTTTTCTTTCAACTTTCGGCTCCTCATTGCCCTTCCCTTCTTTTAATTTTCCCCCATGCAAACCCTTCCACCCCTTTTTGGACAGTCACGTCACCTTTTTAAGAGGGGCTAGTTCCTCTTATTGCCGTGACTGTCCCTTCTTTAAGAGGGGCTAATTCCTTTCAATAAAATTAATTTAGGCATATGAGCTTCTCCCCACCCAAGGGCGGCCTCTCGTTTTCTTTGTAGTGTGTGTCTCCCTTTTGGCAGACCCCAGGGGATTCACTCTATATACAAAACGGGACGCCACCTTCGAGCAATTTTTTTTGATAAAACCCCTATATACAACTCATATTAGGGAATATGACCCCCCTTTCTACGCTTATACGATGATAGACCGCTTTTGGCGTGTACAAAGTAGCATTTATATGCATGGTCATATGTACAAAAAGATGTAAATACATGCATTTGGGAGATTTTCAAAGTGGTTTCAAGTTCTAAAAAAGATGCAATGTGTACACATTGTGAATAGACAGGTTCGCGCGCTAGCAGTCGGACACATGTACATGCCCGGATAGGGTATCAGGGCCTTGGATATGGTTCTAGGTGGCTTATTTTGGCTCTAGAGAAAGTGTTTGAGCTTTGTAGAATGTAAATAATGCAAGCAACAAGTGTGGGCACTCTCATCCCGCTCGAGAAGTTTGGGACATGCAGTAACTGTCTATTTACGGTGCCTGATCTGCGGTGATGCGTGCACCGCCCTAGAAGTGGTCAAAAATAGAATGTGCGGATGTGGGAAAGTCCTTTGGGTATCAAGGATCAAGAGTACAAATTTGGTGAATTTTTTAGTCCGCTTGGGGTTTTTTCGTGAAAAATGCCCGCCGGGGGACAAAACTAGGGGCCAATACTGGGTCAAAAAAGGTCAAGAAATGACAAAAAATGGTGTGAAAAGGCTTCAATATGCCACATCACTCACGGTGCCATGAGTGTTCCGGCTGAGGGAGTATTTTCAAAGCCAAGTCTTGGCACTTTCACCTCTCTGTGTGTGGGAGGAAGCAGGGTTCCTACAGGTGGTCTAGTGCAGTCCCGTTGCGTTCACGTCCTGTTTTTGAGTGTGTGGAGGTGTGAATGACAGATTTCACTCTTCAATTTTGCACTTGGGAGAGTCTATGGAAGTTTTGAGGTTTCCATGGAGATGTGTGTGCAAGGAATTGTGGGAAGAAGGTGCGACTTTCTGCAAGACTATGTGAACCTGGATTGGTGCCATTAGGGTTGGCGCTACTCCAAAGAGTCCAACAAAGTGGAGTTTGGTGAAGCTTTTGCAATGGTTTGAGAGAGGCCTTTTGTGGCTGGAGTTTTTGATGGTTTTTTTCTTGTATATTTTGGTCACCATCAAGTGTGATTTCAAGTGTTGATCAACTCGACTCACCTTGTAGTGTCTGTGGGCAGGCAAGGGCTTGTAGGTCGAGGCGTTTGGAGTTTGAATTGAAGCTTGTGGGTAGTATTTTTATTAAGCTCTTGAGTGGTGGTGGGTGTGGGTTGGAATTCAAGTAAATTTCTTATGTGGTGTTGAGTTGTCCGGGTGTGTGAGTGTGCGCATGGTGTCTTTTGCTCCATCATCCTTTGGCGATCCTGTTGGGGAGTGGAAATTTTCCAGTTGTGCACCCAAGTGAAGTGGTTTTGCTGTGAAGTTTGATCTTCATTGAAGAAAAGTGGTGGTTTGGTTGAGGTGCAAGACATCAACTTTTGTGGAGTTACTCACGCAAGGGAGAAGCGACTCCGAAGAGATGGCTTGTAGTCGGCCAGTGTTCACAGGGAAGGAGGATGTGAAGGACTGGATTACGGAGTTCGTGGCATACACTTGGTATGCACATTGTGAATGATGAAGCAAAGCTTCATGTATTTCCTCTTGCGCTCAAAGGAGAAGCTCGGGAGTGATTTGCAGGTTTAGAGGAAGACAAAAAGCAAACATGGGAGCAGGTGAAGCTGGAAATTTTTGACAGGTTTGGAAAGAAACTAACTGCAATAGAAGCGACAACAAAATTGAGAGGTTTGCAGCCAGATGTTCATGCTAACTTTAAAGTGTTTTTTCAACACTTCAAAGGACTATGGGTGCAATTGGAGGCGGCATCCTAAGTACCTCCAGGGGATTTTTTTAAAGTGCGTCAGTTTATGGATTGTCTCCATTTAAGTGTAAGGGAGAAGGTCGATCAAGAGGATCCTGCTACATTTGAAAGAGCTGTGGAAATTGCAGAGGCCAAGAGCAAGAAGATCAAGAGAAGGTGGGAGCAAGGCATGACACACACTGAGCCAGTTGTGGTGCAACCAATGGTCCCTATGGCAACAAATGATAGAGTGGAGCGAGTGGTTCAAGGTCCAGATCCCGTTACGGCCTGGGTTTTGCATGATCTTGCCGATTAGTTGTTGCAAGAATTAAGAATTAACATAATGAATAGGAACCAAAGAGAAGAGGGGCCAGCTGGGAGAGGTAGGGAACGAAGTCTACAAGGTAGATGCTACAACTATGATGAAGAGGGTCACTATGTCCCTGATTGTCCTGAATCACCAAGAGAGAGAGGAGGGATATACCCCTTATATGGACGTGGTCGAGGGAGAATAGAAGAAAATCATCAAGAGTGGCCACTAGAAGCACCACTGCCACAACAACAACCACAACCTTTGCATGCAAATGGAGAAGGTAGGGATATTAACATCATTACCCTTGAGCATCAAGATGTGGATGTTTTGGCCAATAAGAGAGCTAGGCATGATAGGGAGAAAGAGACAGAAGAAGAGAGGGAAACAAGAGCAAGGAAAGGAAAGGGTAAAGGTAGAAGACAAACCAAAGAGTAGCAAGAGGCGGCGAAGAAGGAAAATTGGTCCAAAGGACTACCCCCTTGGCCAAGGTGTTGAAGACTATGATATTGTTGATGACATACAAAATCAAAAGGAAAAAATATCTTTTGGTCAGTTGGTGTCTTTGAATGCTAAATTGAGGAGGCAGTGGACCAAGTGTGTGAGTACGCGGCTTCCTTTCAAGAAGGAAAAGCATCAAAGCATGGTGTCATCTTTGAGGGTTGGTCACCCAGTGGATATGGTACCAATAGTTGAAGCTATGTTGGGAAAGAAGACAGAGTGCAAGCATATGTCGATGGTGGTGCCCAAGTGTGTGTCATGACCGAGGCTATCATGAAAGAAGCAGGCATCAAGATGTCAGCAGTGAATGCTTCAATTCGTATGAGGATGGCCAACCACAAAAAGGCGAGGTGTCTTGAAATAGCTGAAGATGTGAAGATAAATGTCTTGCGGATTGAGTGCTTGGTTGATTGCTACGTGATGCAAGCGGGTGAGAATGCTTATCCAATCATTTTATGGAGGCCATGGATTATAACCTTTGGTGCTAAGCAGGACTGGGGCACGGGCTTGATCACCATACCCAAGAAAGAGAAAGGAAGGACCATTGTCTACAACATGAAGACACACGAGAGCCGTACACAGCCCCTATCTGAGATGCAAGATAGAGATTCGACAGAAACTACGTCATACGTTACTGATGCTTCGTCTTCATCATCAAAAGAAAGTGTAGAGGAAGGCTTGATGCAATTACGTCCTGATCTTTTTGGGATAAGTGTTGAAAAGGAAGCATTGTCGCATGATGTGAAGGTCGAGGAGGAGGAGGAGGATAGTCCAAAAGATTTTGTAGAGCATGCCAAAGTGAACACAAGGAGCATGCTAGGAGAGGACTTGACAGAAAAAAAAGAAGGAGTATGAAGACATGTTTACAGAGGTTCCAAAGCTATTCGCCACTGAATATACAAGGAGCTAAATGAGTCGAGCATAGAATCAATCTAAAAGAAGGTGCCAAGAAAAAGGTTCAAAAGCTTAGGAGGTTGGGGGTCATTCATGAGAAGGCACTTCATGAAGAGGTGATGAAGCTTTTGGAAGAAGATTTCATCTTTCGAGTGGAGGAATCCAAATGGGTCTCTTCAGTAGTTATTGTGCCCAAGAAGAATGGAAGATTTAGGATATGTGTCATTTTCAAACCTCTGAATGTTGCCACATAAAGGAATCATTATCCACTACCCTTCCTAGATGAAATCCTCAATTAGGTTGCAGGTCATGAATGTACTCAATCATGGATGGATTTTCTAGCTACTTTTAGATCTTGATAGCGATTGAAGATCGAGAAGATGAACTTCATTACTCCTTGGGGTTGTTTTGCCTACAAAAGAATGCCTTTTGGGCTAGTTAATGCATATGCTACCTTCCAAGGATGGATGAATAGAGTGTTTGGTCCCTACTTGGGTAAGTTCATTCGCATTTTCATGGATGACATTGGGTATTATAGCTCAAGGGTCACACATTTGGAGAAGCTGAGGTTGAGTTTTGAAAGGCTTCAACAAGAGGTGGGCAACTCAACCCAAAGAAGTGTAAGTTTGCTCATGCCAGAGTCCATTTGCTAGGACATGTGGTTTCCCAAAATGGAATAGAAGATGACCCAAAGAAAGTTAAGGCTTTATTGCTTATGGATCCACCCAGCAACACAAAGGATTTGGCATCATTTGTGCATAAGATCAGGTAATTGTCATGTTTTTTTTGGATGCTCTATCAGTATGTGTATCCTCTCCAGAAATTGCGTCAAAGAGTTCAAGGGTTTGAGTGGAATGAAGACATGCAACAGGCTTTTGATGGTATCAAGGAGGTATTCTGTGCTTTACCAAGAGTGAGTCCTCCCGATTTGCAATCGATTTTCTATGTATCTATTAGCGTGGGGTCAATAGCTTTTGGATCGGTTCTCTTACAAAAGCAGGGAAGGAACTTCAAGCCACTCTATTTTGAGAGCAAGATGAAGAATGTAAGAAAATTCTCCTACACAGAAATGGCACAATGGGTATTCACCTTGGTTCTTGCTTATCATAGGTTCAAAACCTATCTGTTGCCCCAAAAGTTCTATGTGCTCACGACATCGAATCTTTTGCCGGATGTAGTACATTTGAAGCCTAGCAAGTGCATCTTAAAGTGGACTTTGGACCTTCAAGAGTATGAGTTTGAGTTTAAAGTGGATCATTCTGTTAAAGCTCACTTGGCATACATAGTGGTACATAGGGGGGGGGGGGGGGGGGGGGGGGGGGGGAGCTTCCATCTTACCCAAGGGTTGACAAGGATGATCATGAAGAGGAAGTAGATATTACAGATGCGTATACAATGATGTTTGATGGTGCATACAGGAAAGTTCTTCAAAAGGCAAGTGGTGGGGTAGTCATCAAGAACCCAAAAGGCGATGTAATCTTTTCTAGAGCTTACGATCTTGATGAAGCTAAAAGCAACAATGCGGCCGAGTATCTCACGCTTTTCCTTGGGTTGAAGCAGTGTGTTGAGTTTGGATTGAAGAGGGTCATTGCAAAAGGGGATGCATTGCTAGTCATGAATCAGTTTCTTGGTTTGTGGAATGTTAAGAAAGACAATTTGAAGAAGTGGTTTTATGGCATCAAGAATCTTTTGCATGAGTTTGAGAAGATACAGTTTAAGCATGTTCCTTGTCAGCAGAATAAAGAAGCTGATGAGTTGGCTAGGGACAAGTTGGATGCCTTGGTAGGTCCTTTAAAGGTCAAGGAAGCCTTGTATGCAAGAAGGGAATCATTGCAAGATGTAGAAGTATTTCTTGGTAAAGGGAAATGTCCAGAGGGCATGTCAAAGGTTCAGTGTAAGAGAATAGTTGCAAAAGAAAGAAACTACACATTGGTAGGTGAGGATCTCATGCTTTATGGCAAGGATAGCATTTTGAGAAAAGTGCCGTACAAAGAAGAGATAGGCTTGATTTTGGAGCACTGCCATGAAGAAACAGGCCATCAAGGCAAGGATCAGGTTGTCTTTCGTATTTTGAGAGCAGGTTACTGTTGGCCCTCTATGATGAGAGATTCTTATTTTTGGTGCAAGTCATGCCATGAATGCCAAGTGTTTGCAAATCGGAAGCTTTTGGCTGAGCCTCACAAAGCTTTTTGATGCATTTGGAAAATGGGGAGTACATGTTGTAGGTCCAATCCTGAGGACCAACAATGGCAAAAGGTATATCCTTGTGGTGGCAGTGGACTAGTTGACAAAATGGGTGGTGGCAAGAGTAGTAAAAGATGTAACAGCAGGAAGAGTGGCCTCTTTTTTATATGAACAGGTGTGTTGCAGTTTGGAGCTCCTATGGTTATCATTTCTGATCTTGGACCAGGATTTAGGGGAAAACTTGTTACTGCTCTCATGGAGAAATTGAGAATTCAGCATAGGTATTCTTCTCCTTACTACCCACAATGCAATGGGTTGGTTGAGAACTGCAATGTCAAATTGTGAAGATGCTATCAAAGTATGCTAGAGAGAATCCTAAAGAATGGGACTTGGACATGGAAAAGTGTTTGTGGGCTTATAGAACTGCATATAGAGTGTTGACACAATTTACACCATATGAGCTTGTTTATGGAAAGGAAGCTGTTATGCCCATACAGGTGCAGTTGGATGCCTTGAAGTTGTTGTGCAGAATGCAAGGTGAGCATAATGACAAGCTGCATGAAAGAATTCTTTCTCTAGAGTTGTTGCGAATGAATAGAGAGAAAGCGAGTGATTATTATCTTCAACACGCAGAGACAAGGATGGAGAAAATGAATAAGACGCTGCCAGAGAAAGAGATCAAAGATAGAGATTTAGTGATGAAGTATGATTCTCGCTTGGATTTTACTTTTCAAAAGAAGTTGAGGGACAAATGGTTGGGTCCATACAGAGTGAAGCATATATTTTCTAATGGCACATATGAGTTGGAAAAATTGTGTGGTGAACGTGTGCACTACATAATAAAATTTATAGATTGAAGAAATATTTTGCGAGGGATGTGGTTCCAAATACAAATAGTCTCTTGGTAGAACATAGATGCTCTACCTAGAGGGTGGGCAATGAGGATAGACCGCTTTTGGTGTGTACAAAGTAGCGTTTATATGCATGGTCATATGTACAAAAGATGTAAATACATGCATTTGGGATCTTTGCAAAGTGGTTTCAAGTTCTGAAAAAGATGCAACGTGTACACATTGTGAATAGACAGGTTCGCGTGCTAGCAGTCGAACACATGTACATGCCCGGATAGGGTATCGGGGCCTTGGATATGGTTCTAGGTGGCTTGTTTTGGCTCTAGAGAATGTGTTTGAGCTTTCTAGAATGTAAATAATGCAAGCAACAAGTGTGGGCACTCTCATCCTGCTCGAGAAGTTTGGGACATGCAGTAACTGTCTATTTACGGTGCCTGATCTGCGGTGATGCGTGCACCACCCTAAAAGTGGTCAAAAATAGAATGTGGGGATGTGGAAAAGTCCTTTTGGTATCGAGGATCAAGCATAAAAAATTTAGTGAATTTTGGAGTCCGTTTTGGGGTTTTTCCTGTGAAAAATGTCCGCTGGGGGTCAAAACTGGCCAAAACAGGGTCAAAAAAGCTCAAAAAATGGTGTGAAAAGGCTTCAATTTTCCACATCACTCACAGTTCCGTGAGTGTTCCATCTGAGGGAGTATTTTCAAATCCAAGTCTTGGCACTTTCACCTCTCTGTGTGGGAGGAAGCAGTGTTCCTATAGGTGGTCTAGTGCAGTCCCGTTGCGTTCACGTCCTGTTTTCGAGTGCGTGGAGGACTGAATGAGAGCTTTCTCTCTTCAAATTTGCCCTTGGGAAAGTCTATGGAAGTTTTGAGGTTTCCATGGATGTGTGTGTGCAAGGAATTGTGAGAAGAAGGTGCGGCTTTCTGCAAGAGTATCTGACCTTGTATCGTTGCCATTAGGGTTGGCGCTACTCCAAAGAGTCCAAGAGAGTGGAGTTTGGTGAATCTTTTGCAATGTTTTGCGAGAGGCCTTTTGTGGCTGGAGTTTTTGAGTTTTTGATGGTTTTTCTTGTATATTTTGGTCACCATCAAATGTGATTTCAAGTGTTGATCAACTCGACTCACCTTGCAGTGTCTGCGGGCAGGCAAGGGCTTGTAGGTCGAGGTATTTGGAGTTTGAATTGAGCTTGTGGGTAGTATTTTTATTGAGCTCTTAAGTGGTGGTGGGTGTGGGTTGGAATTCAAGTAAATTTCTTAAGTGGTGTTGAGTTGTTTGGGTGTGTGAGTGTGCGCACGGTGTCTTTTTCTCCATCATCCTTTGGCGATCTTGCTGGGGATTGGAAATTTGCCGGTTGTGCACCCAGGTGAAGCGGTTTTGCTATCAAGTTTGAGCTTCATTGAAGAAAAGTGTTGGTTTGGTTGAGGTGCAAGACTTCAACTTTTGTGGAGTTACTCACGCAAGGGAGAAGCGACTCCGAAGAGATGGCTTATAGTGGGCTAATGTTCACAGGGAAGGAGGATGTGAAGGACTGGATTGTGGACTTCGCGTGGCATACGCTTGGTATGCACATTGTGAATGATGAAGCAAAGATTCATGTATTTCCTCTTGTGTTCAAAGGAGAAGCTCGAGAGTGTTTTGAAGTTTTAGAGGAAGACAAAAAGAAAACATGGGAGCAGGTGAAGCTGACAATTTTTGACAGGTTTGGAAAGAAACTAACTGCAATAGAAGCGACAACAAAATTGAGAGGTTTGCAGCAAGATGTTCATGCTAACTTTAAAGTGTTTTTGCAACACTTCAAAGGACTATGGGTGCAATTGGAGGCGGCATCCCAAGTACCTCCAGGGGAATTTTTAAAAGTGTGTCAGTTTATGGATTGTCTCCATCCAAGTGTAAGGGAGAAGGTCAATTAAGAGGAGCCTACTACATTTGAAAGAGCTGTGGAAATTGCAGAGGCCAAGAGCACTTGAAGATCAAGAGAAGGTGGGAGGAAGGCCTTGACAGTACCTTTTGATGGTACTTTGACAAATCTTTGCAATGCGATTTATCCAAGTCATAAAAGAAATTAGTTATCATATTATATATCATTGGATACATCTTTAAAAGAGGAACATCAAAATAGAATGTTGGACAAGTTTTGACACAAACTACAAAAACTTTACCAGTCCCCACTTTTTCAGTGGTACCAATAAGGTGGAAAAAAAATTGGTCCTTTTTTTGTACCACCATCCCTTGCTTTCAGCCTGCATGCTCTTGCCGATCAGTTGCAAGAATTAAGAATTAACATAATGAGGAGGAACCAAAGAGAAGAGCGGACAGCTAAGAGAGGTAGGGGATGAAGGCTACAAGCTAGATGCTACAATTGTGATGAAGAGGGTCACTACACCCCTGATTTTTCTGAACCACCAAGAGAGAGAGGAGGGATATACCCCTTATATGGACGTGGTCGAGGGAGAATAGAAGAAAATCATCAAGAGCGGGCACTAGAATCACCACTGCCACAAAAAAAACCACAACCGCTGCATGCAAATGGAGAAGTTAGGGCTATTAACATCATTACCCTTGAGCATCAAGATGTGGATGTTTTGGCCAATAAGAGAGCTAGTCATGATAGGGAGAAAGAGACAGAAGAAGAGAGGGAAACAAGAGCAAGGAAAGGAAAGGCTAAGGTAGAAGACAGACTAGAGAGTAGCAAGAGGCGGCGAAGTAGGAAATTTGGTCCAAAGGACTACCCCCTTGGCCAAGGTGTTGAAAACTATGATATTGTCGATGACATACAAAATCAAAAGGCAAATATATATTTTGGTCAGTTGGTGGCTTTGAACGCTAAATTGAGGAGGCAGTGGACCAAGTGTGTGAGTACGCGGCTTCCTCCCAAGAAGGAAAAGCATCAAAGCATGGTGCCATCTTTGAAGGTTGGTCACCCAGTGGATATGGTACCAATAGTTGAAGCTATGTTGGGAAAGAACATAGAATTGCAAGCATATGTGGATGGTTGTGCCCAACTATGTGTCATAACCGAGGCTATCATGAAAGAAGCATGCATCAAGATGTCAGTGAATACTTTAATCTATATGAGGATGGCCAACCACAAGAAGGCAAGGTGTCTTGGAATAGTTGAAAATGTGAAGATAAAAGTCTTGGGGATTGAGTGCTTGGTTGATTGCTACGTGATGCAAGCGGGTGAGAATGCTTATCCTATCATTTTATGGAGGCCATGGCTTATAACCCTTGGTGCTAAGCAGGATGGGGGCACGAGCTTGATCACCATCCCCGACAAAGAGAAAGGAAGGACCATTGTCTACAACATGAAGACACATGAGAGCCGTACACAACCCCCCTTATACGCCTATGTAACTTGGAGAAAAACCCCCTCCCCTACACTTACGTGGTGCAGTAATTTTTCCATGGTGAATCCCTCGGGGGCCAGACATCATCCTATTGGACACCACATTTGGCATACACATCAACCAAGACATTTCCGAGCTTGCACGACATCGTTCATATCCTATATATCAACCGAGACATTGTTAAGCATGGAATTTGTGTCCCCATTAGCCTGTCGGCAAGAAAATTCAATTAAAGCACTACTAAGCATGAGATCTTTCTCTAATCGGCCCCTTATTAATCAATTGGATGCTCTTTGTTGTGGTCCTTATGGGCGGCTATCTTGAAAGTACCCCATATTTGTCTAAAGCTTTGCTAGTAGAGTTGCCACTCATACACTACAAACACCATTTCTTCCTTCGGCATTCCAGACCATCTCCCCAAACATTGCTCATTATAATTCTAGATTGCTTATCAACCAAAGCATCGGCATGCATCCAAAATTTTGATCAAAGCGGTATTGAGCACATCTTTACTTCCATCACCATCAATTTTTTGTGCTCATGGATATCCAAAACTTCATACAAAACCGATCCAGCCATAACCCTCTAAAGCACCTGCAATAGCCCTTTCCGAGCACTATTCATCAAACCCTTGTTAGAAATGATTCAACTTCCTTGACACCCATCTCAAGATGGATCCAAGAATAGAAAAATTGACCCTTGGAATTAATTCTATTGTCCATAACTTTATATTTTGGACTCTGATTGATGAGCCGTAAAGACATGCATGGAAATCATGTTGAGCACTACAAATTTGGCTTATTAAACCGCATCTTGATAATATCAGTGCATCTCAGTCTACATGCAACAACTTCATTTCTTGGTCCCAAAACCCACATTTAGCATACATTTTAGCCATCCTGATGTCATACCAAATTTTGACATTATTCATAAGCTTGGAAAAATTCAAAAATGCATGCACATTCATGTCTTTCACCCCATGCGTGTAAAGTGGCACGACATCCACCCCCCTAAACCTACACATCCTCCGATTTGTGTCAACCATTATTTCAAAATACAACCAAAAACTTGTAACGTTGCACTTGGGGAGGGGGGGGCATTAGCAATGTCGCTATTGCCCCTTGGATTTTTATTTTTTTATTTTTTACCTTTCATTGTTACCCCCTATGTGGCCTCAACCTTGCACTGCTTGATTTTGACTTTTTTCCCTCTCTCTATCCGACTCCTCCTTTGCTCCTTTTGCTCTTTGGTCCACTTGGCATTCACTTTGCCCGGACAGCCCTTGGATTGGTTCATTTGGCTGCTCTTGAGCTCATTCTCCTTCTCTCTATGCGGGAACTATCCCCTGCCCCCTTCCCTTGAGAATTAGCGACCTCGCTAATGGGGGGGGGGAGGCATCTCCTCCAAAAACTGTTGGGCCTCGACGAGCGCGGGAGCAAGCCCCCTCATCGGGTGCCACATCATCACCCGGCTCAATTGTACCGCTGCCGGACAATCTCCCCTCATGACACGGGCACACGCCACCTACGCTGCCCCGCCTGACCTAAAAACACCGCCTTTGCGCCCTGCGCAGCGCCGCCTACACTCGCGCCATGGCCAATGAGCTCCCAAGGAGCCCACTTCCCTCTACATGGTTGAATAGGGACTCGCACCCTGGCCTATATACCCCACCCTGTCGGCAACGCATCCCGTATATGAGATTATCCACTAGGCCATGTGGCATTCCTTGGGTCACTGAGCTTCCATGCTTTGAAAAGTTTAAAAAATGACACCTTCATACATTGTCTTTTTTTTTTTTTTTGGGCACACTTCCCCCATGATCCCATGTATCGCTCGATGGTGGTCAGAACCGCGGGCCGCCAAGCCATGCTGGGTCTTCATTGTATCGGGCCAGTTCCATGCAAACCTCACCGCCCTTTGACCTCTCTAAGTTCGCCGTCAAAGGCCCCCAAAAAACGGGAAATGCATCGGTATGCACTCAACCGCCAAATGCTCCATTTTTCTCCGCATTGTAACTCGATGCTCGGGGCTCAGAATCACGATCCCCGACTTCTTGCTGACTCCACACAGCATGACCTATCTGCTTGAACTTTGTCGAGGCCTAGGAAACACCAGATTGCACATTCTTAAAGGCGGGCAAGTGGGCTCAGACCCGACCCTCGAAAAAATTTCAACTGACCATATCTTGCAGAGCTCCGATTCGCAATCCGAGAAAACAGGAATGCTCCATAACTCGAGATCTACACATGTATACACTAACATCCGCCTGGGCCACCTTTTCCCAGTTACCCTACCTGTCGAGGATCTGCTACACACTCTATCTTTAAACCGCCATATCTTGAGCACCGGGGCTCCGTTTGATGAGCCATGTGGACTGGCTTCTAGAGCATGCTGAGCACTACATTTCAAGACACTGACTTGGCATTTCGGAAACCTTCATCTGCCATCCCACCTGGACCATCCCGCAATACTTTTGGCCTAAAAGACCGCATAGAGCATACACCTCCCTACACAGTCAATGCCCTCTATGACAGGTGATGCGGATTCCAAGGTGGCGTCCAAGCTTTGTAAGGAGGTATGTGAGTGGTGGCTGAAAGGAATGCTAATAAAGGTAGTTGTGTAGTATGCTGTTGAGCAGGTGCAGGATCTACTAGACGAGGATCTAGCTTTACATGGATGTGAGGGCGGGTCAGATAGGTTGGGTCTGTTTGATGCGAGTGATGGTACAAGCAGATATTTGGATGGTGAGCACGAGGGTGCTCTATTAGATGTTTTTGTTGATGTTTTGTTGCGAGTGGTCAATTTGCCAATAAGTGCTTGGGTGGTAGAAGCATGCTGATAGCAAGTTAGATATGTGGTTGGATATGTGCCTTGGTGTGTCACTATGCAAGGTTGTTGCAGGTGGACAAAAGAGATCAATGCAAGGTGTTCGACCCAGGCGGTTGCTGACAACTAAAGCAGGGGGTTGGCCAACCCGCATGAACCAAGACGGCGGTTTAGAGGTGTCAATTTTGTACATAAGGTGGGTATTTTGCAATGTACAGACAGTTTGCTTTTGGTGTGCAGTTTGTTAGTGCAATAAGGCCATATGTGGTTGAACATAAATGTTCAATGAGGGTGTGGGCAATGATGGTGCAGCCAAAGTCCGAGCTAGGAGATGGTCTATGCCAGGAAGAGGCGGCAGGCAAGTGCAGTGCAGAAGGCTAGGGCAGGTGTCATAATAATCAATATCTAATTCTCCTAAATGATTTTATCATGTTAGACTGATCATTTAATATGGGGAAGTGCCAGGGGAGAAAAAGCTAGAATATTGGTTAAGCTAGCAGACCGGCCACAGTAGGGATCCAAAGGAGGGAAAATAGGGATCCAAAGGGGGGGCCATTTGCAAAAGAGCCATGTGAAACAATGGGCTAAAAAGACCCTAAGGTTCAACCCATTAAGTCTTCCAAAATTCAAAGGTTGTGTCCAAAGGTCAACCCTAGGGGAAATTGGATGCTTTGTGTGTGACCAAAAAGTCTTTTCAAATCCCTACATTGGAGGGGGCGAGCCTTGGGAGTAGGGGATGAGAGAGAAAGTCACACACACACACACACAGGCTCCCTTTACACAAAGGGAATTAGGGACACATGTCAGCTCCCTAGCCCAGATGCCCACAAGGTGTGCCCAATTCCTATTGGATGGCCTTGGAGGTGGACCAATGAGAATTAGGATAGAGTAAATCTAGTTTAATTAATTTAAAAACACTTAATAAAAGAACCAATGAGAATTAAGTCTCCTACAAGACTATTGGACAGTCTCCCAAGGGGTCCAATGAGCATTCAGGAGCCCAATGGCTTGCCTGATTCCTATGGGCCAGGAGGTAAAGGGGTCCAATGAGAGTTTAGTTTAATTATTAAATTACCTAAAGCTCCCACAAAAGAGGAAAGGGGGACACATGTCAGAAGGCTATCACTTATGCTGCTTAATTGTAATTGGCTTAGGGGAGGTCCAATGAGGGTAGAGCAAGAGCAAATATCAAGAGGGCTCGCCCAAGAGAGAGAGGGGGCTGATTTTTGCAAGGCATTATCACACACACACACACACACTCACACAGAGTCTATGTGTGAAGTAAAGAAGACTATCTCTTCCCAAGCTTTAATGGAGAGCTCATCACCTACTCCAAGCTTGTGAGATAGAAGCCTACATCGACACACTCTTGGCATGGGGATGCAAATCCAACCAAGAGCCAAGCTTCAATGCATGCTCATCTACTCTACCAAGCTCATTAATAAGCTGAGCTACGCTAATATGAGTGATTATGTGAGGAGATGTACATCTTTCTCGTAAGATACTCCTTCTTTCTCTCAATCTACTCTCATACCCTGCTAGCTCTCACCATCTTCGAAGGTGTGTGAGGTCTTGGGTATGAGACCGGGGATAATTTAAGTTGTGTTTGCTAAGTGTTTTGCTTAGTGCATGAAGATTTCATCTTCATTGCGCTAGCTAGTCTTGAAGGAACACAAAGAATTGTATTGTACAATGTCTCTCTTGATGGGAGAAACCATAATACAAAGCCTTTTGGAGGGGAGACCGGCTCCATGCAAATCCGGTCCTCAACTATTGTCAATAGCTTAATTTCTCTCTCTTTTGTATTGTTCTGGCTATCTAACTAGGTGTTATGTTTTTTTTTACTCTCTCCACCCAAGCACTCTTGTAATTGTCATTAGGAATCTATTCTAATGAAATGCATGAGGATGTAATCCTAAGGGCACCATGGTTTGACCGCCTGGCTGCCAATGTTAAATTTCCTGAAAGGAGAATCTCCTTTTAGTTCAGGGAAAAAGACATGTATATAGATGCTAAGGAAATGGGTAACACTATCCCCATTGTACATACACCATCTTTCAACAAGTCAATAAAGAGCTCTATTTCCGTGTACATGATTTTTGTTAAAGATTCTCAAAAAGAACCTAATGCTTTAGCAAAGGAAAATAAAAGCAACCAAAAGGAATTATAGTTATCCAATTTTCTCAAGGGGTTTCAAGATGTTTTCATTGACGACATCCCTTGTGAGCTACCTCCTAAACGAGGTAATGATGACCATGCAATTGAACTTCTTCCAGGAAGTTCACCGCCTAACAAACCTTCTTATAGAGTTTCTCAAGCTCAATAAGAGGAGATTATGTGGCAAGTGTATGAGTTAGTTGAGAAGGACATGGTTAGGCCTAGCTCATCTCCATTTTGCTCACCTGTACTATTAGTGCAAAAGAAAGACGACACATATCATATATGTGTTGACTATAGAGCACTAAATAGGATCACTATCAAGAATAGGTTTCCCGTTCCACAGGTAGAAGACCTATTTGATAAGCTACAAGGATTGACCTACTTCGGTAGGATTGACCTAAAAAGTGGCTATCATCAGATAAGGATAGTTGATCAAGATATTGTAAAGACTGCATTTTGCACTACATTTGGTCTTTACGAATACATTGTCATGCCTTTTGGCTTGACCAATGCACCAGCCACATTCAACTGCTTGATGGAGAAGTTGTTCAGGCCTCATCGAACCTTCATTAGAGTGTTCTTTGATGATATTATCATCTACTCTAATTCATTAGACGAACACAAGCAACACCTCCAGGTAATATTTCAAGTTTTAAGAGAGAATAAACTTTATGTTAATTGAAAGAAAAGTGAATTTTTCTTGCAAGAGATTCAGTATTTAGGTCACATTATCTCTCAAGATGGCATCCAAATGGATCCATCAAAGTTAGAGGTAATAAAAGGATGTCCTAAACCAAGGAATCTTCATGAACTAAGAAGCTTTATAGGTATGTGTGCATACTATAGACGCTTTATAGAAAAGTTCTCACAAATTGCGAGACCATTACATGACCTAACAAAGAAAAGCGTTAGGTATACATGGTCTGCTAAGGAGAACAATGCTTTCAAAAAGCTTAAAGAAAAGCTTATCTCTCAACCTGTGCTTACACTACTGGATCTCTCAAAACCATTTGAGGTCCAATGTGATGCTTGTGGTGATTTCCTTGGAGCCGTTTTGCTCCAAGAAGGACACGCCATAGACTATGAGAGTCGAAGGCTCGACCCTGCTGAGCAAGCTCTAGGCATATATGAAAAAGAACTCCTTGCAGTTCTACATGCCTTAGACTCATGGAAGCACTATTTATTGGGGACTCCTTTCATTCTGCGAACGGATCACCAAAGTCTTAAGTACTTCATGACGCAGACCAAGCTCTCCGACAAACAAATGAGGTGGGAAAATTTTCTTTCGCAATTTCATTTTCATATTGCTCACATTGCTGGCAAGCATAATCAAGTAGCTGATGCACTCTCAAGACGACCGAGAGTGAATGCGGTTTCCATACTACCACTCACAATGATCTATCTTCAATGATAGATGAGTACGCTATTGATCCCGATTTTAGAGATGTGATTTCAGCCCTTGCATTAGGGAAGAAAGAAGAACCATTTACTTTACAAGATGGTTATCTTCTCTACGGCAATAGACTATGTGTTACTACCTCACTACGTGAGAAAGCAATGTATGAATCTCATGCTCCACCTTATGCGGGGCATAGAGGGATTTAATCTACCTTAAAGGGAATTGAAACATATTTCTATTGGCCTACCATGAAAGTGAACATACAAGAGTATGTTTCTAAATGTGTGGTATGCCAAAAGACAAAATTTAATAGAGGGAAGCAACTTGGATTGCTTCAACCCTTGCCAATCCCTAATTCACCATGGGAGAGCATATCCATGGATTTTATCTTTGGATTGCCTAAGTCTATCCATGGGAATACGGGAATATGGACGATAGTAGACAGGTTCAGTAAACAAGATCATTTTATACCTGTCAAAAAGACTATCAAAGCCCATCAAATGGCAACCCTCTTCATTTCCCAAATTTTCAAGTATCATGGCTTGCCAATGTCCATAGTGTCGGATAGAGATCCTAGAATGACCAATAGTTTCTGGAAGGGTCTCTTTGAGAATTTAGGGACAAGGCTAAACTTCTCTTCGGCCTATCATCCACAAACGGATGGCCAAAGTGAAATAGCTAACCTAACAATTATCGATCGACTTAAAGCGTATGTAACGGAAGTAAATCAAAGATCCCAATGGGAGAAGTACTTACCCTTAGTGGAGTATGCTTACAATAACACTGTACATACTTCCACAGGAAAAGCACCTTTCGAGGTAATTGAGGGGAGATCAAAAAGTCCCTTGCTACTTAAGGTACATGGGAAGATCTCGATCTCTATCTTTTCAAAAGATTAAGGATGCTATCTCTATCTCACAACAAAGGCAAAAGGCTGCTGCTGACAAGCACAGAAGAGCCCAAGCCTTTAAAGAAAATGATTGGGTCTTATTAAAGTTTCCCAAGGCTCGATTAAGGCACACGACGGGAAAGAATCTTACGGGACACCAAAAGTACTATGCTAAACTAGCAAAAAGGTACTATGGTCCCTTCCAGATTCTTAGGCCAATCAATGAGATGGACTATCAACTCAAGTTGTCCAATCATTGGCTCATACACAATGCTTTCCATGTGAGCCTATTAAAGCCTTACAAAGGAGAGCCACCTCAAGAACCAACTATTGAAGACCCACCGGAGATTGAGGACCAAGAGGAGGTGCTACAACTCGAGTCCATTCTCCGACATGAAGACAAGGTACTAAGAGGCAGTAAGACTATCCGATGATATCTTATTAAGCTTAAGAATTATCCTTTTGAAGATGCTAGATGGATGCAAGGCATACAATTAAAGGATAACCTAAACCTTGTCAATGCTTACAATGCTTCCCAAGAGTAAGCAAATGTACAAAATGTTAAAAATGAACATAGTTTTTTTTGTCTTATAAGACTCTTTTTCTTTATTGTGCACAAAAAGGAACTAGTATGCATGCTTAGATCAAGTTTGCGGAGACGACATCTCCCAAACACCAAGTAGAGCTTGTCACTCTACTATGGAAGACTGATAGTACTAATGTGCAGACATGCTTGCGGCTGCCTCAGGCTCTCAAGTGCCAAATGGACTAGTCATCCATTGTGGAATGATGCCGTAGAGTAACATAGGGATCCTCTACCCGCTAAGAAAAGGACTCATGAATATGCTTCATCTTCTCTACACCATAGTTGAGGACGACTATGATTTCAAGAGAGAGGTAATAACATAATAATCAATATCTAATTCTCCTAAATGATTTTCTCATGTTAAACTGATCATTTAATATGGGGAAGTGCCAGGGGAGAAAAAGCTAGAATATTGGTTAAGCTAGTAGACAGGCCACAGTAGGGATCCAAAGGAGGGAAAATAGGGATCCAAAGGGGGGGGCATCTGCAAAAGAGCCATGTGCAACAATGGGCTAAAAAGACCCTAAGGTTCAACCCATTAAGACTTCCAAAATGCTAAGGTTCCAAAATTCAAAGGTTGTGTCCAAAGGTCAACCCTAGAGGAAATTGGATGCTTTGTGTGTGACCAAAAAGTCTTTTCAAATCCCTACATAGGAGGGGGCGAGCCTTGGGAGTAGGGGATGAGAGAGAGTCACACACACACACACATAGGCTCCCTTTACACAAAGGGAATGAGGGACACATGTCAGCTCCCTAGCCCAGATGCCCACAAGGTGTGCCCAATTCCTATTGGATGGCCTTGGAGGTGGACCAATGAGAATTAGGCTAGAGTAAATCTAGTTTAATTAATTTAAAAACACTTAATAAAAGAACCAATGAGAATTAAGTCTCCTACAAGACTATTGGACGACTAGTCTCCTAAGGGGTCCAATGAGCATTCAGGAGCCCAATGGCTTGCTTGATTCCTATGGGCCAGGAGGCAAAGGGGTCCAATGAGAGTTTAGTAACTCTATCTCAACCTAAAGCTTAGTTGTTACAATCTGGAATCTTATAGCCCCGCTAGAGCAAACTCATAATTACATATGCACTTGCTTCAAAAGTCAATAAAATACAAGGGCTTGCAGCTATAATTGTCCAGATTGAGAAAAAAATGAAATATTACATCATGGGCTGGTCTTTAGAGCCTCTTTGATAGCTAGGCTTATAACACCCTTGTTTTGCAACAATGGGAGGAGGCACTTAAAATGGTTGCAATCCCTCACATGTACATGAGTTTTTGAGATTGGTTGGTTGGTGTGGTCAATGAATAAATCCCTTGATAGAAAACCATTTAGATTCAAGTCCATAAAAAGGCAAGTATAGGTAAATAGAGTAAGTTGGACGAGTACTTTGCACTGTAAGCATTTCAATGACACATTCACTCTATGGTTCTCAAAAATGAAATCAAGCTCACTTGCAAAAAAGACCAACCTTGCCTACATTGTATGGTGCAATGAGTATTCTATATTTTGTGGACAAGGGTAGTGAAGCTTGGCTCTCCACCTAGCCATATTCCACTTATAGAGGCAACCCTCGAGCCGCTTCACACTCGCCCTTGGCCTCACATTACTCCCTCCTTGGAGAAGTTTTTTCATCTTTAAAACAAAAAGTGGGGCATTTCTTCTTAAGAACACTAATGTTTTTGCAAGTGGCACCTTCTTCAAGTCGGTCTTTCCACTTATCTAATGCTTGACAATGCACATGATGATGAGGACATAAATCATCATAGTCTAAAATGTTTTCAAGTTCATGCAGCTGGGTTGGAAATTCAATGAAATCAACCAAAAGCTGATGGTCAATGGAATTGGTGTCCCTATGCAAGTGTTTACATAAATAGCTTACATGAAAACCATATGAGTACGAGAGTGCGTAGGTAAAGAAAGTTTGTAAGCCATATCCCCAACGTGCTTGAGTATTTTGAATGCGCCACAATATCTAGGAGATAACTTAGATATAGTACCAGTTTTTAAACTTTTTGAATGTTATAGAACACGTAAAAATACCTCCTCGCCTTCCATGAAAGTGACATGTCGATGTTTCTCATCATCATATTTCTTGTATCAATCATGCTCTTGTCAACATTTTAAAGAGGATCATCCATATGGTCTTGGATAAACTCCTTGACTTGATGAAAATTTTCAGTAGCCAACCCCATCGTAACTAGTGATGTAGGTTGAAAACCATTTACAAGCATGAAAGGACTAAAAATAATCATAACATGCTTTGCATTATTGTACACAAAATCTAAAATAGTAAGATAATATTCTCAATTGGATTGATTTTTGCTAATGTGCACTCTTAGAAAATCCTCTAGCACTTGATTAACACGTTTAGTCTATTCATCCATCTCTAGATGATCTGCATTACTAATGTTGATTTGTGTTTCCAATTGCTTAAACATAGTATGACAAATGAATATTACACATGGCTTCACAATCACATACAATATTACTAGTAGACAATTAATATACAATCACCCATACCGATCCATGATCTTCCACATTGTGACTTACTTCAACACCATGAGCTTCTGTGAGGGAGGCACCGCATACCTAGCTAGGTACGATTGGGGGCAGGGGATCGCCGGCCCTGTGGGGGGGCCGGGGTCCCCTGCCCCCAGTCGTACCTAGCTAGGTATGCGGTGCCTCCCTCACAGAAGCTCATGATGTTATTCATTGTATAAAAACCACTGGAAAAGACTTCGTTTTCCTACATGAGAAAATTTCTAAAATCTTCTTGTGAATTTGGGAAGGACTCTTAACATTGGGCTCTGTAATGGAAGATGTTTATTACCAAGAGAGAGGGCACTAGCTATGCATACTTGTTGAGCGTAGAAGTAGTGATTTATGTAGAGATAGAAGTAGGTTGCGTGTCGAGAAAGACATGACTTGTGTTGTAATATAAGTTTTTCTACACAAAATAAATAGTGTTTGTAACAATATTCTCTCTCTCTCTCTCTCTCTCTCTCTCTCTCTCTCTCTCTCTCTCTCTCTCTCTCTCTCTCTATACACTATAAATCTTATACATGTATTTTTTTTAAAGAGCTCGCTTGGCAAAAAAAAATAGCTCGATAGGAAATGTTTGCCCAAAAATGACGTTCGGGGTCGTCCACCTTTCAACAATCACTTATAACACGTGCGGTCAACATATATTTTTATTTTCTTCATAAACTAATTTCTTTTTTCCAAATGTTTACTTTCTAAATCCGTTCTATTATTTGTAATTCTATAACTCTTTGAAATTTAGAAACCCCTTGGTTGCATCATTTTTGTGCTCTATTATTTTTAAGCCTCATATGCTCTATATTGCTTTTGTCTGCTTGTCAGCGGGTGATTAGCTTTTGAAGGATTTTGATACGTCGAATAAACTATTTTCCATACTAGAATTGCCCATACTTGAAGGCTTCATAATTGTTCACTCGACAAGAACTACACATCTTCAACATGCTTGCACTGCTTACTCATTGGAATAGAACAATGGAGCATTACTACAAGGGATATGATGATCCATGCGCATTTGCGATCTAGAACGACCATTAGATTGGGATTTGTCACATAGGTGCAATCCCTGCTTTGACCCAACAATTGAAAGTGATAGCTCATCAAAGTGAGGAGACTCAAGGATCGCTTGCAAAGGAGAATCGACTATATACATGACTTCTCAGTCCCAACCAGTATGTGAATAGGGAGAACAACAATAGGCCCAAAATTTGTTTGATCTCTTAGGGATGCCAACATGTCACATGTTTGATGAGTACACTAATGTGTATGGTGGTTGAGTGTATTAGAGCCTAGAGAGTGGTTGTGTACATATGATGGATGCTAATGAAAGTCCTTCAAAGCAAAAGATGGTGCGAGGGGGACCACTACATATGGATTAATGAACCAATGAAAAAGTCAGAGCTGTTGAAACTATTTTTAAAGCTATTTGTAAATGCATAAACAAAATTGCATGAATATCCTTTTGTTTTCTTCAAAGCAAGCATAAAATTTTACTAGAATTTTTCATTTTAGCCATAAACGTGAGAAAATGTTATTTAATGAATACTGATGTTGATCAACATGTTGTGTTGAAATTATGGATACTTTAATCATATTAATGATAAATATTTTTGTGTTAGGGAAAAAATCATCTTTTGCCTTTGTGCAATCCGAAGTGCATTGAGTGGAAGTCTTAATTTTCATGTAAAAATTCTAGCATATTCATTCTCATGCATAGAACATTTTTCTTTGAATAAAGGAATTTTTCTTAGAATAAAGAAGTTTGAATGTGTATTTTTTATATAAGGGACTTTGATAGCATGCAATCATCTGTTTAATTGGGGTTGAATTTTAGTTCTCATTTCTCTCTCTCTCTCTCACACACACACACACACACACACACACACACACACACACATAATGCCCAAAAGTGTTGATTCAAAAGGCCCATTCTTTCCTAGGACAACTTTCCCATTTGAGTTGCTAGAAATATGTCGAGAGAATGATTCCTTAGAACCAACTAACTTTTGGATCGACACATGCAATAATGGTTGAACTACCACTCCTTGCGGAGGTAAGGTTCAATGCTCGAAAAAAACCTAGGTTTAGTGCAATCCCACCTACAAATTTTGGAAAATTAGTGTAATTTGGTGTAAAACCTTCAAATTTTGTCAACAGAGGTTTTCTCACCTTCAAACATCAAATTTAGAGGTAAATTTCAAAATTTGTAGGTGGGATTGCACTAAACCTAGGTTTTTGTCAAGTTTTTGGAAAAAAGTTTTTTTCTAGCACTTGTAAGGTTGTTGTGTAGAAGATGGTCTCTTTTTTTTCATGAATTTTTTCAATGAGCCATCTTTCAAAAAGTGTACTTAATCACCAAAAAACTGTGAAACCTTTGATTTTCGGGTGCCCATCAAAAATCAACCTTGAATTACGTTTGTAAAAGTACAATTACTATGTTTTCTTTCTTCTTTTGAACAATTTGATGCTTCACATCGACTAATTTTACGAGATTGTGCTAAAAAAAGAGGTAAAAAATAGACATCAAGGACGAACTCCCTCAAGTTGCATGTGTGACAGAGGTGTCTTGAAAACTTTTCATTTAAACAATTAATCGTCCACAAACGTGAAGAGTACTTTACATGCACGTTCAAAAGATAATGTATCAATTAAGTTTACAAAGTCACATGAAACTTGACGTGTTGCCTTTTCTATGCACGTTCTTTCTTTCGATTGATCTATTTGCTTTTCAAATAAAGCAAAGAAAAGAAAAGGTAGTTCTCTCTTTTTCTCTCTCTCTCTCTCTCTCTCCCCCCTACGTCACTGTGTTTCCCGGACCTGCAGCAGGCGACACTACCGGATTGATCTCTTGTTGACGCGTGTCGGGGGGGGGGGGGGGGGGGGGGGGGGGGGGGGGAATCCCCTCCCCCTTTATCTATTAGTATAGATACAAAAAATTGTTCCAAGGCATGTTTTAACATGCCAAAAATAGAGCTAAAACACAACTATGCACCAATGCTCCCAAAAAAAAACATGTTTTTGGCAAAAATATGTCAGGAAGGTTGGTTTGTCAAAAATACTTTTCCTAACCGAAAAAATCAAGGGCATATTTAAAACTCTTCCAATATGTCGGTCAAAAATTGAAGCATTTGCCAATATTAGCACTAAAACTTGTGAAATTTTGCTGGTTTTCTTCAAGGCAAGCTTGTAATCTGGCCATGAACGTGCAAGTTTAACCGGTTAACCCCGATTTTTTGAGGTACATTGGGTCAAACTCATGAAGACAATTAATGCAAAATCTTTTACTAGGGTCTCAAGGGCTCTCCCAAGGCACCTACCGAGGGACTGTGAGGGAGCCCTCTAAAGCACACAAATTCTAAAGAGAGAGAGAGAGAGAGAGAGAGAGAGAGAGAGAGAGAGAGATTCACATAAAACTATCAAAATTCAAGCTAGATTCTAAGCTTGCCTTGAAGGAAACCAGGAAAATTGACATGCTTTTAGGCAAAAGCAAGCAAATCCTTCAAATTTTGATCTAAAAACCGGAAGATTTTTAAGTGAGTCTTCTTTCAAAATGTTCTTGGTGGGTTCTGCACTTGTTCTAGTGTGCGCGCGCAGGCACGAAAGAGGGAGAGGTGAAACCAGTGGCTAGAAAGCATTAAAGACCCTCATTTTGAGTATAGCTTTTAAATTTTGGGACTTCAAAAACAATGCTAATAAAGGTTAGAAGGTTATTGCTTGCTTTCAGTTTCAAATCTTTCATCAGAGAGCTCTCTTTCAGGATGTGAAGATATATCTTCATTACTTCTAAAATAAACCCTAGGAAGCCTCTGCCGCAAAAAATGAGACTTGCAGCAGGCACAATGAACCACTAAGAAACAGGCCACTTCTTTTGAAAGAAACCAACAATGTAGACAAACAAAAGCAGCACAGGCACCTCTATGAGAGGGCCGATCGTAGCAGCAAGAGCCTCCTTCGAGTCAATGCCAAAGCTACCAACAGCAACTGCGATTGCAAGCTCAAAATTGTTGCTCGCAGCAGTAAAGCATTGTGTGACCGCCAGCGGGTATGGCACCTTCAACCACTTGCATAAGAACAATGACCCAAAGAAAACAGCGCCAAAGTAAAGCAGAAGCGGTACTGCAACCCTCACTACATGCCCTATGTTCTCCACAATTTGATGAGCTTGGATCGAAAACATCACAAAAATAGTGTAGAGCAGACCAATGAGAGCCCACGGTCCGATGAATGGCAGAAACTTAGACTGGTACCATCTTCGCCCAAAAGCACTTATCAAGATGAGCCTAGTGACAATGCCTGCAACAAGCGGAACCCCAAGGAAAAGCAAGACGCTTTTCGCCACAGTCCATGAACTTACATGAAAACCTTTACCCCGAGACACAACTTTGAGGTAGAGGAGTGCTACCGGAGTAAACAATATGATCTGCAAAACTGAATTGATAGCAACCAGAATAGCACAATAATCTGCATCACCGTTAGCAAGACCATTCCATATTAGAACCATTGCAATGCATCTTGCTATGCCAACGAGGATCACTCCCGTCCGAAACTCTGGCAAATCTGGAAGCGTAGCCCACGCTAGACCTGTCATAAGCGCGGGTCCCACTATCCAATTCAGCACAATGCTGATCGATACTGTTTTCACAGACCCTGCTTGTCTTAAAACCCGACCTAGGATCTCATATTGCACCTTGCATAGAACAGGGTACATC
Organism: Adiantum capillus-veneris; assembly: GCF_014529385.1. Taxonomy (NCBI): domain Eukaryota; kingdom Viridiplantae; phylum Streptophyta; class Polypodiopsida; order Polypodiales; family Pteridaceae; genus Adiantum; species Adiantum capillus-veneris. The sequence goes on along the minus strand of NC_140934.1, from coordinate 72,451,524 downwards.
ATCACCCAAAGCCCGATCGCAATCGGTAATGACACTGATGCAATTTCTGCTACTTGAAATGCCTTCTTCACTCCTTTGACATAGTATCCAAATACTATGGATACCACCATGACTACAAATATCCACACATACAGGTATCGATCGAGCACCGATAGCTGTTTGAAAAGTCCTTGCACTTCATGAAAAAAAAAAACAAGATTAACTCATTAGCTCTAACAGAAAGAAAATAGTGGACTTGGAGATGCTCTTTTGTCACTCCTCACAAAATCGGTATCTTCACAGACAGCATAACTGTTCTCCCTTTTTCATACATTAAACTGGCACACAGCACAAAACACGCTCTATGCAAGCAAATTTAAGAACATGGTAAGAGAAGCTCCATAACTGCACACGTGCAATCACACACACACACACACACACACACACACACACACACACGTGCGTGCATGCGTGTATCACCATTACACAGTCAAGGATGCTCACAGTCAAAAATTAACCCTAGTTTTCCGTCGCAAGTTGTGGAGATGAAACCGCCAAAAAAACTCAGATATAAATGCAGCCACAATAACACACACGCATGCATGCGCATTCCCTTCCAAAACAGCCACAGCACATACACGCACACAGACACTCTCACTCACTCACTCACTCTCTCTCTCTCTCTCTCTCTCTCTCTCTCTCTCTCTCTCTGTGTGTGTGTGACTCACATTTTGTGCCTCCGGTGGTGCTTGGGTGCGATGGCGGTTCGTTCGCATCAGCGATGTCGAGAGCCATCGGCTTGTCATTCGGAGAAGCCATCGAATGCTTCTGAGGCGGAGGAGAGCTCGCCATAGGTGCCGCTGTCCGCTCGCTCTCAAAGCTTCAACATGCCTCACGTGTGTGGAATGCCGTGACATGTTCAGCTGTTGCAGGAAACTGCATATAAAAGAGAGAGAATTGGGGGGAGTTCTGAAATGTGCCCCTTTTGAGAGACGGGAAGGGTCAGATTCGAATATTGGCTTGGTGCTCGTCTCCCCGAAGGCTTGGAAATTGAAAGAAATGTAAACCAGATTCGTCAAAAGGATGGCCAACCTTTCCCCTTTTCTCGGATCTCTTTACACTTTTTCCTTTTCTGAGGTAGGAAACAACACACTCCGGTGGACCCGAGGGTGGTGAACCCATCGGGAAATAACCCTTGAGGCCTTGGTGCCATATGAGCAACCGAAGATTGGCTTTTGCTCCAGCCAGTTGAGCTAACGGTCGATACCCATATTAGCAACCAAGGTGGAGTTGAACCCAAGAGCTTGGACCTCAAAGGCTTTTGCTCCAACCAGGTGAGCTAGCGCTTGCTACACCCAGTTAATTCGGGATCATTTTGGGCACATCTCAAATGAAAAGAGAGAAACATGGCCAAATCCTTGGTGTTTATTTATTGGAGCAACTTAAATTGCAAAGGATTTCAAACGTCTATGGTGTTTCTCATGTTAAAGTGTGCGCAACATGTAACATGTTCACATGCAAGGTTCGACCAAAAAGCCGTTAGCTTTTCTACGCGTCTACTTCACACCTCGTGATTTTCTCTCGAGAAAAATGGCATTCCCTCTTCAAGTCACTTCTCCTTTCTGTGATTGCCCTTCTACTCCTCCCCACCAACATGAAGCCTATAGGAAATCAGCTGCCAAAAAACCTGGTCTTTTTGGCATGCTAAAGCATGTCATAGAGACAAAGAAGAAAGGAGTACAAATTTTTTTATGCCAATTTTGAAGTTTATGAGTGTGTCCCTTCATTTAAGGCCTAATGTGGCTTACCTTCTTTTCTTTGTTTTAGAATGCCTAACATATTGAAGTTTGTGACTTGGTCTCTTCATCTAAGAGTCAAGTCCCATTGAGACTAATAAATTTAATTAGATTTAATTCTACAAATCAATCGCATACAACTTGGCACTAAAAGAGGGAACTTTCTATGTATGAGCTAAACCCTTCCATTTTTCTTTTCCAAATCCACCGTGTGAGAGCCTTCTAAGAGGTATCCATGATGTGAAGGTGTGGCTCTTCCACAAAAAGTGCAATTTCAAACTTAACTTCTCATTGATTATTACCCCTCAAAATGCTCTAATACAAAGCAAAAAGGAAATATTTGTAGCTTTAGGAACTTCAATGGACTTGTCTTTTTATCACATTGCATCAAAAGGAATGGTGTGTGGGTCTTTCAAAAGCCCATATCTCCTGTCGGTAGGATCCAAGATGCTAATGTTCTAAGAGATGGCGTTCTAAGCGCCATACCTTTCATCCTGTCCCCTTTATCATTCCTCAGCAAGGGCATTGTTTCTCTCTACTAGCATCCTTCTTAAACACCCTCAAGGGGGAAAGGGTCATGGTCCTACAGAATGCCTTGCGTAATGGCATCATTGCCAACCCACCTACTCAAATCTTTGCAACAACTCGCTCTCTAGTGTTAGTAGCTAAGCTAATACATGCCGCTAAAGACATGACCACATGCGATTGAAGTGGGATTCACAACTATAATTATTATACGTGAGCTTTTATTGAGTAGATTGCGGCCAATGACTTCCAGCTTGTAACTTAATTACCAAGGCACTTAGTTTGCCAGTTTTATGATATTGATTGGCCAAAGGACCGACTTTTGAGGATTGGCAAAGTATAAAGGCCAACATTTGTAAATTGAACCTAAGTTTTGGAAAATGAAAGTGAGCACTCTGTCATTTTGAGTACTTTATCTACCCTCTTGCTTCTCATACTTGTATCTCCCTTGTATGAAATGCTATTGTGAATACAAAACTAGCCTTGCGATCGTAGGTGTACGCTCTTCAATTCACAGTAAGTCTCTTACGAAGTTTCTATGCTTTTTTCGTGTCCGTATTCTTGCTATTTTGGCTCCTTTTGCCGCTTACATCATACATTTAGCATTTACCTAATTGGGGTGCATCAATTGTATGATATGCCAAACAAAGGTAAAGCCATGTGGTGCTCAAATTTGTATGGCTTCATGAAGGCATGTGTAGTTACTTTAGAAGTTGTCAAGGGGCAAAGAAAAGCATGATCACATTGCTAGCTAAGGATTATTGGAAAGAAAAGCCACAGCACATACACGCACACAGACTCTCTCTCTCTCTCTCTCTCTCTCTCTCTCTCTCTCTCTCTCTCTCTCTCTCTGTGTGTGTGTGTGTGTGTGTGTGTGTGTGTGTGTGTGTGTGTGTGACTCACATTTTGTGCCTCCGGTGGTGCTTGGGTGCGATGGCGGTTCGTTCGCATCAGCGATGTCGAGAGCCATCGGCTTGTCATTCGGAGAAGCCATCGACTGCTTCTGAGGCGGAGGAGAGCTCGCCATAGGTGCCGCTGTCCGCTCGCTCTCAAAGCTTCAACATGCCTCACGTGTGTGGAATGCCGTGACATGTTCAGCTGTTGCAAGAAACTGCATATAAAAGAGAGAGAATTGGGGGGAGTTCTGAAATGTGCCCCTTTTGAGAGACGGGAAGGGTCAGATTCGAATATTGGCTTGGTGCTCGTCTCCCCGAAGGCTTGGAAATTGAAAGAAATGTAAACCAGATTCGTCAAAAGGATGGCCAACCTTTCCCCTTTTCTCGGATCTCTTTACACTTTTTCCTTTTCTGAGGTAGGAAACAACACACTCCGGTGGACCCGAGGGTGGTGAACCCATCGGGAAATAACCCTTGAGGCCTTGGTGCCATATGAGCAACCGAAGATTGGCTTTTGCTCCAGCCAGTTGAGCTAACGGTCGATACCCATATTAGCAACCAAGGTGGAGTTGAACCCAAGAGCTTGGACCTCAAAGGCTTTTGCTCCAACCAGGTGAGCTAGCGCTTGCTACACCCAGTTAATTTGGGATCATTTTGGGCACATCTCAAATGAAAAGAGAGAAACATGGCCAAATCCTTGGTGTTTATTTATTGGAGCAACTTAAATTGCAAAGGATTTCAAACGTCTATGGTGTTTCTCATGTTAAAGTGTGTGCAACATGTAACATGTTCACATGCAAGGTTCGGCCAAAAAGCAGTTAGCTTTTCTACGTTTCTACCTCACACCTCGTGATTTTCTCTCGAGAAAAATGGCATTCCCTCTTCAAGTCACTTCTCCTTTCTGTGGTTGCCCTTCTACTCCTCCCCACCAACATGAAGCCTATAGGAAATCAGCTGCCAAAAAACCTGGTCTTTTTGGCATGCTAAAGCATGTCATAGAGACAAAGAAGAAAGGAGTACAAAATTTTTTATGCCAATTTTGAAGTTTACGAGTGTGTCCCTTCATTTCTATACTCTTTATAATGGAGCTTAAAATTTTCAAGGAAGGAGAGACCCTCCACATGTCACACTCTGCTTCATTTCAAAGATAGCCTTTAAAAAAAATTAATTTGAAATCCAAAAGTAAAGGGTAAGTACTAAAATAGTAGAAAATGAAAAGACTTTTCAGTCGTGTCTATGTAAAGTCAAAAGAACTTATATACTATATATTAAAGAGCTTAAATGATGATTGGACAATGGAGGTATCCACTTGTGGAAGCTAACCGTGCTGAACCTGAATGTGACATGAAGAGAAAAAAGGTGGAATAGACAGAGCCAATTTTCCAAGGATCCCAAAAATATAGTATTGAAGAATAAAAGCAAGGTGACTCAATGACTCCGTCCGGCCATAGGTGATGCACCAAGCAGGGATTCAAGGAAGAGGTAGCACTGTCGCAGTCTCCAAAAAGCAAGGTGGCATTGGACTTGCCAACAACCTGACATATGCGTAGGTTTACAAAGAGAGTTTTATCATGTTGGACCAATTACCCGGTTGCCATCTTTTTCAAACTTAAGGGCATGCATGCAGCTGTGTGCATCAGCGACCAAGATTTGAGCGAGTCAAGGTGCGTGATTCTCCCTCAGTCTCTCTTGATTCATCATCGGTTGCAATCCATCCCATGACCTGCTTACCCTTTGGGCTGGTATTGCTTCATCGCTACTATGGCATCCAACAGATCTCTCTCTCTCTCTCTCTCTCTCTCTCTCTCTCTCTCTCTCTCTCTCTCTCTCTCTCTCTCTCTCTCTCTCTCTCTCTCTCTCTCTCTCTCTCTCTCTCTCTCTCTCTCTCTCTCTCTCTCTCTCTCTCTCTCTCTCTCTCTCTCTCTCTCTCTCTCTCTCTCCCCCAGTGGTAACCGTAGGGGACATCTCAAATGTTTCTGATCACGCCCTCCTCATCCGACATATTGGTTGCACCAGCTTTCAGTGCACCAATTCTTTCAGGCCGCTATGGCGTGCCAGCCTCAATGCAGCTATGGCTACACCTACGCTTTTGGGTTGCTACTTTGTTGCAGGACATTACTTGCCGGTCACGCTTACAGCTTCAAATTTTGGGTTACTCCGCCTTCAAATTGATCAAGCGAAAATCTGCTCAAGCTGAGAATGGCGTATTGCATGTTGTGTAGACTGTGCTTATTGGTTGCTTTCTGCTTCTTCTTTCTTGCTCTCTCAAGCTCCATTTTTTGCAGACATTAATTCAAGGCCTAGATGAGCCAAATCCGGACGCTCCTAGCTTAGAGCTCCCATTCGTCCTCCTTAGAACATATGTGAATTGCAGCATGATATGCAGGAGCCACCCTTTTCGTCTCTTTTATCAGAGATTTTGACCCAGACGGTGATTTTGAATTTTCTTGATCATGTGTATGGCAGCCAAGTATAGATTTGTTGCCATAAGATTGCATGAGCTATCCGTAATAGAGTAGTGGTGGGGTAGTACCACCTTGGTTGCCATTTTGAGCTGCCTACACATAACCTACACTAAATCCAAACCTCGCACCTCTTGCAATTAGCACTCACCTACAACCACCATATTGGCATGGAGCTCAACACTCTACACTTGAAAGAAAATTAAACTCATAGTTCTCTTTGATGGGGATACAAATGGCCCTGGGTAAATAGGCCGCAGCTATGAGGTCCTTGAGTTTCATGTTTTAAAAACCCCACCCCTTCTGCACACTTACCACCCAAAAGAGTTTAATCTCTTATGATCATATATTATCATGGCCCAGTCTCTTTTCCTCTTATCGCACAAACCCCTCTATTCCTCTTATCGCACAAACCCGCTACTAAAATCTCGCTCCCATGACATCTTTGACCGATCAAATATCCATATGCAAATCTCTCTCTCTCTCTCTCTCTCTCTCTCTCTCTCTCTCTCTCTCTCTCTCTCTCTCTCTCTCCCGAAGTGCAAGACATCTATTTGGCCATTCGGGCTCTCTAGTAGCACCTAAAACTTCTTCGTACATATACGGAAACCAACACGGAATATGCAACTTAGGAAGGTTGAGGGAAAGCACTTAATTGCTTATTGAATGTGGTTATTACAAGATTTTCAGACAGACGCTCCAGACTTTGCCTAATGAGTTGCCTGTTGTATATCCACATTAATGGGTACATTGTGTTCTCTTCAAGATTGTGGTGTAGATACATCATTGTTTAGTAGCTTAGCTTAGGTGAAAACAATTCCAATCTACTGCACGGTGTTTTTGCCATTTGATAGGTTGAAAACTATAAGAGGGACTTCAAATGCCCGTAATTCCTATGCAAAGGTCATGACCATTAATTTTTGGCTTGGGCTAATTTATGAACTATGACAACGGTATAAGAGATTTGCAAGCACCTCAACACCAAGATAATTGAAGGCCTCGACTTTATTGTGAAGTTGAAATCACATTGATGCATCACGCTCAAGAAGTTGGTTTTTTTATGCTATAGGATAATTTGCACCAATGCCTATTTTGAAATATTTCAATAGATTTTAAAGTGATTCTAGCTCTTCAGTGTGTGTGTGTGTGTGTGTGTGTGTGTGTGTGATGCCGTCATCGCTCCCCCTCTTGCATGGAACCTTGCCTTCTTTGTGGTTGGTCAACATCCAACTTGCATGGAACCTTGCCTTCTCTGCGGTCGATCAACATCCAACTTGCAAGTGCTTCACAGTGGTAGGATACGTCCCAACTTATACAAAGGGTTGAATACAATTGTGAAGACTACTAATGGAGTAGCATGGTTGCATGCTTTGATAGTCCAAAGCACAATGAATTGAGGGTTCACAAATATTAAAGGCATACATAGGGATATGAAAAAAGAGTATATATAGCTTACATTAGAGCACCTTAACACTTTGCAAGAGGTTTTGCTGGACTAGGAAGAAGTTTCCAAGCAACTGCAAGTAAAGGGGCTCTAAAAGTCGTATGTGGTTTTTAGCCACCCGCTTACAGCATAGACGCAAGGCTGGCCACCTTGAGGACCTTCTTGAGATGGTGCTCTTTTGTGTGGAAAATCCTTTATGGAGCTATCCTTCCAATTAAGGCATTTTTTATATTTAAAAGAAGATACGTTTAACAAGCTAAAATTATAAAATCTCCACCGCTAGATTCTGAGCTTACCTTTAAGAAAACTCGCAAAGTTTTACAAATTTTAGTGCAAGTATCGACAAATGCTTTTTGACCTAGCAATCGAAAGATTCTATAGGTGTCGTTATTTTTTTCAATATGAAAAATTATTCTTGGCAAGCCCTCCTCATAGCCAACACAAAGTTCGCTCTTCACCCTATTTCTCTGTATCTACAAACCAATGCTACATGCGACGGAATGGGACAGACCGACCGATAGTCCGGTTTAGACATCTACTTTCTCATTTTGAAGGCCTTAACAAACTCCCCTTTTAATCATACCATGGGTTGTGTGAACTTTTCATCCTACCATGAATGGACAACATCCCTTCAATTCGAAGGGTGATAGCTATCTGAAGCAGATTTTGAAAACCCAAAAGCTTCATGTCTTTGAAAGAACCATCATGGTAGCTCAATTCAATCATATTGTGCATGAAATTTAAAGCAGTGAGATTATATATTCAATAGGTTGAAGACTAGGGTCAACCGTACAAGTGGAAGAACGAAAACATGCACTAAGTTACATCAAATTCTCGGGTGGTGCATTCTAGGGAGAAGCAAATCACCCATCTTTGGTTGGAATTTCTATATAAGGAACAATCAAGGTCTCTTGCTTGGGAATTGTACAACCCCATTTTGGAAATTATTTGTCCTCAAGGCACATGTAGTGTGTGAGGCTGATTGTACAATCTTCGCTAAAGTTAATATAGCATCTCCACTCACAATTGTGAGTATGGTGATAAAAAACATTATACTGTTTGAAAGTCTATTTTTCATTTTGAAGGCCTTAAAGAAAGTCCCCCTTTTCATCCTACTTATTGACGTTGTTTTAAACAAAATGGGTAAAAGCATGTAATGGCGTCTACATAGATGGTGTCCATGGACACCAGCTATAAAACATGTTGCCATGTTTTCTATACAAGGCTACATTGACTCTCCATCATCTTATATATAAATGGATAGGACTTTAAGAGCATAATGTAAAAATGAAAGCTTTAATAAATTTTATACATTTGTAGAAAAAATTATCAGGCCTCCATTTTCATGCTATGCTATATGATAGCAGAAATAACTTTCCACCATTAGATGCTTTTACCCAAATATATTACATCTAAGATCCCCCCTTGCTTTTGACTTCCTTGCAACAACCATGTTGGGCATATCTTGCAATCAACACATTTCAAGAGCTAGCCTTTTGGACATACACACTTGCTATCTTGCTTGCTCATGGCATACACATGCATAAGGCCACATGCCAACAAGGTGAAAGCAAATGTGATTGCATCTGCATAAAGGACTTCCATTTAGTTCATCTATGCATGAGAGAGAGAGAGAGAGAGAGAGAGAGATTTGGAGACAGGGGGGTATGGAGCATGTGCAACATGGGGAAAGCCACACTTGCAACTTGGATAGTTATGCGAAACATGGAATACAACATGCTTATAATAGAGGGGAAGGCAAGACAATAGAAGAAGAGGGTCATGGCCCAGGTGGAGGACCATGCAAGAAAGTGAAGATGTGAGAACAAGGCAAGAGAAAGACTAAATGAATAGCTATGTCTTTTAAAGGCATGTCAATTGACCCACACACACATATACACGCATACACATTAGAGAGAGAGAGAGAGAGAGAGAGAGAGAGAGAGAGAGAGCACCATAGTATACAACCAAATGGTTGTTATAACACTCTAGAAAAGGATTTTTGAGAGAGAGAGAGAGAGAGAGAGAGAGAGAGAGAGAGAGAGAGAGAGAGAAAGAGAGAGCACCATAGTATACAACCAAATGGTTGTTATAACACTCTAGAAAAGGATTTTTGAGAGAGAGAGAGAGAGAGAGAGAGAGAGAGAGAGAGAGTGCAAGTCAGTGTTGCATTGACAAAGGAGAGAAGAAGAAAAAGGGGGAATTATGACATTGTAAGAGCAATCCTAAGAGACCTCCAAGATTAAAAATGATCCTAGAGAAAGAGAGAGAGAGAGATTTTCATGCCTTGATTGGAAAGAGCGCATTGTAGCTTGGCATGGAAAAGCGGGTACCTAGCATGGAAACCACAAAGGATGATTATATCTTGGTAGATTCAAGAGCAAGCGGAGAGTAGAATGAGAGTAGCTACATATCATGAGTTGGAAAATCATGCGAAAATCATGCCCTTAGGGGGTCTACTATGTAATCATGTTAATCTATAACTTGAGTTCGATAGGAGGGGTTTTAAAATGCAAAAATTTTAGGCAATTGAATAGATATACATTAAAATAAAGGGATTCTATATTTAATTCTAGAAAAAATCCTAAAATAAAGGGTCATTTCATTCATTCAAACATGTTAAAAGAGGGGTTTTTTTAATACCCCGTGAACGCACATTATATAGGGGGGTACTGAACGATGAACCCCCCGAAATCATGCGGGCTTAGAAAAAGTAGATAAAGTTGTGCGCTCCTTGCCGCACTGTCGAAGCAAGGGACTTGCCAATACACCGTATGCGAGCCACAAACGGCTCCAAGCACACAACAAGCCTAAACTAGAAGCTTAAGGAAACAAAGGGTGTGTCACTCACCGCTCTACGCTCGCCTTCGTGGTGGATTCCTCGCCGCGATGAAGAAGAAGCTGCAGTCGTGCCGCGCTCAACCGCTTCGCCGCCGTCGTGCCTTCGTAATGCTCGATCGCACACACACTCTCCCTCTCTCTCTCTCTCTCTCACACACACACACACACACACACACACAAGGAGGTGAAGAAGAAGAAGAAGATGGAGATGGAGCAAGAGCACTCTTCTATTGCACAAATGAGAGAATGAGTAAAAATTAGGTTTAGTTGGCTTTTATAGGAGCTCACCCCATTCACACTTGGGCGCCCATGCTTAGCCAACTAACCCTAGCATGTTCAAGTTAAAGTGCGCCTCTCATCGGCGATCACTCTTACCCTTTTCCTATTGGTCCGACAAGCCCGATACCTGACTCTACCGAATACATAATACACGTCCGTCGTAGGTGATGGGGTGTCCGTGAGCCGTGAGGGTTAACATGCCCCCCTTCCTGATGTAGATTCCGTCCTCGGAAGCTATTGAGTTGAAGCTGGTTCGTCGAGGTGGAAGAGCATTTGAGATGAATGTCCTTAGCCTTCTTCAGTCACTGCAAAATCAAACAACATTGGCACAGTAATTGCATTCTCATAAGTGATTAAAAAGCATATGCAGTTTAAGGTAGACAATTGATTGGTAAAAGAATTTCAAACAATTTGTCAGCAATGAACATTAAATTGCAATGTAATCAAATGCATAAACAGATGTAAAGGTAGAAAATTAAACAAGTCTGGGGTCTCTAATTTGACGGTCAAAAGGCACTAGAGATCGAATATTAATACCATGGGTAAGCTTCTTAATTTTCTGTGGTCAATTAAGTTGTTTAATCGCGAGAGCCAAGTATTCATGTTCGAGGGCTGACTAGAGGCTATATCTAGAAAACCTTGTAGTTAAGCTACCATAAAAGGAATTTCTCATGAAATCATCGCCTGACTGATTACTTTTTCTTTGACCCCCCAAGGCTTTTCACATTGATTCAATTATGATGTGTGTGCTTATTTTGTATGCCTTGGGTTTTTTGCTTTTCAAGGAAAAGCGCCCACACTGGGAACCTCTAGGGCTCTAGTACCATAGGCGATACATGTGAGTGAAGTACCAAACCAAGCTGAGATTTCTCTTCCAGCTTAAAATTTTACATTGTGGCACTTTGATTTTTTGTTTGTTCATTTTCAACATTTTAATTTTGTAACTTTGGGGGGTCATATAACACTGTTACCCTCCCCAGGCTCATCACATTAGTAAACTCCCTTTATAATACTTAAGCTAAAGGTCAATAGGGTTAAGCCCACTAGAAAGCCCTAGTACATTTCATACAATGCTGCCTAAATCGGATTAAGAACCTAAGTAACCATTGATTATTAGGAAGGCATTCCCCATGGTATTAAGAGAAGATTTCTAATATCTAGCTTGGTCAAACTAGCTTAGTCGGACTGCTTGATTTTTAAACCTAGACAAGTGATTATGACAAAACATTACATTGAATTAAATGTTTGATACTAAGCAAATGCACTGAATATTATGCTACCAATCACAATCAAAGCAGACAATCATAGATGCAAAAAGATAACGGCAATGCTAATGGACAAGAAACACCTGTTTGTGTTGATGGTCGTGCTTGATTTGAAGGTTCCATGAAGGTCCAAATCCTATCAATAGCAACACGTTCCTGTACACACTAGGAAACAAAAGGAATACCTCCAAGAGGCACATTAGTGGGAAAAGAGAACTTCGCTAATCTCTCAACTCTAAAACAGAAACACTCTATCGTACTAATCTTACCTACCCTCCATCACTCAAGTGATGAGGATCAAAGGTGTTTTATGGCATAGGTTTCTGTTTCACTGTACCAATTGTGACATGTGTAGGTCTGAGTCAATGTTTTGACTTTTAATGTGCATACTCGTTTGCTAATTGCTCTTGCTCTTTTTTTTTTTCGTTTTTTTTTTTTGTGAGTATAAAGCTTTATATGTACATTCCCTAAGATCGGAGATTAAGAGGTCAGGGAGAAAGGTTGAGAGGGAAGCAAGTGAATGATGGATGTCCACAAACACTCCCCCCTTCCTTGGGTAGATCATACCGTTTGAAATGAGCTTGTCACCCTTTGAAACCAATTGTTCCAGTTGGTAATAGGTGAGGATTTTTGCCAGTAGTTTTCTATTACCCTAGGTGCCTTGTCAAGCTGCAAGGGTGGTAAGGTACTCTCCCAGGATTGAACTTGAAGTGGTTCATCAGGTGATTCTTGAACACTGGGAGGTGTGGATTCTTTTGTAGCTTCATGGAGGTCCGCTACTATAGATGGAGGCTGTGTAGAAGCTTTTACCTCTATGGATGTATTACATGAGGAGCTAGAATCTTCATGGGACTCCCCCCTTCCTGAGCTAGGTGGAACAAATCGTTCTTTCTTTGGTACCCAAACTAGCTCGGGAGTGGGTGTGTAGCATTCTGTGATTTTTTCCTTTCCACGATCATTGATTCGTTTTGGAGCTACGGGATTGGGCTCACTTGGGTCAGGTGATAGGTAAGAGCACAATCTACGTTTTGGCACCCAGATTTGATCATTTCCTTGATAGTAGCCTTGGGCTTCCAATAGTCGTTTAGGGATCCATCGCAACATTTTCTTACTTTTCTTGGAGCGAGTGGTACGTTTCTTACAAGGCTTCTGTTTTTTAGCACTAGCTATGGTCACTAAAGAAGCTTTAGGGACCCACTTGTATGTTTTCTTTGTTACCTTAGGATGAGTCTTGTCGGAAGCGATATGCATTGCTTGTAGCATATTTAAGGGTATAGGCATTTCATCCCCCTCAGGTGTTACCCAGGTCGTCCCCCTATTTCCCCAAGTGTCTATGGTTGATGCTAGGTGTACCCAATCCACATTGTCCGACTCAGTCATCCCAGGTAGGATATCCATATAAGGAGAATCTTGGCCAATGTCTGTATCCTTCTTACAAGTGTAACAATATTGTAGTGGGGCCGAGTGAACTGTGGTGTCAGAGCGATGATCAATAATGGTTTTACTCCCTAAGGGGTGTACCTTACCAGTCACCAAATCCACTCTAAGGACAGAGTCTTGGAATTGCAAATAGACATGATTTTTAGACCAATCGTGAACCATTTGTGCTTCCCTCATGAATGGTCGTCCTAAAATCATTTCATATGACATAAGGTGTTTAGAGAAATCCATTACAATGAACGTATGTCGTACCTTGTGTCCTAGAACTTTGATCTTAAGATCCTTGAGCATCCCCATAGGTTTGGCTATGGTACCATTTGCCATCTTTACCACAATGTTAGTAACACTGAGGCGGGGTTTTCCCATGGATTCCCAACAATCTTTTGTAACGATGCTAACTCCTGCACCACCATCAAGAATTCCCTTTATAGTTAATCCCTTGGTAGTGATGGGTAGGGTCGCATTAGACTCGTCGCCTTCAAAATACTGCCCTAATTCGTTAATGGGTACCTCAATCACAGACTCGTGTCCATCTAAGTCAAGTGATTGCACATGATTTTCCTCATCAATCATAATCGAGTCAGGCCTATTTGGTTGCGCAAACTGCGGTAATCCCGTTCGTAGCTCTCCGTTAAGGAATGCTCGAAGTACAAGGAATAACTCAGGATCTCCATACAGCTTTGCTATGATCGTGGTTCGGACCTCAGAAGACATGAAGTCCACTAGTTTGGCAACATTCATTGGCGTTTTGCAGGGTGTAGGTCCTTGACTAGGAACTGGTGAGGATGGAATCTCATATTCCTCAATGGGATCAGGTATTCCTTCGTTAAACATCCTTTCCAACAAGAAGGGTGTATGCTCACTTTCTGATGTCCTGTCCTCACTCCCTTCTTGGATGATACTAGATATGGCTAACGGTCTATGGTTCATGTGGGGTGGATGAACTTGTGTGGGAAACACTGTGTCATGAATTTTGACCTGCATGGGTTCTGGTTCTAGTTTCCTTTGAGTCTCCTCCACTAAACCTCTTAGATGTTTCACCTGCTCAATCTCGTCTACTGGGTTTGGGTACGTCCCAATCTTCTTTTTACGATTCTTCCCTTTTTGCCCCTGCGGTTTATCTAGGGGGTCTTGGATTGGATTTGGAAACACTTGTGGTGTTTTCACAGGCTCTTTATGGTTTTCTCTTATTCGGTTTTCATTTGGTTCCATGTTACGGTTTTCTTTGTCGGTCTTTCCCTTTGTGGTATTGGTTCTAGTCTCCATTATCTCGATTGAATCTGAATCATCCTCGAGGTCATTCATATACACGGGGTCATCTCCTGTTCCTATGTTTGTTTTGGAACTTGGCTTTGAATTTTCCGTATTCTGCGGCTTCTTCCTTCGTGTCTTCTTTTTCTTTGCTTGGATAACTGAAATGGTATCTCTCTCTTCGAGGATATGGCCTGGCCCTTGAAGCATGGACCGTGTAATCGCATAAGCGGGTGCGACGGGTGGTATTGGCGACGTCACACTAGCAATTTCGACCAAATTTAGGGGTGTGATTTTAGGCGCATTTGGGTTATAGGGTCATTGGGCAATCAAGTGATCTATGCCACAACGATTACATGTGAGTATTGGCATTGCAGACGTGCTCCCTTGATTCATTTGCATCTGTGCAGCATTCTTTTGCAGCCTAATAGGGCACTCCGCTACTCGATGTGGTCCACCACACTCGTAGCATTGAAGAGGTGGCCTCCTAGCCTGGGTGTTGATATTTTGACCTCTGGATGCGAGAGCAGCAGCTTGATAAACCGGCTTGACTTGTCCCCAACAATCTTCCATGTAGTATATAGGAAACTCTTCCAATGTATCAAGTCCGTAGGCAATACTAGTGTCTATTTCCTCCTCACAGCTATCTGGATAAGCATTTGATGGCTCGCAACCCACTTGGTTCATAGGGGCGACTCTTGGATGCGGGGGCTGCGGTCCTAGCACAGGAGGTGGTAGCGGTGTAGCTTGTACAACATTTTGAGATCTAGGGACCATGTGTTGCGGTAGTTGCTCAACAGGTGGAGTAGGCATCAATACAGGAGCTCGAGGTGCATCCGTCCAGGCTACAGGTGGTCTATTTGCCATCATACGTTTGATCATTAAACAATCCTTAGCTTGGTGACCATACCTACCACATGCGTTGCAAGTTCCATTAAATTTTACTCTAAACGTAGGGCACTCACTAGTGCTATGTGGACCTAAGCAAATGGAACACCATTGTTGCTCCCTTCTTGGATACATGTGACTATTTTGAGGGGGTCGATTATCCTTAAGAGACTCTTGGATTGCCTTGGTGAGGTCTGTCAAGAATGTCTCAAATACCTTTGGCTCATTGGCAATGGGCTTTGCAGTCATGGGTTCATACTCAATGGCTTGTGAGCTAGTGGATCTCGTGTCAGTAGACACCCTCATGCCTGCTATCATCAAGTTGTCCTCTAATTGGATTGCATTGGCAGTGACATCTTCCCAGGTTGTGATACCTCTAATCACTAGTCCATTATAGATTCCTTCATTCCTCAACCCTTGAATGAATCGATCAAGCAGTTGGTTATTGTTGAAGCGCTCATTTACAGGGCAGCGAGAGTTTAAGTGCTTTAGACGACTAATGAAGTCCCTTACTGACTCTCCTTCCTTACGTTCGGCCTTCTGTAGCTGAGATGCTACACCCCAAAGCACACCTTCTCGTATGTACTCCTTTAGAAACAACCTTCGAAGGGTAGGGTAGATTGTTTTCTCGTCCACCCTTAGGGTCCTATACCAATCTCCAACCTTCCCACTTAATGTCAAGCTTAAGGCATTGCACTTATGTAGTTCGTTGCGTTCCCCTAAGGAATCACATACTTGTTCAAACACTTCAATGTGTTTCCTAGCATCTTCGTCCCCATTGAATTTTTGCGTGAGTTTGGCAATTTGTACTGCCTTACTTCTAGGCTCTCTATCAGATGCATGACGCATATTTTCCGCGATAGATCGACCTATGGTTTGAGCAAACGCTGCCAAGTCACCTATGTGAGGAGGTAGGGCCGGTGGAGGTACTCTTGGAATCATATGTGGGAGAGGAACGGGTATCGGTCTTGGCATATGTATAGATGATGCAGGATATGGAACATAACCGGGCATAGGTCCACTCGGATAAGAGCTAGGGAGCGGCACTCGAGGAGCATAAGCAAGTGGTACAATTGGAGGTGTGGGGGCCATGTGTGCATAAGGGGCTAGAGGCACATATGGTCGAGGCCCCATATTAGGTACTACGACACTAGGTAGTGGCACTGCGCTAACCGTAGATGTCATCGGTACATTCTCTATCAGGCTTATCCCTGGAGTGAGCACTGTGTTTTCCTTGATAGAGGGTTGAGCCAAGTTAGGGAAGCTAAAGTTTTCGCTCGGAGGCTCAGATTGCATAGAGACCCCAGGTGAAATGACGTAAGATGGGTCCATGGGGCTCATTAGAGGAGTCTCCATTTGTGATAGAGTAGGCTGTTGAGCCTTGCTCGTATCCAGAAATCTCATGGGGCCAGTTGAGAGTATATTTACCCCTCGGTTTTGCCTTTCTGATTGAATAATGCCATGGATAACATTACAGATCATTTTCTGTTGATCTTCGATGCTCGTGGCACTAGAGGTGGATTGTACAATCTCTATCCATCCTACATGGTAGGCGTGGCCAGAGTGTAGATCCGTCAACACCTCAGTGTGGAGGTCGTATGTCCAATGATCATTAATGAACAATCCTTCTAGAGTCGACGTGTTAACGGTTTCTTGTGAGGTAGAAGCAATGTTGCTCCCCGTGGTTTTACTTGTCACCAACGGTACTCTAGAGGGAACTTCTGAAGGAGGCAGCTCAACAGGGCCTTCTTGGTAAGAAGTTGGCAGGATATCCACATGGACACTCTTTGGGGGTGTGGGGTCCACGTGCGATGTGAAAGGAGAGTCCACTTCCCCACCCCCTTCGTGTGCTTCATTTGCATCAGGTTCCGAGCGAGTAGCTCTACCTAATGTTTCCATGAAACGGCTAAACATACTAGTACTAGGCTGTGGAGCTTCGGGAGGTGCATGGCCTTCTCTCTCAGTGTTTTGGTTAGGCTATGCTTCCATGATTTCTGAGTCGGAGGAGGAATCACTAGCGGCTATTTTAGGGTCTTGGGTGGTGCTACCTTGTGTCCCCGCTGAGGGTCTAGAGCTTATCGTGGATGGGTAATGGGTGTCCGTATGAACAGAGGCACCCTCAATATGCTCGTGTTCTAGCACCCGCCCAGAGCGTAAGTGCATGTGCTTTTGATACCCTAAGGTGTCAAAAAGCTGCTCTAGGAGGCCTTGTGACTAGTTTTTAGCGTGTTTTTTGTTTGTTTTTTTGCTAGATTTTTTAGAGCGTGTCGTGGAATGGGCCGTGTGATAGCTCGAAACGAGCGTATCGGTCAGAGGGTCGTGCCGTGCTTTACAGCCCTCCGTTTGGTCACTCTATGCCCTCGGAATCCCTAAAACTGTCAATTTCCAGTAGGGAATCAGGCCCAAACTAGAAAGTCTAAGGGTGCAAGTGGGAAGAGAAAGGAGGAGAGTGGAGGACTTGTCCCACATGCTCTCATTCTCTCTTGAGGGAGTAGGGTATATATATAAGAGTGAGTTTAATATATATCACAAGATTGAGGACTGAGACTTGGGCTTAGGCTTGGGCTTGGGCTTGGGCTTGGGCTTGGGAAACCGATCCCGATCTACCTTTTATACAAACCAACCCGTCCGTTTTAAGAGTCACGTTTTTTATTTTCGAAAAATTTAGCCGCCCGCTTGCTCGCGTTTTTGTTTTTATTTTTTTTTAATAATTTTTTTTTTTCAAAAATTTTTTTTTCCTTTTTTTTTTTAAATGCAGAAAATACAGAAATTGAAAACGCAGAAATTAAAAATGCAGAAATGCAGAAAATTGAAAAAACGCAGAAATGCAGAAAATTGCGGAGATTGAAAACGCAGAAATGCAGAAAATTGAAAAACGCAGAAATGCAGAAAATTGCAGAAATTGAAAACGCCGAACTTGAAAATGCAAAAATTGCAGAAATTGAAAAAACGCAGACAATAGCAGAAATTGAAACTTGACAGCAAATGCAGAAAACGCAAAAAACAGAAATCTCCACGCACTCCTTCCCTGCCTTTCCTATGATAGAAATTGCACCACAAGGAAGCGTAAAGTGCTAACCGAGCTTAGTGTAGGGCATATCCCCGGCAACGGCGCCAAAAATGTGCGCTCCTTGCCGCACTGTCGAAGCAAGGGACTTGCCAATACACCGTATGCGAGCCACAAACGGCTCCAAGCACACAACAAGCCTAAACTAGCAAGCTCAAGGAAACAAAGGGTGTGTCACTCACCACTCTACGCTCGCCTTCGTGGTGGATTCCTCGCCGCGATGAAGAAGAAGCTGCAGTCGTGCCGCGCTCAACCGCTTCGCCGCCGTCGTGCCTTCGTAATGCTCGATCGCACACACACTCTCCCTCTCTCTCTCTCTCTCACACACACACACACACACACAAGGAGGTGAAGAAGAAGAAGAAGATGGAGATGGAGCAAGAGCACTCTTCTATTGCACAAATGAGAGAATGAGAAAAAATTAGGTTTAGTTGGCTCTTATAGGAGCTCACCCCATTCACACTTGGGCGCCCATGCTTAGCCAACTAACCCTAGCATGTTCAAGTTAAAGTGCGCCTCTCATCGGCGATCACTCTTACCCTTTTCCTATTGGTCCGACAAGCCCGATACCTGACTCTACCGAATACATAATACACGTCCGTCGTAGGTGATGGGGTGTCCGTGAGCCGTGAGGGTTAACAAAAGTGCTAATCCAAAATGAAGATTTACACTCAATTTGATTATAAGAATATGAGGAGTAGCTACATTGTATGAGTTGTTTGTCTCATCCATGGAGTAAGTAGCTAGCACAATGATTGATGCATGCTGCATGTATCAAAAAGATCCAAAATCTCACAAGAGAATCACATATATTTACATGTCATTGTGAAATGAAACAGAGAGAGGCTACCATGATTGATGTGTTCCTTGACCGCGGCAACGCACGGGTCACATGCTAGTAAGGCTTAATGTGGCTTACCTTCTTTTCTTTGTTTTAGAATGCCTAACATATTCAAGTTTGTGACTTGGTCTCTTCGTCTAAGAGCCAAGTCCCATTGAGACTAATAAATTTAATTAGATTTAATTCTACAAATCAATCGCATACAACTTGGCACTAAAACAGGGAACTTTCTATGTATGAGCTAAACCCTTCCATTTTTCTTTTCCAAATCCACCGTGTGAGAGCCTTCTAAGAGGTATCCATGATGTGAAGGTGTGGCTCTTCCACAAAAAGTGAAATTTCAAACTTAACTTCTCGTTGATTATTACCCCTCAAAATGCTCTAATACAAAGCAAAAAGGAAATATTTGTAGCTTTAGGAACTTCAATGGACTTGTCTTTTTATCACATTGCATCAAAAGGAATGGTCTGTGGGTCTTTCAAAAGCCCATATCTCCTGTCGGTAGGATCCGAGATGCTAATGTTCTAAGAGATGGCGTTCTAAGCGCCATACCTTTCATCCTGTCCCCTTTATCATTCCTCAGCAAGGGCATTGTTTCTCTCTACTAGCATCCTTCTTCAACACCCCCAAGGGGGAAAGGGTCATGGTCCTACAGAATGCCTTGCGTAATGGCATCATTGCCAACCCACCTACTCAAATCTTTGCAACAACTCGCTCTCTAGTGTTAGTAGCTAAGCTAATACATGCCGCTAAAGACATGACCACATGCGATTGAAGTGGGATTCACAACTATAATTATTATACGTGAGCTTTTATTGAGTAGATTGGGGCCAATGACTTCCAACTTGTAACTTAATTACCAAGGCACTTAGTTTGCCAGTTTTATGATATTGATTGGCCAAAGGACCGACTTTTGAGGATTGGCAAAGTATAAAGGCCAACATTTGTAAATTGAACCTAAGTTTTGGAAAATGAAAGTGAGCACTCTGTCGTTTTGAGTACTTTATCTACCCTCTTGCTTCTCATACTCGTACCTCCCTTGTATGAAATGCTATTGTGAATACAAAACTAGCCTTGCAATCGTAGGTGTACGCTCTTCAATTCACAGTAAGTCTCTTACGAAGTTTCTATGCTTTTTTCGTGTCCGTATTCTTGCTATTTTGGCTCCTTTTGCTGCTTACATCATACATTTAGCATTTACCTAATTGGGGTGCATCAATTGTATGATATGCCAAACAAAGGTAAAGCCATGTGGTGCTCAAATTTGTATGGCTTCACGAAGGCATGTGTAGTTACTTTAGAAGTTGTCAAGGAGCAAAGAAAAGCATGATCACATTGCTAGCTAAGGATTATTGGAAAAAGCACCAACCCAAATTCTAGTTTTAACATCTTATATTGGTAGACAATCAGCTTCCTTACGAAAAGCTATGTTATTTTTAATTTTTAGGGAAATTTAATCTCACAACCAAGGGCATTTTGGTAACTTTGGAAAATTTTAAGGGCATTTTGGAAATTTATGACAAAATATTGGATGCATTGTAGAAACTTTTGAATCTTGAGGGGTGTTTGGGGAATTTCACAAATTAGAAGCGTATTTTAATAATTTTCCCAAGAATAAATATTGATAGGGTTAAAAAGCCATCATTGTGCCGTTAGGAGGCCGTGTTGCAAAGATACATTAATGATCTTATACATTAATGCCCTATGTAAGGGGATAGAATTTTGGACTACCTACAAATGACATGCATTCGTGTAAAAGCTTTTTGATTATATAGTCAAAAGTTATATTCCAATAGAAGAATATTTGATTATGTAGCTAGAATGTGAGAACTGTCATTGTGACCTCCAAGGGGCAGGCCTTGTGATTTATCACTTGTTTAATCAAAAAATTAGAATATTCTTTTGTTTAAGTTTGTTAATGAATTCTAATTTATTATTTTTATTTTACTTTCATTTGGTTTTATCGTTTTAGAATGCCAATGTGATCTTCACCTTGTTTTAAGAGAAACTGCATAGAACATTTAACTCATATCAAACTTAATCATTCCTTTTGGCTTGCTAAAGGCCTTAGTGACCAAGGGGTGAAGGTCATTCAATTTTCATTGCAAGACAAGTGTCGCCATGGGGGCTTAAATTTCTTGTGAATGAATAGAAAAAAATCATGGATTTGAAATGCTACCGCCTCTGACAACGGTGATGTCTACGGCAACAGTAATAGTTGAAGAGAAATCTCTACATTGAGGGGCTAAAGAGAAGCTATTTATTCTCCTTTCAATGTAGTCCATGCTTCCTGGCCCCGCACCTTGTTCAACATACCTGCACCTTGTTCAACATATCCTGCAATCAAATGCCCCCTTCAAGACAAACACATAAGTGATTGCATCTGGAGCGATGCCCTCGCTTCACATATGTTAAAAACAGCTCAAGGGTTCATGGCCTTGCCACATTTGGCATACATGTCGACAAAGGCAATGCCAAACATAACGTTATCTTTTGACAATCCATGAGTAACAATACCTTTTTGCCCATCTTAGCGTCTTCCGAATCGCCCTTGGATTAGGATGTACCACTTTGCACATTTGTGTGGGCCTCCCCATTGGCATAGCTAGCATAGCAAATGAACAATGAGATAAAGAGAACATGAACTGGATAGCTAGCAAGCAGCTAAAGGTGACATTACAATGCAAAGTATGTCATTTTCCAAGTGTAATTCATATGGGCCTATATTCTATGTGAATGTCGGGCCATTGGATAAGTCCATATATATTACATGTGTACATATGACTGAGGTGCATTCCCTCCAAATGGACCATACACGTGTGGGTTTTATGGTAACCATATATGATTTGAGCATGCTTTACCAAATGATGTTACGTGCTATACAATGTATTGCAGATCATCACACAATATTAAGGCTATATGCACTACACATGCACTTGTAAGCTTCATAATGGCAATGCCCACATACAAATATATAGCACATATATGGGCTTACCATACATATCGCCCATATACTAATCACTCTAATTTGAGTGCATGCTTTGTCTCCCTACTAGCCCACACATACATACGGACGTATTGTGTGTTCCACACATACATATCTAGTGCATATGGTTCATTTGAAGAGATCTTTAACTCTCCAACGGTCGAGCCATTGAGACCACAAACTTGGCACACGAGGCCTTAACATGAACAACAGTGTTGAGAATTCCAAGGCCACCTTGGACCAATGGTTGAGCAATACCTTCCCACTTTTCCCATTGCCGCAGCACTGAGGCTTTAGTGTCGTTACTCCATAGGAATCTTTTAGCTGGTTTCAAAAACTCCTTCCAGTTAGATTTGGCTATTTTGAGGAGAGGGTTGGTGAAGGCAATATAAGGAAGCATAAATGCCAATTGATCAGTGTGACCCAACTCTGAAAGGGAAGAAACACATATCCCACCTTCTCATTTTCCTTTTGAATCTTCTCAAACCTTTGCTTGTGAGTAACATCACCCCTAATGGGGTCCCCAGATGCCTAAATATCCTACCTTTAGACACAATCTCCCCTGACCAGACAGATGGGTCAAATGAGTTGTTTTCCATCAGGGAGATCAGTCTAGACTTCTCAATAGTACACTTCACCCTAGAAGCCACAACAAACGTCTGCAATCTTAAGGGCCTTCCTGAGCACTTGAGGGCACGCTTTCACGAAGAGGAGGAGCCGTTTGTAACCATCTTGGCCGAGGCAAATTAGTTAACTCTTGTATTTTCCCGTGCTCAATAGCAACTTCGAGCATCGTTATTAGAGGATGCGACCCAATAGCAAAGAGAAGAGGGGCAAGGGGGCATCCTTGCTTGATCAATCTTTTGGCTTCATAGGAGCCCACAATTTTATCATTAAATAAGAGCTCAAATTGGCTACCCGCACCCAAAGTGTGTATAAGCTGACAGAGATGCGGCCCAATTCCCAAGGATCTTTGAACGTTGAATACCTCCTCGAATCTAACTGAGAAAAACCCCTTTAGATAGGTAAGTAGTATTTTCAATTCCTCCTCCATGCCCAAGGATTTGCGGCCCCTGAATCCATTGTATCAACTCATATCTATTTGGAATTCTCCCACTAAATCCAAACACAAGCGTCAGTTGGGCTTGCATGGCTAGTTGTTTTTTAATCAGAGCCGATAAAATCACGATAGTGACAGCCTCTACGACCTCCACCTATTGTGGCTGCGACTTCTTTAGCGCACTAAAGGCTCGAGTTGCCAGCTCGTCTTCGAGTACCCCACTACCTTCTGCCTATGGGGAAGTTCTTTTGTTACCATTTGGGCCAGTATCTAGCTACTTGTTAACGTCCTTAAGCTCTTGTATCACGTGAAGTCTCACATGAAGTATCAATAGTGGCAACCTTAGCGCAAACCTTAGAGTCATGACCCTTCAAGATGCTTGCAAAAGACATTCCTGGTCTGAGAGCTGCAAAACTCATTGCCACCTTGTTTTTATTTGCACAGATGATGCCTTGTGTCTCACTTGCCTTGAGGGTTTTCACCTCAAAGTTGTATCCTTTAGAATTTTGGCCAACCATGCTTCCTTTTTCTTCAGCAAGCATACCTTTTTAGTTGACTCCGCTTTATTAGCCACCAGGGTCGGCCCCCTAGTCAAAGCACCACCCCCCATCAAGGCTTCGTTCGATGGGCGTGATGTTGGCACCTCGTTGGCACATTGCCTTCATCCATAAGAATGCTCTCTTCATTCAACAAGAGTTTCCTAGCCACGAGTATGTGCAAGAATTTAACAATGTCCTCCTCCATAGGAAGCATGTCCACCTCCATTGTTAATACCATAGGGGGAGTGCCATAAATTCGTTGAGTAGCCATGCTCACCACGAGAACAAAATGGTGGCAGGGAGGGCTAGCAACCTCGAGGGAAGGGGGGACTCTAATCTTAGGGAGAACAACCCCTATGAGAGGGGATACAAGGGCCAAAATTAATATAACGCTGAAGATAAAAAACAACGAAGGCAAAATGACGCTTAAGATACCTAAGATCGCACCCCACAATCCTAAAAACCAAGAGAAGCTAGCTATAAAAAGAGTCTCTGAGACCATGAATTGCATGCAAAAGTCATCTCCCCCTACCAGCACCCCTACATCGCTTTCATCGCACACTTATTCACACCCTTATCATCTTCAAAGCACTCAAATGAGTCAATATTTTAATATAAATACACCCTAAACCGTAAACAAAACATAGATTATTGTGAGGAATTAGGCTCTTCACTATGTGGTTCCAGCTAATGAATACAAAATCATCCAAGGCGTTGTCAAGAATTACTTTGGCTTAGATATCAACCACCCCTACGTCGAGCACAAATTTAATTGCATGCCCCATCAATTTTTCTATGCTAATGGATATCCAAAGTTGCATAGAAAGGTGATCCGACCATAAGTTGAGCAATTATTGCCCGATTTGAGTCGTATAAAGCATATGCAATAGCCCATTCCAAGCACTATCCATCAAACCCTTGTTAGACATGATTCAAATTCCTTGGCACCCGTCCCATGGTAGGTCCGAACACAATAGAACTAGCCCACGGAATTACTTCTATTGCTCATAATTTTCTTGTTCGAACTCCGATTGATGAGCCGTAAAGACGGGCATGAAGAGCATGTCAAGCACTATAGTTCTAGTCCTTTAACTTGCATTTATGATCACCATATACATACCCACTTCTAGCATCAAAAACATAGTCTTGACCTTTCAAAGCCGCATCTGGCATACATTCAACATTAACACTTGCCTGTTATCAGGCCCTTATCGCTACTTAATAAACATATAGCCTTCAAGTAGGCTTAGCTCACATCCCTTTTCTCTTTTTACTATCATGGAAGCAAAGCGGCACGACATCCACCCCCTCTGATTTTAAACATGCACATCCTGTGGCATGTTCGAATTGTCTTCGTCATTAATTTGCATTATCAAAAGCTTCATCAGACATATCATCTGATGCATACATATCACCATCATCCTCTGACTGTTGATTTACGATTTGATCCTCAAAATTGAACTCACCTTCCCATTTCTTGAGCAATTTGGTCCTTTTCCCTACAATAGGCACTCTAACCTCAGTGCCATCGAGCTCACATAATTTATATGTTGCATTTTCATAAAGATGAAGTACAACACATGGCCCAACCCAATGCTTGACCATCTTTCGCATTGGAAAGTATTGGTTTTGCAAGCTACTATCATATACGAGTACACAATCCCCATCTTTGAAAGCATAAGTTCGTAGCCTGTGCTTCTCATCAAATGCTGCTCTATTCTTCAACCTTGCCTCCTTGAGCTTTTCTTTGGCTTGCTCAATATCTTCTTGTTGCCTTTCAAGTTTGCTCAAAATTTTCATTCGGTCTTGTTTCGGCCTCCATTTCACTACATGTAGTATTGTGCATGCAATTTCGTCCTTTTCTGTAGAATTTTTGTCAGTGTGATTTTTTTGAAGAACGAAATTGCATGATGCAATATGTTCTTGTGTCAAAGAGAATTTGGAATGTTGTGTAGGGCATTGATGTACGTTCGCCTTTTGTGGATACATGCTTTGATGAGGATGTTGCAGGTTCTGGCAGCAAGTTTGTTGCTATTAGAGCTGTTTGGCCTACGGCTGAGTGTCTCCTTGGGATGTTAGAGATGTGCAGGCTCATGCAATGATAGGATTATTTGTGAAGCGCACTATTACTCGTCACATTTGCTTAGCTAAACTAGCAAAATAGGCTTGGGATATTCTGGCTGGTCTTTATGCAAGTCTCAATGAGGCTAAAATTGCACTGATGCGTAAAGAGCTGGAGTCAAAGTTTATGCATGAGGAAGATGACATGGAAAATTTCCTTGTTGGTATCAAGGATACTAATGAGAAACTCATTTTTGCAAGCGAAGTCATTTATGACAGTTTACTTGTGCAGATTGTTCTTGATGCATTGCAAAATTGTTACCAGACTTTTGCTAGTACTTGGAGACTTATGACCCAAGGAAACCCTCAAGCTGTCAAATTTGATGCATTATGCACATTGTTGTTGCAAGATCTACTTTCAAGAAAGAACAGGGCCAAACAACATGCAGTTGAATAGGCTTTTGTTGTTGCTCAAAGAAAAGGTGGTAACAACAATGTACCCACTTCTCATGGTTCTTCAATGAGTAGAAAATCACTTGTTTGTAATGATTCTACTGGCAGCACCTCGTCTAGGAATTCTAGTAAAGAAGGGAAGAAGAAGCTGTGTTGCCACTATTGCAAGGCTAATGACCACTTGATTAAGCAATGTACTAAAATGAAGGCAAAAGAGACAAAGAATCATAATCAGCACCTAAATTTAGAGGGCAGAGGTTGAAAAATTCAAGCTGACCAAGCTTATAGCTACCTCAATAAAGACAAATGGTACACCTCAGAGACAAACCCAATGGTGCAATCAGGTATAGGTCATAATCAGCACCTAAGCAAGTCGGGATTTAGAGGGAAGAGGTTGCAAAATTCAAGCACACCAAGCTTATAACTACCTCAATAAAGACAAATGGCACACCTCAGAGACAAATCCAATGGTACAATCAGGTATGGGTACTGAAGAAGTTGCTTGCGTCACAAGGGAATCAAGCGCAAATTTGGATTCCAAAGTGACCTGCATGGTCTTCACAAAATCCATCCGCGCATGTAAACACTCCTCCACTTCCTGTGTAAAATCTCTCTCCTTTAGAGCACTATCCATAGCATCAACTGGTGCCATCTCCTCAACTACCACTTGCAATGTTTGGAGTGTTAGCGACAACCTGCCGATAATATTTTGAAGCTCCTCCACCTTCATTGCATCCACAACATCGATGCTACCTTCTGCCTTTAGTAATGCAGCCTCTGCATCTTTCAACTGGCCTCTGAGATTTTCCACTAGGAGGTTGGCACCTTCATTTCGGTGCACATCAGCTTGAAGAAATTCCAGCTTCTTAAAAGCTTCATTATACTCTGACAATGCAAAAGAATGCTTGCTTACAACCATGTTGTAAACAGTATCTAACTCTGTAAGAGACGGTGGACCAAATAAATTCTTTTTCAGCACATCATCCACTGTATTGATCGGAGTTTCCTGTGGTGCCTCCAAATGATATGGAGTCCTCGTCATTCGCCAGGAACTGTTAGGGGCGGAGGAGGAATGGAAAGCTGCCCATCGCTGCATCTTTGCATGTAATTTGCTTGGATCCATATTTGTGACAATACTTTCTGAAAACAAGGCCCATTCAACCTATCCCTTCAACTGCTCATATAGAAAGCCTCTAGAAAATCCTTTAGTCACCTCCATACCATAATTTCCAAGACGTTCTTGATACACGGATGTGAACAATACATAAAACCTGTTCCAGAGCTCTGGCTTCACATCTCTACATTTTACTTTACTGCCCCTCTTCGGCACCTCCTTAAAGCATTTCAACCAATCTTTGTTGGTGAAATCTGCCTCAGTCAGCAGTTGAGCATCCACTCCAAAGTTGGGGAGGTCGTACACTTCATGTGCTTGACGCTTTGTCATGCAAAAAATTGTCTTCCTTTCAAATGGCACATATGGAGTGCACCAACGGCCTTTGCCTTGTAAAATACAGGGAAAAACATAAGACCATAGTTGTTTCCATATGCAAAACGCATACGGGTATGGAAATATGATTGGAGTATGGTTCAACACTTAAGCTTGAAACATACACGGCCATAAATTTACTGAAAACTTAGATAACTTATGCATGGTGAGCATTTATAATATCACAATTTTACAGAAGTTTTCACATTAAACATCAATTGTTGCATTGAGCAGGAGCAGAAGCAGGCTGGGCATGTGCATGAATAGGTGGTACAACTACTTGTATCCCAGACAGATAGCTACCATGTAACTACCACCTTGGTATTTCTTTGCTAACTGAACTTTTTGATTGGTAGTTGGTTAACATAATGCTACCAACTTGTTATGTTTTTTGCAGAATGCTAAATGCTACAATCTTGATGATCTCTGATGCACTTTCCCTATATTAAATGAGTGTTTCAGGTGGTAGCTACCACACTGATAGAGTATCACTGATTCATGCTTCTTCATAGAACTATGATTTGCAATCCATACGAGTACGGTCCCAACTATGCACAAGACATGAATGCATGTGCAACCAGCCAATGGAAGTTTAGTAAAAAATGCAATGTGCACAAATATATCTTCTTGAATGCATGCATGCATGCTTCTACACAGGTTTACAATGCAAGCTTGAATGCATGCATGCATGCCTCTACACGGTTTTTCAATGCAAGCTTGAATGCATGCACATTAGCTTATGGAGCTTGAATGCATCTACAAACATCTAGCCTCTAACTTAGGTTTGCTTCAAAGCAAGCTTAAGAGAGCTTACATGGACCTTGGAAACAAGTTACAACAATAAACTGTGCATAAACAACCAGAAACACTAAGATGCAGTAGTACCTCAGTGTTGGGGGTTACAACATCTGCCATTTTTTAATGTTTTTTTGCTATAGGAGTGCAAGGCTTTGGTGAAGGAGTCAAGACCTTCTTCTTCCTCTTTTCAGCAGGGGAGTCCGAGGGTGGATCAGGCGAGGGAGATGAATGATGGGCCCTCTTCCGCCTCCCAGTAATTGTGGCTGATTTTGCCTCAGCTGCAGGAGATGCTTGGCCACCTGAGTTGCTTCCCCTCTACAACCGTCGACGCGCAGGAGGCGTCATGATTGTGGAGTAAGGTGCCCCCCCCCGCACTACTTTCACACACACAGTTGAAACTGAAAAGATAATTTTTAAATTTTTTAAATCCAGCTCGTTGCTCGAGCCTTTTGATGAACAATTTTCAAATAGAACCTTATAAAATATTCTCAATGTTTACTCACCTAGATACCAACTAGCCCACCCCCTTGCTACCACCCCCAAAAATGGGTAGCTAGTGTACCACCTATTCATGCATCCACCCAACCTCTAATGCCAAACACAATGGGGTTCAAAGTAGAAAACAAAGGCACCATATAGCCTGGGACACATAAATTTACCAATCACTATTGATGGAATAGTTTATCCGCATCAGTTTCATGGGTCAACGATCAGGATCTTAACGAAGCAATTATTCTGGGAGTGCCATGGATGCGCACTTATCAAGCCATGCCAAACTGGCAAGACAATACCTTACAGCTCAGCCAAGAGAACCAATCTTTTGCCGCACCCTTTGTACAAATAGACTCCATGTATGGGAACCTCTATCATCACCACATGCACCAGTTCAAGGATATTATCCAACCATGATCAAGAAAATATGGGTTAAAAAATCCATCATTCAAACCAATCCAAAGAAATTATGGATACCCAAACGACAAAGCAATACAAGTCAGTCTACATTGCCTCCATAGAAATCCGACCTTGCCAAACCGCCTACGGCTTCTGTCAGACAACCTAGGCCAATCCAACACCAACCTCGACAAGCAAAAAATGTCAAGTGGGTATGGAAACCAAAACAAACTCGCTCACACGATGCAGGTCATCGTCAAACACACAGCACGTCTTCTTCAATTACTACTATTTGGACCACCCAGTTTCAACGTGACCTTGTCGTCAACAACCACTGAACATATTGTTCAACACCCCTCTCTTGCACAACATTTTGTTTCCCAATGCATATCCTCCATCAGCATCATAGAGCCACACTATACGGCTATGCATAGACACATACTTTTCTCCCATGCACACTTACACATGTTCGTGTGGGATGACTCACTCTAGGAAGGGGGGAAAATGTAGCAAAATTATCATTTGTATATATTATTATCATATTAATTCTTTTCTTTTCTTTTTCTTTAAAATAAGATTTTCAAAGCCTTATAAAATCTTAGCCGGCATAATCATGAGCCATACCAACACCATCTAATACCAGGTTAAGAATATATATGTATGAAAGGTTTCACTAATTTTGGCTAATTTTTAGCCAACTAATAATAATTGTAAATAATTTCCTTTTACAAAAAAGCCAAAAACGACAGATAATCAACAAAAATTGATAAGTCGAGCCAGGAAAGTCGGAATTGACTTTTGAAAGCAAACACCAAAACTTCAAAGCAAGAACATTCGAACATGGCAAATGAAAAGATTTGGTGCAAGATGGATTTTGAGCCAATTTCTAAAGGATCAAAACTGCAGATAGAACGCCATTTGTCAACTGAACATCAGAATGAAGAATGGTTTGAACTGCAGGTGATATGAACAACAAGATATGATCAATGGAGGTAAGTATGAATGGGGCATTCCAGGTAGACTGGGAACATATAGTAAAAAAGGGGCAACATAAGCTCATTTGCATTCAAAGAGAGAGAGAGAGAGAGAGAGAGAGAGAGAGAGAGAGAGAGAGAGAGAGAGAGAGAGATCCACAGAAGCATAGAGTTTTTGGATCTTTTTCTTCCTGTTGTGACCACCTCGTAGCTCTTACTAAACTGGATTCGACGGGTATGATCATTAACCTTACCAGAACATGTGTGTATGCCCCATAGTACATCAATATAGCCAAAACAACATATCAGAGTAGTATAAAGTCACAAAATCTGCAAAATAACAGGGCCATTGGGGAATTTCAAAACTCATCAAAAAACCAAAAACCTTTCACCAATAGACCCCAAATAGCTGGCAGAATCAGGGAGGACAAAAACAGCAGCAAAAGGTGTTGGAACATGGATCACGATCCATGTTCCTCAAACCCTAAAATCAGTAAAATTTGTACAGGAGCACCCATAGGTGGTCAGGAACAAACTTCTATAGCTGGGATTTCAAAATGCATCCTAATATGGATCACGATCCATGTACCTTTTTGCCAAAAATAGGGCAGGAGTGACTCACTAGCTGGGGAATGCAAAAATATGACTGATGCTTCAAAAATAATTACAAAAATTGCTCTTAAGATCATCAAATCCTCCTGGTTTGCTACCTTCAGTCTGCAAATGGTCTTTTGGCCATTTCCAGAAAGAAAAGGGTAGGATTCTAGCAAAAACTCAGGGAGAGGACAAATGGTAGGATGCCAGCAAAACTCATGCAATAGGGCTAACAACAGAGTTCTTGAGAAGTTTTCAAATTGATGCTTAAGCCAATCGAGAGACTTCACACTCTCCTCGAAGCCTATCAACAAGAAAATGTAACTTAAGGATGTTTGTAGGATCAAAACCAAGCAAAAGATTACTAGCAAAATGGTAAAATTTACCAGAATCAATTTGTCTCCTCAAATGGATTCATCAAATTTTGATGGAATTTGATAGGGAGCCAGGAAAAGCTGTGAACTACAGGCCCAAATCATTGGGAATCAAGGCAATCCAGAGAAAATTGCACAGTAACATCTCCTTATGTCTAGGAACAACTTTCCCTAGTTGGAATTTCAAAACTCCTCCCAACATGGATCACGATCCATGTTCCTTTTTACCATAATTCATTTGTTACACTATATCCTTGTGGCTATAGTAATCCTAGATGCACTGGTAAAATTTGGGGTAGTTTTGACAAAATTATGCTTATTTTTCATTTTATGGCCAATTTGCAACTTTCCGACAGTTCTTATCAATGGCTAAAACCTATCTTTAATGCTAAAATTGACCATAGGATGCCTTGAAGGAAAACGCAAAGGGAGTGGAATGCTGCACCTTATGAGATAACAGATATCTCCTCAATGAGAAGGCTCATATCACAGAACAGATACTCGAAGCAATACCGGCTAACATCTTCATTGGAAGGTTTCAAGCCACAGACGGAGAAATAGTGAAGGCCACTATCTTCCCACGAGAAATGTGGATACTGCACCAAAAGCCAGAAGTGCAAGCAGGGGTATATGCCTACAATTAGATAGCTTCCTATGATTACCTCCCTAGGGAACGGACTTCAAACGAGCTCATGAGATCATAAGTTCAATTCAGTACAATGGGGAAGCAAGTCTGACTGACAAAGATGGGGCAGCAGTCAAGGTTAAGATCACAACAAAAATAATCAATGAAGCCCTCCACTTGCAGCAAGGGACACACAATCTATTGCAAAAGACAAAGGCAATAGACAACAACAAAGCTTTCCTAAAGCAAAGAGGTCACAAGTTGACATACTAGGATTTGATATACTCGGAAACTGAATTGCCATTGCACCTTATATCACAACACTTCAAAGTGCAAAAGCCACGAAGATATACAGAACCGTTGTTGCACATGGCGGTAATAATGGAAATGGGTTTGTCAGAGAGGAGAGTGGTCAATTTGCGACTTTGGAAATTACCTCCTCGACAACATTGTCGAAGAAAACCTAAAGGGGAGCCAAAAAAGCAAGGCCTACATGAATGCGGGACCAATGCTGACGCGAATCGCCTAAGCATTAGGGTTGATTGATGATCTACCACCCGCAGAAGTCTACATAGATCTAATTCAAAAATCTAAGAGAGCAGTAAGACATGTGGCCGGACCCTCCACCAGGACAAAACTAGAATGTAAGCAAACAAGGCAAAGCACAACCATAAGGGATTTTGACAGCAAAAAGAAAGAGTCGGATGCTCGGAGTAGCCAGGAAGCTGGGTCCCAATAGAGAGACACTCCTTCGGAATACCAATCTTCAGAAGAGGAACAAGACAGCCAATACTCACTGGGATATACACGATTGAGGAAGAAAACTACCCGTGTCGTAAAAGCCATCCCAATTACTCATGCCAAGAGGAAAATGGAAGAAGCGCGGGTGTTGCAGGAAAGGCTCCGCCAACAGAAGCACGAAGAAAAAAGAACCCAAGGACAGAAGCTAATGATAAAAAAGAGGAAGAAGAAGAAGAAGAAAACATTCCATTGCTATGCGGGCAAACAACAGCTCTATAATGGATGAAGAAGAAAAAAAGACAGGAAGCCGAGAAAAAATGAGAGATTTCCAGCGCCATGCAGCAACGAATCCATAACAAGCTTAAGCGAAAGAAGGAGCTAAGGGAGAAAGAAGAAGCATCGATGATCTCGAATCATCTGACAAATCTACTCAAAGTAAAAAAGAGGAAGAATACTTACAAGGGAAGGAAGAGCAAAACACGCTTCACCAGTAGGGTCAGGAGTTCGATTCTCCCAAAGACACTGGGGTCCCTTCAGAGAAAGAAAAATTGGAAGACCTACCAGAGCAAGGGGTGGAGAAGAGGCAGCTGGAACAAAAGGCAGATCAAGAGAAGGAGGCAACACAATCAAAGCCTACCATAACTTCAGCAGGTCTAGAAGATTTGAACGACTGATGAGGCTGAAACATCAGATCAAGGTCAACAAAGCCAACAAAAACCAAGAGCACAAGCTGTAATGGAGGAAGGAGTGGAAATCATCAAGTCATTTAAACATTGATGCTCACTTAGAGCAGATCAAGCTCCAGTTTCAATGCCAAAGGGCTCTTTACAACCTGCACGGGCTGGAATTGGAAGATACTAAAAGAGATGCGTCTAAGGCAGTAGAAGATGCCCTGCAGCTAAAGCAAAGAATAGAGGCACTGGGGAAAGCATAGCTCCAAGCCCAATCTCAGTTGCAAAGGGAACAATAAAATGCAGCCTACTATTACAAGGAGGTGCAACAGTTTAACAAGGCAAACTCCGCACTGCAAGTGGAGTAGCAATGCCTCGAGGAGGAACTAACCAAAGGAAGGGAACAGAATGAAAAACTACAAGATTCACACACTGTGTTTAGGAGGACTATGACTCAGCTCTTAGCCATATAGGAGACTCCCACATCCTCAATTGTGGCTGCAAGATCAACCTCCTTGAACCAAGAAGTTAAAGATTTAAAAGAGGCCCTGGCTCAGGAAAAATATGATAGAGAAATCATGACAGCAGGACATAGAGCCCTACAACGAGCGAAGGACGAAGAAATTGAAGAATTGAGA
The DNA here is from genome assembly GCF_014529385.1 of Adiantum capillus-veneris. Taxonomy (NCBI): domain Eukaryota; kingdom Viridiplantae; phylum Streptophyta; class Polypodiopsida; order Polypodiales; family Pteridaceae; genus Adiantum; species Adiantum capillus-veneris. The sequence goes on along the minus strand of NC_140934.1, from coordinate 72,417,659 downwards.
AAGCGGTTGGCTGAGGCACGGGGGGACTTGGAGACTCTGAGGGCCAATCAGGCAAAGCATCAACAAACAGCCCCAGTAGACTTTGAGCAAGAAGGAGGTTTTGAGCAGTCCACATTTGAGGCTCACCAAATAGAGTTGCCAACTACAAGCACCAGAAAAGCAACACAAGAATCTCCAGATCCAGCTATCACATCTATTTTGGATTTGGCCAAGGGCAAGATTCAATGCTGGATCTCCGAAGTCAAAGCCCTTCTCTTAAGGAATATCTTCAGTATGAATTAAAAGTGTTGGAATCTGTTGCCCTCCTCATGATTACTCCAGATAAGGTCGTAAAAAACATCGGGCATGAGATGATTTCCCTGCCCACTAATGTGGCAAGAGGCTAGATTATGACAACAAAGAATGTTACCAAAACTTGAACCAAACAACCAAGGGGATTACAGGGATGGTCCTATCAAGGCAATTCAGATTCAAACGATCATTGAAAATCAACCCCTCTGGCGAAAGAAGTGGTATGAGCAACGACCAATGGACAAAACCTATTACGAGAACTCTCCACAACATCTCAGGATCAACCCAATTTACAGTCCCATCAACAGATGGCGATCCTGGGACAACTTTTACTCTTGGCAAAGCAAAAGGCCGGTGGTGTTGAACTACCCAGTTATGACAATGCCAATCAATAAGAACCCACAGTTGGAGAAGTACATGGTTTAGACTCTCAAAGGGGTCATTAACATGATGAAAGAGATCCCAAATCTCGCATGCTAGATGCTTCTGAAGATTTCCAAGATGCTAATCACCTGCATAACAGCTTTCAATGATATAGAAGCAGCAGAGCATCCCTGTAAAATCTTGTGGAAGGCACAAGAGGGCTTTGCTGGAATATGGAGGCAGAAATCCCCAGCAAGAATGTCATTATGGGATTGTATGCAATGTAAAGAAAGAGGATGGAAGAGAGCTACACAAGACAAGCACAAAGCACATAGAGATGGAAAGCTTCTTCTTCTTCACACAGAAAAGAGAGTACAAAATGACTAAGTGCTAAAACTGAAAAGTAGCACATATGTACATGCGGTCACTAAGTGTGAACTCGCTAGAAGCATACTAGGCTGGCACTATAAGTGTAGTCCAACTGTAGAATCACTGGCAGAGATCCTCCGTGTCGGTCACCTAACGCGCCAGTGAGTAAATGTCGTAAGCGGCCAAGACCCGTAGTGGATGCCAGCTCAAGATGTAGAGCTCGACATCTCAACACTCCCCCTCGAGCTCTGCATGTCGCAGAGTCCAAGCATAGTCCGGAAACGTCGAAGCTTCTCAACTCTGAGGGCCTTGGTAAAGATATCCGCTATCTGCTCCTCTGTGCTGACGTAGACCAAGTCGATGTCGCCCGCCAACACTCGCTCTCGAACGTAGTGGTAATGGACCTCTATGTGCTTGGTCCTGGCATGGAACACTGGGTTCCTAGCCAACTGCATGCTGCTGAGGTTGTCACAATGGATGACAATCTTCTGGTCCACCTGCACTCCCAAGTCCTCAAGTAATGTGCGTAGCCAAGCTACCTCGCACGCCGCAACTGCTGCACCTCTGTACTCGGCCTCTGTGCTCGATAAAGCAACCGTAGGCTTCTTTTTGGCTGCTCCAAGTAACAACAGCATTCCCAAAAGAGAACATGAAGCCACTCGTAGATCTCCTATCAACAATACTACCTGCCCAATCTGCATCTGTATACCCATACAATGCTAATGGTGCATCTGCTGCATAGAACAATGCGTAGTCAAGAGTCCCTTGCACATACCAAAGTGTGCGTCGTACTCCATCCAAATGTGGCTTCCTTGGAAGCTGCATGAACTGACTCTCCAAGCTTACAGTGTAGCTCAAGTCTGGCCTCGTGATAGTCAAGTAGATTAGACTACCCACAATCTTCTTGTACATCTTGACATCCTCAACAACATCACCCTTCTCTCCACTCAGATTTGCATTCACATCCAAGGGAATAGAAATTGGCTTACAACCAGCCATACCATACTTTGAAAACATGTCCAAAGCATATTGTCTCTGTGACAGCCATACACCCTCTGGAGTCCTGATCACCTCAATACCAAGAAAGTAGCGCAACTCGCCCAAATCTTTCATTTCAAACTCCTGTTTGAGAAGACCCTTCACATGGTCAATCTCCATAGCATTGTCACCCACAATAATAAGGTCATCTACATATATGGTAATGACCACAATCCCCACATCACTCTCACGTACATAGAGTGAATGATCAGCATGAGCTCTCCTAAACCCAATACTGACAAGATACTTGGCAATCCTGTCATACCATGCTCTAGAGCCCTGCTTCAAACCATACAAAGCTTTGAGAAGTCTGCATACATAATCTGGGTAACCTGGATCGACATAACCAGGTGGCTGATCCATATACACTTCCTCTTGCAACTCACCATTCAAGAAGGCATTCTTTACATCCATTTGATGCATAATATATCCTCTAGATGCAGCCACTGCTATGACAGCTCTCACAGTCGTCATCTTTGCCACTGGAGCAAAGGTCTCCTCATAGTCTATGCCATACTTCTGTGCATAACCCTTTGCGACCAGCCTTGCCTTGTGACGCTCAATGTTACCATCAGCCTTATGCTTAGTTTTTTACACCCATTTACAACCAATAGCTTTCTTGCCACTTGGCAATGGCACCAACTCCCATGTGTTGTTTGCTTCCAATGCAGCCATCTCTTCATTCATTGCATCATCCCAATGCACATTTCCAACCGCATCCTCAAAACATGTGGGCTCCACGTCCTGTATCACCTTAGCCATGTAGGCTTGGTGATGAGCTAGATACACATCATAAGTCAATTTCTGAACTAGATTTCAGACTCTGTTAGATCTGCGCGGTCTTGGGTCACTCCTTTGCCCTCTAGCATCTTCTTGTACTTTCCTTACACCAGGTGTCCTGGCAGCCGGAATTCCAAATTCCTCATCAAGACTTTGTTCAGAACCATCTGAATCCATGTCTACATGTGAAAAAACTAATGATGCATCAGCCATAAAGGGAGGTTCATCAACCTTTTCCTTTCCTTTTCCTGATACATTCCCTGTACGTGCTGGTGGAGTAACCTGCGTACGTAGTCTACCATTCCATGGCTTCTCAACAGAGCCACGAGAAGAGGACTCTTGTGGTCCACTCAAAACTTGTGACTGTGGTCTCACATTTTGTACAACCACATAATCTTTTACATCAGCCCCAATAGTGCCATGTGCATTACTGTACCAGTTGCTCATCTCATCAAAGACTACATCTCTGCTCACTTGTAATTCTCGTGTAGTAGGATTGTAGCACCTATACCCCTTTTGTTCAAGGGAATATCCCACAAGAATACATTTCTCTGCTTTAGGATCCAATCTCCTACGCAACTCATCTGGTACATGGACGTAAGCTATGCAGCCAAACACTTTCAAGTGTGCCAAATCAGGCTTTGTACCTGTAAACTTTTCCTCAGGTGTTACATCATGCACCGCAGCTGTAGGTGTCCTATTCATAATGTACACAGCTGTATTTATAGCTTGAACCCAGAAATGATGAGGCATGTTCTTCTCATTCATCAATGCACGTGCAACCTCTGCAATGTGTCTGTTTTTCCTTTCTGCGACCCCATTCTGATGTGGAGTATATCTGCATGTAAACTGCCTGCGTATACCATGCATTCGCAGAAAATCTGAAAAATCATTGGAGAAGTACTCTCCCCCTCCATCTGACCTCAATGTCTTGATTTGCATATCTGTCTCCTTCTCAATCATGACTTTGAAGTCTTGAAAGTGACCAAACACTTCACTTTTGTTACGCATGAAGTAGACCCATACTTTCCTTGTATGGTCATCAATGAAAGAGACATAATACCTGCAACCATGTATACTTGCAGTATCGATTGGACCCAAACATCTGTGTGCACCACCTCAAGTGTTTTTTTACATACATTGCGCTCATGTGGAAATCAACCCTTTGAGTGTGTTCCAAACTGGCATGCTGCACACACTTTATGCATACCATCCACCTTGAATTTGGCAAACCTTTTACAATCTGTTTTGATTGCATGCTGCGCAATCTCTGCTCATTGACATGGCCAATGAGTTTGTGCCAAATGTCAACATCAGCCACAACACCTATGCCCTGTGCAAATAATGCAGCTTTTACCTCAGGCATGTCTACATTCAGCGTAAACATTCTGCCCACACATTTGCCCTCTGTGATCAGCTTACAGCCATTCTGGAAATCTTCTACATAAAAGCCATTTGGATTGAAGCGAACCTGCAAACCCTGCTCAACCATTTGTCCAACAGAAACAAGATTCTTTGTAATGTTTGGGACATGAAGTACATATGCTAAGTACTTTGATTTCCCACTCTTCGTATTTAGAGGTATATCCCCTACATGAGCAATGGGGTGAGCTGTGTCATCTCCTGTCTGCACATAGCCTGACACATCTGGTTTGCGCATATCTCTAAACCACTCTCCACGAGACGTCATGTGATTAGAGGCACCTGAATCCACATACCAAACATCATCTTGGGTGGAATTCTCTGCAGTCATTGTATTCATTGCATGCTACATAACAAACATGCGCTCGCTTTTGCTGTCATCTGCATCTCTGCTAGTAGATGCATAGTTGCCCTGTTCTCTCTTTCCACTTGCTTTTCCCTTTGGACAGTCACGTGACATGTGACCCCTTTCACCACAAGTCCAACATTCTCTACTATCTGCAGTATGTTGCTGCCTGCTTGATCCTGCACCACGACCTCTTTGACTCCCCCTGCCTTGAGACTGGTTTCCCCTGCCACCTGTATTGTTTTGATTTGATTGACCTTCTTGAAATTGGCCCCTGCAACCCCTTGGGCCTCGACCACGACCTCTACCTCTACCTCTGTTGGAGTTAGAATATAAGGCCTGTTCAGAATTATTTCTGCCATGAGAAGAAGATGTGTCAAGGTTCTTCTCCTCAAGAATAAGCATAGAAATCAAATCTTGGAACACAGGGATGTCGTCTCTTGTATTCATGGAAGACCTGAAATGTACATACTCATCTCCTAGGCCATCCAAGCATGCACGGACAATGTCATCGTCTTCCACTGAGACTTTAATAGATCCAAGAGCCTCAATGATACTCTTGATCTTCAAGGCATAATCATTGAATGAGAGGTTGTTCCTCTTAACCTGATTTAGCTCCGACTTTAGTTGAAGCTTCCTAGCCTTGGTGTTCACCTCGAACACTTTGCCTAAGTTTATCCATGCAATGGCGGGGGTTCAGCATCCTGTAGATAGCCCATCATGCCATCTGTGATGCTCATAGAAAGCCAATACATCACTTTGCTCTGGCCTTGTTGCCAGTCCCTCAAAGCTTTCCTTTGTTCTGCTGTAGCATTTGCCTCGGGAATCTCTGGTTCCTTTTCATTGTCTCCTTCTACATAGTCCCAATAACCTTTTCCTTTTAGGAAATTTGTTATTCTGAACTTCCATGCAGGGTAGTTATTTTTCTCGAGCTTCTCAGTGACAATCTGACTGAAACCGTCAGACATCTTGAAGCACTAAGACAAAATAGCTACAATCTGCAAAAAACTGCAAATCTGCTGAACCTGCTATCGTGGTACCTGTAACGCTTTCTACAGTCAACGAGTTTCCACAATCAAGCGTACATACAACCACTGTACTTGTACAGTAAATCTCTGTATACTGCACTTTGGACACCTATTCAGAAACTTGTACGAAAAACCCACAATCTGGTCGTGGATTGCGAACGAAGGGATTGTGATGCTCTTGCTATCTTAGCCTCTCTTGCCTGCACCAGGCTCTGATACCATGTAAAGAAAGAGGATGCAAGAGAGCTACACAAGACAAGCACAAAGCACACAGAGATGGAAAGCTTCTTCTTCTTCACACAGAAAAGAGAGTACAAAATGACTAAGTGCTAAAACTGAAAAGTAGTACATGTGTACATGCGGTCACTAAGTGTGAACTCGCTAGAAGCGTACTAGGCTGGCACTATAAGTGTAGTCCAGCTGTAGAATCACTGGCAAAGATCCTCCGTGTTGGTCACCTAACGCGCCAGCGAGTAAATGTCGTAAGCGGCCAAGACCCGTAGTGGATGCCAGCTCAAGATGTAGAGCTCGACATATCAACATGCAAAAGTCATGTTTGTGCCCTCTCACTACATGAAGACTTTTGAGGAGGCATTCATAACTAGCTTCTTTGAAGTGGAATCCTCCATATTGAATCCCATGACAAAAGATCTACCAGCACGCCATATAGCGTATCAAAGTACTCTGAGCAACAACCCTTTTCGAGAGCTAGCCACAAAAGTAGAGATTGATGCAAGAGCACAGAAGTTCAGGCACCTCACTGCAACACTCGAGCGAAGATAGTAGACCACGAGGACGTGCAATGAATAGGAAGGGGGGAATGTTTGGTGGATCCAACAATTCGACACATGATAGGCGGATCCACACCAAACCCTGTAACACTCGTACAATTTTCTAAAAGAAGTCGTGTAATTCAGCTAACGATGATTTGTAATTGTAATATATTTTGACATATCCTCTCAGCCTCTCTGAGTCTACACCCTTGTAAGTGGCCGACGGCCGTGGGAAAGCCCTCTTAGCCTTTAAGTCAAAACCCTTAGTTTTAGAAAAAAGAGATATCATTAGCGTGAAGGAGTTTTTTGAATGTTCACTGTGAGAGCTTTTGCTGCTACCAATTGTAATCCTCTTTTCTCCTAAAGTGGTAATCAGAATTCATTTCCAAATAGCACATTGTGTTCCTTGTCTCTTGCTCTACAATTTAAGTATAACCATTCTAATGTGGTTTGCGATGCACTGCTTTGTGAGCTAAGTGCATTGATGTGAAGGTTAAAATGGTTGTTTTTTGATGTTTTGACCATGGATAAGTGTTTCTATGCTCAAAGGGTACCTTTCCGAGTAGTTCTATTTCAGTTTTTGCACATTTTTTGTGATGGATCCTGATTTATGTACCTTCGTAGATGGTTGCAAAACTTGGTAAGATTGTGTCCCTAGGTGTTGTAATACTTCTCCTTAAGTTTCGTTGCAGTCCGAATTCGCTTGGATGCCAAAAAGGCATGATAACCTACAATGGTGAGATTGGATGCATATTGATTTTCTGACTAAGAAATGGTTGATTTGCTTTTGTCATAGAATGAGTAGCCCTCTGAGTTCACTTTAGTGAGATTGACACTCTCATTAAGTCTCCGTGCCCCATCCCGAGTTGCTTCCTTGCATATTGGCATTATGTTAGTACGAAAAGCTATGCTATAGACGTCCGTCGCGGCGACCCGCTAGCACAAGCGGTGCATTTGTAGGTGCAGGTTTCTATTTAATGAAAAGGCGTATAAGGCCAAGTGAGATGGTGATGCAACACTACAAGTGAGGCTCTCTCTCTCTCTCTCTCTCTCTCTCTCTCCCCTCAACATGTTACTTATTCGGCACCTCTCCAACTTCTTCTTCTTCTTCTTCCCCGCCCCCCCCCCCCCCCTCTCTCTTTGACCGTCCTAACGAATCTGCTTATGTGGAAGGTGCCATCGAAGCAAGTTACAAAGGGGAGTGGGTTTGTCTCTTTTTTAATGATGGCACATACATTATATTCTTGCTTATTGCAGGGCATGAGATCTTCAACATAGGCAAGAAGTCCTTCCATGGTCTCCCACAATGGTCTCCCACAAACATAGCAAGGGACAAAAGAGCATCTAAAACTATAAGAAGTTGAGGTGTGCTCACCAAGTTTGCAAGGATCCACTAATGAGGCTAATGATTTATCAATTGAAAATGGTAGGAATCAAGAAGAGTTAGACTTGTCTACTTTTCTAAATGGATTCCAAGATGTTTTCAATGATATCCCTATGGGCTTACCTCCAAAATGAGGGGATGATGACCATCAAATTGAGCTCCTACTAGGAAGATCACCACCTAACAAGCCTCCTTATCAAGTTTCCCAAGCTCAACAAGAGGAGATCATGAGGCAAGTACAAGAATTGGTAGCCAAAGGGATGACGAGTCCAAGATCCTCTCCCTTTTGTTCTCTAGTCCTTTTACTGCAAAAGAAAGATGGTACATACCGTATATGTGTGGACTATCGAGCACTAAACCATATCACTATCAAAAATATATATTTTATGTGCCTCGGGTAAAAGATCTGTTTGATAAGCTACAAGGCTCTACCTACTTTAGTAGGATTGATCTTAAAAGTGTTTATCATCAAATAAGGATAGTGGATGAAGATATCCTAAAGACCGCATTTTGTACAATGTTTGGTCTTCATGAATATCTAGTCATGCCTTTTGGCTTGACCAATGCACCAGCCACATTCAATTACTTGATGGAGAAATATTTAGACCCTACCGCAAGTTCACTAGAGTGTTCTTTGATGATATCATCACCTATTCCAAGTCCTTGGAGGAACACAAGCAACATTTACAAGTGATTTTCCAAGCATTGAGGGGGAACAAGCTTTTTCTCAACCAAAAGAAAAGCGATTTTTTCCTTCAAGAGATTCAATACTTAGGTCATATTATCTCTCAAGATGGTATCCGTATGGATCCATCAAAGTTAGAGGTAATAAAAACATGGACTAATCCAAGGAATCTACATGAGCTAAGAAGCTTTATTGGTATGTGTACATACTATAGACGCTTCATAGCAAAATTTTCTTAAATAGCAGGACCATTACATGACCTAACAAAGAAGAACATTAAGTCATTAGGAAGAGAATGGGATCTAGGAGGTCCTCTTTATTTGGCAGTTCAAGGAAGTCAAACCTTAAGTATTAAGAAAGTAATCAAAGGACAGCTTTTGAATTCAAACAGGCAAACCGGATAGTTTATTTGAATTCAAAGTTTCCCCCAAAAATGAAATTTAAAATCTAGCGCATAAAACCATATCATGTAGCATATATGGGGAAAGAGCTCAATGTGTAGATCACAGATCTATGATCTCCGCTCAAATTGAAGATCATATATAGGAGTTATGGAAGGCCAAAAATCATAAAATTTTCCACCTCCTTTTTGAGGGGAAAAGTACATCCTTTGACCGCTCTTACACATCTCTTATACACCCACCATTCTTGCACACATGGCATCCACCGATTCGTCAAATTGTTAATCATCTCCATAAGCTCATAGCAAATAAAGAGACCCTTCTACACCCCATCCTCTTCCTAATGTATTCATGGACTGCTAAGGAGCAAAAAGCTTTTGACAAGCTCAAAGAGAAGCTTACCTCTCAACCATTCCTCATGCTTCCCGATCTCTCAAAGCCATTTGAGGTCCAATGTGATGCTTGTGGTGATTGCCTTGGAGCAGTCTTGCTTCAAGAAGGGCACGCCATAGCATAGGAGAGCCAAAGGCTCAATATGGATGAACACGTCTTGGGAATTTATGAGAAAGATCTTTTAGCTATTCTCATGCCCTAGACACATGGAAGCACTATTTATTGGGAACTTCATTTATTTTACAAAAAACAGACCACCAAAGTCTCAAGTACTTCATGATGCAAACCAAGCTTTCCAACAAACAAATGAGGTGGGAAAATTTTCTTTCGTAATTTTATTTTCATATTCCTCACATTGCTAGTAAGCACAATCAAGTGGCCAATGCACTTTCACGACGACCAAAAGTCAATGCGGTATCTATAGAAACTCACAATGATTTATCTTCTATGATGGATGAGTATGCTATTGACCCTGATTTGAAAGATGTAATGTCATCCCTTGCTTTGAGGAAGAAAGAGGAACCATTCACCTTGCAGGATGGTTATCTTCTCCATGGCAATAGTCTATGTGTTACCCACTCCCTTTGTGAGAAAGTCATGTATGAATCCCATGCTCCTCTCTATGCGAGGCATAGAGGCATTCAACCTACTCTTTGAGGAGTAGAGACGTACTTCTATTGGCCTACCATGAAAGTGGACATACAAGAGTATGTTTCAAAATGTGTGGTATGCCAAAATAGAGGGAAGAAATCTAGATTACTCCAGGCATTTCCCATCCCTAATTCACCATGGGGGAGTATATCCCTGGATTACCCAAATCTATCCATGGGAATTTGGGAATATGGACAACAGTCGACGGGTTTAGCAAGCAAGCACACTAAATTCTTGTCATAAAAAGACTATTAAGGCACACCAAATGACAACCATCTTCATATCTTAGATTTCAAAAACCATGGATTACCAACATCCATCGTGTCAGATAGAGATCTTAGAATGATGAGTAGTTTCTCAAATGGTCTCTTTAAAAATCTAGGTACAAGATTGAATTTCTCCTCTGCTTACCACCCACAAACCGATGGCCAAAGTGAGATAGCCAATCTTACAATACTCGATGTACTAAAGACTTATGTTACAAAAGTAGATCAATGATCGCAATGGGAGAAGTACTTACCCCTTGGAGAGTATGCGTACAATAATACTATCCATACTACTACAAGAAAAGCACATTTTTTGATCATAGAGGGAAGACCTAAAAGTCCCTTGCTACTTAAAGTACATGGGAAGATCTTCGCTGCTGCTGATGAGTATAGCCATGACCTACAAGAATCTTTTCATAGAGAGATCATAGAGGGAAGACCTAAAAGTCCCTTGTTACTCAAAGTACATGGGAAGATCTTCGCTGCTGATGAGTATAGCCATGACCTACAAGAATGTTTTCAAAAGGTTAAGGAGGCTATATCCATCGCTCAAAAAAGGAAAAAATTTGTTTCTTACAAGCACAGAAGGGCCTTAAAGTTCAAAGAAAATGATTGGGACCTACTTAAGTTTCCCAAGGCTCAATTGAGGCAAACGATGGGACAAAAATCCTATGGGCCATCAAAAGTATTATGCTAAGTTAGCAAAAAGATACTATGGTCCTTTTCAAATCTTGAAGCCAATCAATGACATGGCTTATTAACTCATGCTCATTAGGAAAAATATGAACCCCAAAAGGGCCTTGTAGGGATCCCTATTTTAAGGGATTAAGGCTGAAAATGTGTGTGGTTTAGGAGACAAGGCCATTGAGTGAGGGTATTCTCATAGGCTTTGTTTTAAGCTGTTATAGGCTTTTTGTAGGTTGAAATAGAGGCTAGGGAGGGAGGATAGGTACATTCTTTGTCTACCCAAAAGAGTGGTGGTCCTTATGACAATAACTTCCCTCCCCCCCCTTTCTTTTGTCACATCCTCAAGGGCGTCCATAGCCTCAACCCAAAAAAACACTTTTTTCAAAAAAATTAAAAAAGACTTCACTTTTACTCAAAACTTCTCCCCAACCTATATGTATACTCAAAAATCAATTTTCTCCCTCAAAATCTCACAGCTAGACTTGCAAAATATAAAACTTTCCACCTTCTTTTATTTGCCTCCAAAATCACTCCTCTCTCTCTCACTCCTTTCTGTCTCTTCTCTCTCCTACTTTTCAGCACATAATCTTCCTCCTTTCCTCTCGCTTCTCTCTCCTAATTTTTAGCATACACACTTCCTCCTTCCCTCTCTTTGTTGCAAGTCCACTTTGTAGCTTTGTTGCAGCTCTCCCCTCCATGGCTCTCCACTCCATAGCTTCCTCCTTCCCTCTCTTTGTTGCAGGTCCACTCCATATCTTTGCTGTAGCTCTCCCCCCATGGCTCTCCACTCCATAGCCCTCCTCTCCACTATGTAGCTCTCCTGCAGCACTCCACTCCATAGCCCTCCTCTCCACTCCGTAGCTCTCTTGCATCACTCCACTCCATAGCTCTCCTGAAGCTCTCCATCCCATAGCTCTTCACTTCATAGCTCACCTCTCCACGCCGTGCCTCTACTACAGCTCTCCACTCTTTCTTGAGGCCATCTTTATTCCCCTTTCCATGGAGCTAGGCGACATTACAAACCTCCCATCCACATCAAGATTGTCAAGTTTGAAAACGGTTTCTCTACATGTTCGGTTGCCAAAGGACTTCGCACCCTCAAAGCGTCATTAATTGCAAACTGCACAACAACGCCGTGCTATAGGTCACACTAATGTGGACCTTTAGGTGCATGGTTGCCTCTACCCTAATGATCCAGCCATCAATGTGTACCCAACATTCAATAGCTTTGCTTCATTATTACAATATGTAGGTAGAGGGGAGCAAGGTCTTTTTGGATATTGCAAGCGATTGTCAACTATTGGAGCTGATAGTGCACAATGGTCTTTGCATCAATGTCAACTTCTTTCCCATACCACTAGTGGATTGCGTGAAAGGGTCTTTCATGCGTAGGAGGAAGTGGAAACTCTTAAGCTACAAGTCGAAGAGAAGGATGCTAATATTGTGAAGCTTGAAGATAAGATCCTGCATCTTAAAAAGACGCCCTTAGGTGCGAGGGAACATAAGAGGAGCTTCAATTCCATAGAGTCTATATCCCCTGAAGGGAGTGCTAGAAAAACAAGGGTACAGCTACAAGGTACATTTTGCTACACTCCAATCTGTGTTTCTATGGTAATGTTTCTGTCCATTCTTGTAGGAATTTTATAATAATGTTTTTGTTCATTCTTGTAGGAATTTTATCCAAGAGCTATGTGGTGGCCACAGCGAGGACGATCACATCCATTTGTTAAGTTTGTGCCTCAAGAAATCGAATGTCGTAGCCCTTTTACAAGCACAAAATGCAAAAATTTTAAACAATGCTGTCACAAAGGAGGTGATGCAAAAGTTTTCAAATCTTGTGAGTGATGTTGATGTATAGAAGGCTTGTGATGAAGTTGGAATTAGAACTAAGGGATACATTGCCTTATATGGTCTCCTCAAGGATGCTTTAAGGGAAACTGAGAATGTTTTTCCTATACCACTTAAGGTCAATCTTGCTAAGAAGGCCTCGAACAAAGATGTGTACTTTCAAATAGGAGGATATTTTCACATAGAGGAGGTAATGCCTTCATCCATTTTTACCAAGCGGTCCAAAGAAGTTAAGAAACGTACCAATGCAAGCTTAGGTGTAGACAGGGTGGACAAGGGATTTTCTTACTCAATGTCAAATGATATTTTTGTTGATTTGAGAAGGCTTCAAATGACAATGATACATTTTTATGGTGTACCACCTAATGGTGAGGCTAAAGTAATGCAATCTTTTTTTTTCAATTATTGTTATTTTGGACATTGCTAGGTTCAAAGTTGGTGTTTGTGCTCAAGCTAGACAAGTGTCAGATTGTGAAGAACGAAGATTAGAAAGGATAAGTATTACTCTCATGAACGAGGCATTATTTCATGCAAAACATACACCTATGAACAAGGACTATGCACCATCTTTCAGTGTGCAATCACATAAAGAAATTAGGTGGCTTGGTGCTATTGAGGTTCCCAAGGAGACCCATGGAGTGCTTGCTTGGATTTTTGAACGCATTCCGTGGATAACAGATGTCATTAAGGCACAAGTAGATGTGGAGAAACTCCAAGTAGATGGCATAGGGGAGTTTGAAGTTGACTGGCACTTAGGTGGCGATTTGAAAACACTCAAGTGCATTCTAGGGTGCAAACAAGGGGCAGAAGCTCTGTATCCTTGTCCATTTTGGATTAAGGGCTATAAGGGGAGTGCATGCAAGATCGCAATGGTCGAACAAACAGAGGAAGATGACAATTCACAAATTACACTTGTGTGGGAGCATTCGGTTCTACGATGTCCTATGCTGGAGGAGCCCAATCGTGCCACAAAAGACAATGAATGGAACCCTATAATTAGCTTCCCTCTCAAAAATGTGAATTTTTGCACACTTCATGCTTTTATGTTCATCTTTGATCGTTTATTAAAGCTTCATATTGATTATGCCTTTACAATGAATCCTGCGGAGGGGTCGTTTGAAGCTATCTCAAAAGTGGAAGGGCTCTTAAATTCAATAAGTTGTCATGGGACCAACATCTCCATTGTTGCACAAAACAACTATGCAAGCGCTCAAGAGTGGCCCAACCAGTGTCCATGAGTGGACTAAAGGCAAGGCATTTTTTGAAGAGGGTTCGGTTCAAGGAAAGGGGTGCTACTGTCAGAACATTAACATCTGAAGGTGGATGGGAGTTGTGGAAGGATCTCTGCAGGTATACAACAGACAATGATAGCAATGCAAGTGTTGTGCTTAGCCGACAGCATGTTTGGGTGGTTTTCGACAAGATGATGAAGATACTACAACTTGCAATCACAACCAGTGAGCAACAACAAGAATTACAAAATTTGGTGGTGGAGTTCACAAAGGCACTCCTCATTGCATGGGGTGAATCAAACATTATGCACTATATGGTGAGTGCTTACTATTTTGACTTGGTCTGTACTATGCTTTAGTTTTGATTATTGATGTGTTGTGGCTTTTTGGGCAGCACATCCTCTATGTCCATAGTGCATACTTTATGAACATGTATCGTTCATTAGATCTTTGGAGCACGCAAGGTATGGAGAAGTCACACTATCTTGCGAGGGGTGTCTACTCAAAGAATACAAGACATGGAGCGGGTTTAATGTGCTCATGCTACCTTCAGAAAAGTTTCAACTGGTTTTATTGCACCACCTTTGGACGCAAAGTGTTGATTAAATGTGCAAGGTCATTGCACTTGGCAAAAGAATCCCGTTGATTGGCCCATGTTCGTTCCTCAGAACACTGGAGATCCTCACAAGGTCCAGCACGGCATGCAATGTGGCGAGCATCAAGGACTAGGGTTGGAAAAGTTTGGGTCAGGAGGTAGTAGATGTATTTAGAATCTCATGAAAATGAAAAATCTACTACATTTGGATGCTCTTTTTTTTTGGATCAAGCATTTGCATTGTTTGATTCTTTACACAATTTTACAAGTGTACGTTTTTCTCTATGTGTTTGAATAGTTCTCCAATTTCATGTGGTTTTAAAATTCAAAAGATTATTTTATCGTGCTTTTAGCGGCTCTTTTCCACCATGTGAGCCACCCTTATATGGCCACCCTATATAAAGAGGTAACCCCAACCCCCCCCCCCCCCCCCCCCCCCCCCCCCCCCCCCCCCCCTTCACAAACACATAATGCTCCTTCACTCACTGAACACCACAAGCTCTAAGAAGCCCCCTAAACACACTTTCACAATGGTAAGGACCAAACAGACTACAAAGAAGAATCCAAAGACCATTGAGGTGCGCAAAAAGCAGAAGATGCATGCAAATCAACAACCAAAAGAGCTAGCTGGCCCAAAGCGAATAGAGATGGACACGTCCAATGAACATCCACCGTGGGAAGGGGAGGACATCCCAGTGAACCATAGGATGGGTGGGAAGACGTTGCCACGACAAATGGACATGATGCCATCTGGCCTAAGTCGCCACACTGTGGTTGGCAAGTCAGTGCCAAGAGGAATGGGTGCCATGCCTTGTAATCAACCCAACAATGATGAGCGTAGCAGTGAAGATGAGTATTATGATCCAGATGAAGATGCCCCAGCCACCTCCAAAGTACCATCAAAAGTCAAAATTCTACAAGAAGTCACAGAGAGCAAAGCCACAAGGAGCTTAGAGGCCCCCACAACGCCGACCACAAAGAACACGACAGTTTTGGCGAGCATTTGGTGAAATTCTGCATTATCAGAAGACAACAGACCTGCTTATTAGGAGAGAACCATTTGCATGGACATGTAAGGAAGTGCTACAAAGCTATAGCAAAAGCTTCATATGTATGCAATTTCCCTCGAATCAATTCAAGAGGCTGCAAAGGCTTATTTGGTCAGTCTCTTTGAAGACACATTCACCATTTGCATGGACATGTAAGGAAGTGCTACAAAGCTATAGCACAAGGTTCAGATGTATGCAATTTCCCTCGAATCAATTCAGGAGGCTGCAGAGGCTTATTTTGGTCATTCTCTTTGAAGACACATTCTTATGTGTTGTCCATGGCAAGCGTGTAACAATAATGGCCAAGGACATGCAACTTGCACGTTGCCTAAGGTAGGATTGATACCCTCTAATGTCAAAACCTCTTTTTGTAACTAGCTTTTGTATTGGAATCAATTTACTTTGGAACCCTTGTACTGGAGTCAAGTTTTCTTGAGAACTCAATGTTTTTTCACTTTGCAACAAATACAATCCGTCTATTTCTGTCTCACTATGTTAACTTAATGTCCAATTTTAATGTCTATATGTCTACATTTATTTTGTTAAATGGTTGAAAATGAGATGCTAATCAACTGTACAAAAGGCAATCAACTGGCAACCAAAGCTAAATAAATTTTTTGTTGGCTTGAAATTGTCCATTAGGTAAAATTTTTGCTCTATATTTGCCAGAAACTTGCAAAACTAGTCAAATTGGTGTTGTCCACAGTACAACAAGAATTGGCCAGACAGCAGGCTTGCAAGGCTAAATCTCGCTGCCTTGTGGACACATAGAGAATTGCATAAAATGTCAGTGACAGGGCACAACTAGTACAAAAAAAGCAATTATGTGCTATTTTTTGGACAAGTTTTTTCAATGTACAAAATCAAATTTCAAACAATTTGCCTTGTCAATGAACATGAACAAACATGAAATTGAACTTTACAAAAGATCATGGAGAAGAGAGATAATTTTCATTTAAAAGGTTGTACATCTGGCTTAACTATCTTTTGACAGGAGGTGCTTTGCAACCTCTCTACAATGTTCTATAGCGTTGGGTAGAATGGATGTAAGTACAGAAGCAACTATAGCTTGGGCATTGTCAACCCCCAAGGCTTGACAACAAAGAGCTAAGCGTGTCATGACCTAGCCATGGAAGCCAGTGCCAAAAGTGGAAATTGCAAGTGATTTTTTCACCAGAATAATTACATGGGATGTTTGAGGATGGTGGCTAAGCATAGGAGTTTACTTGCGGCCTTAAGCACCCACAAAACAAAATGGCCGTTTGGGAAGAAATCCTTGTGTATGATGCACACATCCTACATTGGTAGTTTGTTGATGTAGTGTGCTAGGGTTGTTTGAGGCCCAAACACTGTGCGCTCTCCCCCCTTCCGGCTAGCCCAAAGGTCCATGTCCAAAACATCCTGCAAAATTGTAATTAACCAAAAGCAAAGAAGAAAGGTTGAATTATCAACGTAGACGATGCTTAGTATTACCTCTTGTTGCTTATCCTCATCATCCATAGTTGGTGTGGCTTCAAGGTTGATAGAGGATTTTCTCTCATCAACCTTGCTGGGGCTCCGGCGAACCACGCGACTCGGGGCGGATAGGAGTTTGGTTGGAAACAACCCTAGCTTGTGTGGCAATAAACTCCTCATCCGTGACTTTACTCTGCTCTCTACAGTGAGAATATCCACTGTCACTAGTACAATTGTGTCAACAATAGAGTCCCCCAATAGAATCACCTTGTCATCTGTAGCTTTTAGTGTAGGATCAAGGGGGGACTCCATCTTGGTTCATATGAGGCTAAGATACTCATCTAGTCGGACACCAAAAGCCTTTTCAAGATCATTTAAGAATAAATACTCCTCATCTTCTATAATTATGTTGCTGAGATGGATAATCTCCACCTTGGGAATTGTAACTGGGTCACGACTCTCAAGGTTGGGCACCTCGAAGGTGCCAACAATCTTCTCTCTCACTCCAACTACTTCTTCCAAGCCATGGGGTTATTTGGCAGCTTGAAATCTTCACTCACTTTGGACATCTATAGGTGCGACCTTGAGATATTTATGATCTGCCAACACCCCACCCACTGTCAGATGTGGGATCTCCATCTCCTCCAAGGAGGGCTCCTCATTGACAAGGAATAAGTGAGTGGAAATGTTGGACAAGAAAGATTGCCCAATTTTGCACTTCTTGAAGGATTCTACAACTTCCTTTGTCACTTGGCGGAAGTGGTTCACCTCTTTTGCAATCGCCTCAAAGCGAGCTAGTCTCTTTGAAAATGCAGTGTCTCCTTGATGGATGTAGCGAAGCAGATCACATGGAAACCACAACATGGCGTTGTCTTCAAAGTTCATAGCATACTTGAGTATATGCGCATGCATTACTCTATGATATCGTGAAAAGTGTCATTGTGGTGTTGCATGATTTTTTTGTAAATCCAATGTGCGGGTAAAGAAGCTGTGAAGATCACTACGTCCAACATATTCGGTGTCCTCTAAGAAAAGAAGAAACCGCAAAAGGGGGGTGTGTGGCTCTTCGGACACTGCTGCTACGTGGGAGTAGGATGCGCTAGCATGTGCTGCCATGGATCTGTGTGTGTGTGTGCATGTGTGTGTATGTGTCTTCTTTCTATCTCTCTGAAGTGTTGACAGAAAAATAAGAAGCCCCCTCCCCTTTATATACACCCCTCCCCCCCCTTTCCCCACACTGCCGCGGCCCGCTGCAGAAAAAGAAACCATCCCAAATCTCTTTGATATACATACAAACACACATGGGTGCACACACAGACACCCAAACAAAATCTAAAAAACTTAATCAATGAAGGTGATACTATAATGACAGAAAAGTTTTGAATTTCCATTAAATAGAAGGTTTTACAACATAGCATTAGAGCCAGTTACATTGACCTATTAGATCAACTTAAAGACAGTGCACTGCCAACCCTCCACTCCTCCTGCACTTTCATGGCTGCCTCCATCCACCTACCAATCTGAATAGCAACAGAAATTCTTTTAATAAGACTAACAATTGGCACATATAGACAACATATAAATTAAGCTGACCTTTTGACTATTGAGACGAAAGTAAGCATCTTTAATTTCTTTGTAGCCCAAGATAATCAAGTGTTCCCGTATGTTGGTGAGTGTCCAGTGTTCACTAACTTGCACAATCTCAGAAACACCATTTGACAAAGTAATGGGCATGTCAAATGTCACAAAATTAGCAACACTAGATTGTTAGGGTATCCGCTTTCCACTCTTACACATCCAACGCTCATAGTGAAAATGTAGGTACAAAGTAGTGCGCACTTTCAAATATCGTATCCTTATACTTGAAGCACCCATCTTACACTTGTATTTATCTCCTTGGTGTACTCTCTCACCCATTCCCCAATTATCTGCAAATACCAGTTTTAGTGCTTCATACATGACATTCTTGCTACAAAACATAGTAGGTGTGACACAGAATGGCGATGTCTTGAACAGGTGTACAAAAACATGCATGGGGGAGCACCAACTGAGCCCTACTAGTCTGGAAGCCTTCCAAATTTTAATGAGGAGCAAATATCAGAAAGAATCTTCTCCTTCACTGAGAAGAGTGACCACACATCGGATTGTGGCCATTCCGGACTTAGTAAAATGAAGGTTTCTCAACAGCAATGATCTTACCATATCCATCCTTCGAGGCCGGCACTACATACGGTGAGAGTAGAAGAAGATTCGCATTGCAGGAGAATTGAAGGTGGCGAGTTGAGAAGCATCATAACACCAATGTCCACATGAAGAGCGTTGAATGTTCCTATGAAACTCTTAATTGGTTGTTCCTCAACAAAGCTGGATGGGAATATATCTATGACAACACCAAAAATTATCAAGTCAAAAACAAATAATAAGAGTTTACAATCAGCAACCAACAATGTTTTACAGCTTACAATGTATTGGCAAAACTCTTGAGCTTCCATTCCTCAAGCGCATGGAATGCCAAGAGTACATGTGTTGAAAAATGGCCACTGTGCCATTGACTCTATGGTTCTTGAAACCAAGAAGCCTCCCCTTCCAATGTTCATCAAGGTTGCCATGGTTTTGAACTCGATGAGGCCTGATAGCTGCAGGTTGCATGAAGATCCAAGATCCTTTAGAAAACACATGCGACATGCGTTTCCCATCAGAATCCCTAGTGTTATGCAAGAAAATGGCCTCTATCTCATCCTTTGGCTTCCTTGAAGTGGAGGGGGTTGACATGGTAGCACCAGAAGAACAAGAGTTGTGGTGTTAGAGAGAGAGAGAGAGAGGCATGTTGCTTTAGGAACAAAATGAGAAGGAATGGCTAAATGGGAAACAAAGGGGAGAAGAATTAGTTCAAATGGATGGTGTGGATGAAAGGGGAGACAGGTCCCGTAGCTATGGAAAGCTTCCATTTGTGATGCAGCTATGGAAAGCTTGGCAGGAGGGGGAGAAGTGGTTCAATGGGGAGCAAGGGGAGAAGAAGTAGTTCAAAGGGATGGTGTGGATGAAAGGGGGAGACAAGTGGTGCAGCTATGGAAAGCTTCCTCATGCGCTATTGTAGCTATGGAAAGCTTGGAGGCAGAAGGAGAAAGAGAAGAGGGAAGAGGTAGAATAGAGGGTACTACTGAGAAATGCAGATTTTGGTCAAAGAAAATAGTTTTTTGACTATGTATTTGGTTAGGAGAGCTTTTGGACAGTGAAAAATGAGATTTAGAGATTTTATTTTTTTTTGAAATTTTAGGGTTACTTTATGGGCGCCCATGAAAATGGAAGGAACCCCCCCTTCCCCCCCCCTCCTTTTCCCCCTTCTCTCTCTTTCTAGGAGGGGAGGCGCAAAGCTATAATGAGGGAAAAAAATAGGCCCCCATGCCCCCTACTACCCTACCTTTTGAGAGGGTATAGCTGTGGCCACCACCCTCTTCCTATTGGTCTATGCTTAATCATCCCTTAAGCTAAAGGGCCCTTTTGGGGTTCATATTTTTCCTAATGTGCCTAACCATTGGCTCATAAACAATGCTTTTCATGTGAGCCTAATTAAGCCCTACAAAGGAGAGACACCAAGGGAACCACTTATTGAAGACCCTCCAGAAATCAAAGACCAAGAAGACGTGCTACAACCCGAAGCTATCCTTCGGCATGAAGACAAGGTACTACGGCATGGTAAGATGATCCGGCGGTATCTTATTAAGTTAAAAAATTATCCTTTTGAAGATGCTAGATGGATGCAAGGAATACAGGTTAAGGATAGTAAGAACCTTCTCAATGCTTACAATGTTGCACTAGATAAGCAAATGTAAATTCTTTCTAAATGAACAATGTGTTTGTCTTATAAGACTAATCCTCTTTTGTGTACAAATTTAAATAGTGTGCATGCTTAGAGTCATGTATGTAATGAAGACGTCACTCAAACACCAATTATAATTTGTCACTCTGCTTTGGGAGTATAATATGGACTAAAGAGCAGACATGCTTGCGGTAGCTATGTCTCCCAAGCACCAAATGGACTAGTCATTCTAGAATGATGTTGTAGGGTGAAAAGGGATCCTCAACCCGCTAAGAAAGGTAGACTAATGAATAAGACTTTATCTCTTCTATCTCATAGTCGAGAACGACTATGATTTCAAGAGAGAGGTAATTCATAAAATCTAATATCTAACCAACCCAAATGATTTTCTCATATTAAACTGATCATTTAATGTGGGAGAATAAATGGGAACAAGGGTTAGAATATAGAAATGTGCTTATGGATCTATCTCAACAAGGGGCCAAGGTTAAAGGGGTCAAAATGAGAGATGGTATATTAAAGAGAAATGCTACCTAATGGAGCTTAAAGACCTTAGGGTTAGCTTCATTAAAGACCTCCAAAAATTAGTGTTAAAAAGTCCTTTGACCTTATGCAAGCTAGGGATGACCTTGAGGTGGGAACCCTACCCAAGCATGAGGTGCTTCTCGGCTTGCTAACTAAAGTGCTGAAAGTGTTTGTGGGAACCTTGCCCAAAGCTTGAGGTGATTTTTAATGACTAAGGTTCTTGAAGTGTTCAATTCAAAGATAAATTCTCAAGAGGCATAAAAGGTTTCCATGCTTGATTGACTAAGTGCTTGAAGTGTTCAATTCAAACCAAATGACTTAAGAAGCATAAAAGACACATGGAAAAATTCTCCACATGTGGCCCTCATGATGTGCTTGAATCCTATTGGATAGGCTTAAAGAGGTCCAATGAGAATTTAGATGCATAAAAATAAATAATTAAGTTATTTCTCTCAAAGAGGAAAAAGAAGACATGTGTCTCAAATGATATAATTAAATATTACCACAGAGAGAGAGAGAGAGAGAGAGAGAGAGAGAGAGAGAGAGAGAGAGAGATGTGGGCCAAGTATGAGAGGGGCGGTATGCTCTCCCACACACACACACATTCTCTCATTGTGTGGAGTGCAAAGTGCAAGAGCTCAATCTCATTGTCCAAGCTTGTTGAGAAGTAGAGAGCCTACACCAACACTCTTGGCTATGGAATGAAAATCCAACTAAGAGCCATGCTTCAATGCTTAAGCTTGCCATCTTTTTCATCTTCATTACTATGTTATTATTCTATGATAATCAAGAAGAGTGATGATAAGTGAGGAACTATTTCTTTCTCCTAAGGATGATTCTTTTTCATCTTTCCTACCCTCATTCCCTGGTAGCTCTCTCCACCTTCGAAGGTGTTTGAGGCCTTGAGATTGAGGCTTGGGATAGTTAATGCTTTTTGCAAATTTTATGTTATGCTCGTTATGCATTAAGCTTTCCATATTCATAGCATCACCAAGTTCACAAGCATTAGGAAGGGAATGGGGTCTAAGGGTGCTTCTTTATTTTCCATGGGATTGAAAAGGAGATTAAGGAAGGGACACATGTGTGGATGCCATGACTAAACTGGTGGGTATGGCACGGCTTAAAAGTAAGTGGTCAAACATGTACTCTTTTATAAAATATAAAGAGAAAATATCCTATAAATTCAAAAAACTAAACTTTTCTCTAAATAGTTGAGTAAAAACCAATCCTTCCTCTCTCTAGTGGCTGCCAATTTCTCCCCCCCTCTCTCCTAAAAGGGGGTCCCTCCAAAAACGTGATGATCATTCCCTCCCTCTCTCTCTCTCTACTGTACCATCTCTCACTTCACCTTGATTCTCGTTCCTTCCTTTCAGTTTTCCATCCCAAAAGCTCTGGAGTAGAAGGTTGAACCTCCTTTCCCTCCTCAAGCTTACTGCATTCTTGAGGGCTGCATTCTCCTCAAGCTAAAGTTTTCCATTTCTCCATGGGCTTCACTAAACACCTCTAGCTAAAGCTGAAGACCTGCAGCATATCCTTCTGCTAGATCATCCCTCTTTATTTCCTCTCAACAGGTTTCCTGCTCCTTCTCCATTAAGCTCTCTAGAGAGGATCTACTTCCCTCTCAAGATTTGCAACATTATCTTCCCCATTAAGTCAACAAGCAGGTGGAGCAGTATAGCAGTAAGTGGCATCCTTCACCTTTGTGTACCATCAAGAATCTTGCTCTTTATACAACTGGGAATATGGATGTGCAATGCCTAATCATAAGTTTTCATGTGCAGGTTGTGCCACTTTTCCCCATGGCATCATCATGTACTCGATGACCTAGGAGTGTCATTGACTCCATTTTATGCCACAATGTACAAGACGACAATGGATATTGGGTGACAAAGGAGTTAAAATGAATGATGTGGGCGACAATGCAGCCCAGCTCAAGAGGTGCACACAAGGTCTCAAGGAGACACATGGCTTCTCAAGCACACCATTAGAAGGGAATAATCACGGAGTTCAAGCAAACACAAGAAGGTGCAACTACTCTTGCAAATTGTAATTTTTACTACTCTTTTAAGTTTTTTGGTCATCTATTTAGTATTTTTGCCTTGTGTATTGCTTTTGATGACTGTAAGATTTTCATTGCTTGTTCATGTTTGCATATATTTTTCCATACTATTTTGTAGAGTGGGAGCCAATAGAGTCCTTCAATAGGAAGTTTTGAAGCCATCCACACTGAGCTTGGCAAGTTTCTCTATGCTACAGTGTCAGTCCTCCCAGCTTGCCTCACGTGACATTTTTTTAATAATTATACTTATGTCACACCCAGGAGAAATGAATATGGTAATCTATCTTTGGTTCACTCCCCAACCTTGGAGAGTTTGGAATGGCCTAAGCAAGACAGTGCCTTGATTGCAACAACCAAAAGGAAAATTGAGGTGGATTTGCAAGCAGCAATGAAGTGCACCTATGGTTCCCTCAAAGCCACGGTAGCATGGTTTATGTCTCTTCATGTATTTGTGTTTATATTTTGACTTCAGAGTGTTCACAGGACACCAACAATGTGGACTTGCAAAGGGGGAAGTGCGATCAACGGATTTCTTACAGCTGGATGGGAAACTAAGGTGGTCAACCACCAAGGAGATTGTAACATTTAATGGCCTATTAACTTGTGTGTAGCGCAAAATAACATGAACATAGTGAGAATTTCATTAGAATAGATTCCTAATGAGCATAGTAAGAGGATGGGGAGAGCAGCAAAAATCATAACACCTAGTTAGATAGGCATGAACAATACTTCAAAAGAGAGAGAAATTAGGCTATTGACAACAATTGAAGAAGTAGTAGAGAGTAGATTGAGAGGAAGAAGTATAAATCCTCACCTAATCCCTCATAATAGCTTAGCATAGCTTAGTAATTAGCATGGTAGAGGAGATGAGCACACATTGAAGCTTGACTCTTGGTTGGATTTGCATCACAAAGCCAAGAGTTGTTGGTGTAGGCCTCCCTTCTCACACGCTTGAAGTAGGTGATGAGATTTCCATTAAAGCTTGAGAAGGAGAGAGAGAAGGTCTTCTTGGTTCACACATGAGATTGTGTGAGTGTGTGTGATAATGCCTTGCCAAAATCAGCCCCCCCTCTCTCTCTTGGTTGACCCCTCTTGCAAATTACTCATGTGCATTGGACCTTGCAAAGCTTAGCCAATGAAAATTGAGAAGCATAAGTGATAGCCTTGTGACATGTGTCCCCCTTTGCCCTTTTGTGAGAGCTTTAGGTAGTTAAGTAAATCAATTAAACTCTCATTGGACCCCTTTTTCTTCTGGCCAATAGGAAGCAGGCAAGCCATTGGGCTGCTGAATGCTCATCGGACCCCTTGGGAGACTTTCCAATAGTCTTCTAGAAAGCTTAATTCTTATTGGTTCTTTTTCAAGTGTTTTTAAATATATTAAAGTATATTTACTCTAGCCTAATTCTCATTGGTCCACCTCTATGGCCATCCAATAGGATTTGAGTGCACCTTGTGGGCAACTGGGCTAGGGAGCTGACATGGGTCCCCTATTCTCTTTGTGTAAGGGAGCCTGTGAGTATGAGTGCGTGTGTGTGTTTCTCTCTCATCCCCTACTTACAGGCCTTGCCCCCTCCTATGTAGGAGTCTTGAAGACTTTTTTGTACACTCACAAAGCCAATTCCACTAAGCTTGAGTCTTAATGGGTTGAATATTAAGGTCTTTGGAGCACATTGCTCTTTTACAGATGGCCCCCTGTTTGGATCCGTATTTTCCCTCCTTTGGATCCCTACTATGGTCGGTCTGCCATCTTAACCAATATTCTAGCTTTTTCTCCCCTCGCACTTCCCCATATTGAATGATCAGTTTAACATGAAAAAATCATTTAGGAGAATTAGATATTAGTTATTATGACATTGCCTCTCTCTTGAAATCATAGTCGTCCTCGACTATGGGGTAGAGAAGATAAATACTATTCATTAGTCCTTTTCCTAGCGGATAGAGGATCCCTATCTTACCCTATGACATCGTTCCAGAATGGATGACTAATCCATTTGGCACTTGAGAGCCTAAGCCGCCGCAATCATATCTGCGCATTAGTCCTAAAAATCTTCCATAGTAGAGTGACAAGCTCTACTTGGTGTTTGGAAGACGTCATCTCCACAAACTTGATTCTAAGCATGCATACTACTTAACATTTGTGCACAATAAAGAAAAAGAGAGTCTTATAAGACAAAAACTTTGTTCATTTAAAAAATTTATACATTTTCTTACCCTAGGGAAGCATTGATTATAAGCATGAATACTACTTAACGTTTGTGCACAATAAAGAAAAAGAGAGTCTTATAAGCCAAAAACTTTGTTCATTTTAAGCATTTGTACATTTGCTTACTCTAGGGAAGCATTGTAAGCACTGACAGGTTTAGGTTATCCTTTAATTTTATGCATTGCATCCATCTAGCATCTTCAAAAGGATAATTCTTAAACTTAATAAGATACCGTCGGATAATGTTACCACCTCTTAATACCTTGTCTTCATGTCGGAGAATGGACTTGGGCTGCAACACCTCTTCTTGGTCCTTGATTTCCAGTGGGTCTTCAATAGTTGGTTCTTGTGGTGGCTCTCCTTTGTAAGGCTTTAATAGGCTCACATGGAAAGAAATGTGTAAGAGCCAATGGCTGGGAAACTTGAGTTGATAGTCCATTTCATTGATTGGTCAAAGAATTTGGAAGGAACCATAGTACCTTTTTGCTAACTTAGCATAGTACTTTTGGTGTCTCATAGGATTCTAGCCCATGGTGTGCCTTAATTGAGCCTTGGGAAATTAAAGTAAGACCCAATCATTTTCTTTAAAGGCTTGGGCTCTTTTGTGCTTATTAGCAACATCCTTTTGCCTTTGCTGTGAGATAGAGATAGCATCCCTAATCTTTTGGAAAGATTCTTGTAGGTCTCAGCTATACTCACCTGCATCGAAGATCTTCCCGTGTACCTTAAGTAGCAGAGGACTTTTTCATCTTCCCTCAATTACCTCAAAAGGTGCTTTTCCCGTGGAAGTATGTACAATGTTATTGTAGGCATACTCCACTAAGGGTAAGTACTTCTCCCATTGCGACCTTTGATCGACTTCCGTTACATAGGCTTTTAGTAGATCAAGAACTGCTAGGTTAGCTATTTCACTTTGGCCATCCGTTTGCGGGTGAGAGAAGTTTAGCCTTGTCCCTAAATTCTCAAAGAGACCCTTGCAGAAATTACTAGTCATTCTAGGATCTCTAGGATTTTAGTAGGCTTTTAGTAGATCAAGAACTGCTAGGTTAGCTATTTCAGTTTGGCCATCCGTTTGCGGGTGAGAGAAGTTTAGCCTTGTCCCTAAATTCTCAAAGAGACCCTTCCAGAAATTACTAGTCATTCTAAGATCTTTATCCGACACTATGGACATTGGCAAGCCATGGTACTTGAAGATTTGTGATATGAAGAGGGCTGCCATTTGATGGGCTTTGATAGTCTTTTTGACATGTATAGAATGAGCTTGTTTTCTTAACCTATCTACTATCGTCCATATTCCCGTATTCTCATGGATAGACTTAGGCAATCCAAAGATAAAATCCATGGATATGATCTCCCATGGTGAGTTAGGGATTGGCAAAGATTGAAGAAATCTAGGTTGCTTCCCTCTATCAAACTTCGTCTCTTGGCGTACCACACATTTAGAAACATACTTTGTATGTTTACTTTCATGGTAGGCCAATAGAAATATGTTTCAATCCCTTTTAGAGTAGAATGAATCCATCTATGCCCCGCATAAGGAGAAGCATGAGATTCATACATTACTTTCTCACGTAGTGAGTTGGTAATGCATAGTCTATTGCCATAGACAAAATAACCATCTTGTAAAGTAAATGGTTCCTCTTTCTTCCCTAGTGCAAGGGCTGAAATCACAGCTCTTAAATCGGGATCAATAGCGTACTCATCTATCATAGAAGATAGATCACTGTGAGTTGCTATGGAAACCGCATTCGCTCTCGGCCATCTTGAGAGTGCATCGGCTACTTGATTATGCTTGCCTGCAATGTGAGCAATATGAAAATGAAATTGTGAAAGGAAATTTTCCCACCTCATTTGTTGGTCAGAGAGCTTGGTCTGCGTCATGAAGTACTTAAGGCTTTGGTGATCCGTCCGCAGAATAAAAGGAGTTCCCAGTAAATAGTGCTTCCATGAGTCTAAGGCATGGAGAACTGCGAGGAGCTCCTTTTCATATATGCCTAGAGCTTGCTCAACAGGATCGAGCCTTCGACTTTCATAGGCTATGGTGTGCCCTTCTTGAAGAAAAACAGCTCCAAGGCAATCACCACAAGCGTCACATTGGACCTCAAATGGTTTTGAGAGATTCGGCAATGTAAGCATAGGTTGAGAGATAAGCTTTTCTTTAAGATTTTTGAAAGCATGTTTCTCCTTGGCAGACCATGTATACCTCCGGGGAGGTCACCTAATAAAAATGTAACCTATCACGTGAGTTCAATAGAAGGGTATTTAAAGTTCTTGAAACTTACAGAAATATATATACGTAAGGGCATTATTTTTTCAAATTTAAAAAAAAAACTTACAAATTTTAAAAGAAAAGGGTACATTATATTCTTAACAAAATTCATAGATAAGGGATTTTACAAACAACCCCCCGAGTGTATACCTAACGTTTTTCTTTGTTAAGTCATGTAATGGTCCTGCTATTAGTGAGAACTTTTCTATGAAGCATCTATAGTAGGCACACGAGATTTTTGTAGGACATGAGATAAAATGCCCCGTTAACTTCAATGGGTTGGTGACCAAAACATATGGTTGCTTTTACCTCACTAATTTTTTTTGGGCAAAAAAAAAGGTACAAAAAAGTTGCATTTTTGCCATTCTGCAGACCTATCATCAAAGTTTCTACAGTCACGCTCAATACAGATACTATATACATGTTTTCTTAGTTCCCTTCGAGCCTTTGGATTCAAAAGGAGCCATGGAGCATGTAAAAAGGATAATGGATCTCTTACAATTGGAACCTTGGGGGCAATGATAAAGTGCTAAATACAGCAAACATGAAAAAACTGGGTTTAGCAATATGACCTCTAGAAACCCATAGAAACTACTCAATATCTAGCCAAGTTTGTAGTCTATGATTAGATATGGTTACTACCTACAAAATACACACAATTGGCCTAAGAAACTAGCAATATTGAGAAAGTTATACTTGCTACTCTAAAATGTATCGTATTCTTCACCAATCAAAAAACTCAACCATCATCATATACTATGCTATATAGCATATATAGCATATTAGGTCCCCCAAAACTCAAGGAAGATTAGCTTTATGTTATACATTACACTTACACACTCAAAATTGAATTTGGATATCAAGAAAGCCACCAAAAAAATCATAAAAGTGCTAATTTTGGCCAAAAAACAGGATTATGCAATTCTTGTAAATTGGTCATAACTTTCAATTTTAACACTTAGCTCTCCCTACAAGCATCAAAACATGTTGAGAACTATGAAGGCCTAACCTCTAGCCATCTAAACCTCACAAACATGAAGTTTAGAGTGGTATAGTTGCCAAAAATTGAAGAAAAGCCAAAAACAGGACCCGTTTTTTCGCACAGTTAAGGTTCAAAAATGTTGTGCAAGAGTAAGGTTAATGGTGAGATCGATACTAAAAACAAAATGCTAAGTTTCTTTCAGCTCATAAGGCAACTTTGTGGATATATAGCACCTAAAAATTCATTTTCATACTCTTCAAATAATTCAAGAAAAATGGTCACTTAACAGGACACAAAAGTGTCCAAGGACATAAAAGTGTCCTGTTACCATTCTAGTGTTAAGACTTGAAATATTACCTGGAGGTGTTGCTTGCGTTCATCTAGTTAATTGGAGTAGATGATAATATCATCAAAGATCACGTTCGGTGAGGCCAAAATAGCTTCTCAATCAAGCGATTAAATGTGGCTGGTGCATTGTCAAGCCAAAAGCCATGACAATGTATTCGTAAAGACCAAATGTAGTGCGAAATGCGGTCTTTACCATATCTTGATCAACTATCCTTATTTGATGGTAGCCACTTTTTAACGTCAATCCTACTGAAGTAGGTTGACCCTTGCAGCTTATCAAATAGGTCTTCTACCCATGGAACGGGAAACCTATTTTTGATAGTGATCCTATTTAGTGCTCTATAGTCGACACACATACGATATGTGCCGTCTTTCTTTTGCACTAATAACACGGGTGAGCAAAATGGAGATGAGCTAGCCCTAACCATGCCCTTCTCAACTAACTCATGCACTTTCCACATAATCTCCTCTTGTTGATCTTGAGAAACTCTATAAGGAGGTTTATTAGGCGGTGAATTTCCTGGAAGAAGTTCAATCACATGGTCATCATTTTCTCATTTAGGAGGTAGTTCACAAGAGATGTCATCAATAAAAACATCTTGAAATCCCTTGAGAAAAATGGATAACTCTAGTTCCTTGTGATTGTTTATATTTTCTTTTGCTAAAGCATTAGGTTCATGTTGAGAATCTTTAACAAAAATCATGTACAGGGAAATAGAGCTCTTTATTGAATTATTAAAAGATTGAGTATGTACAATGGGTATGGTGTTACCCATCTTTTTGACATCTATGTACATATCTTTTTCCCTATACTTAAAGTAGATTTTCCTTTCAGGGAATCTAACATTGGCAGCCATGCGATCAAACCGTGGTGCCCCTAGGATTACATCCTCATGCTTGAGAGGAGAGATAAAGAAGTCTTCTTTGTCCACATAGCTTTGGACATGGAGCCTCAATTTCCCAATTAAGGGTGTAATAGAAGCTTCTTGCCCCTTGAAAGCACCATCTATGGTAGGACATCTCCCATCTCATAGGCTTGGATGCCTAGCTTGGTGGCCAACTCTGTGGATATGAGATTGTGAGTAAAATTACGGTCAAAGAGAATAAAAGCATCATGTTCTCTTACCTTTCTCCAAGCATGGCATAGAGGAGATCCTTTGTGGTGAGCTTCCTCTTCTTGGATTTCAACCAAGGTAGCTCTAGGAGGCTCATAGCGGGTGTTCTTTTGGGTGCAAGCACGGTATGCATGACCTTGCTCGCCGCATTTGAAACAATAGCTATCCTTGCGATAACACTCAAGCTCTTTAGGAGAGAGTTTGTTTTTGCCTTTGTAAAATCACTTCTCCTTAGCTTTGTTGTTATTGGAGTTTCCCTTAGGAGACTTTTGGACATTGTCCTTCCCCTTAGGCTCATTGTAACCCTTGTTTTCCGTGGGCTTAAGATTTCTCTTAGCCCCTTTTTGGAAATTGATTCGAGAAGCCACCATAGTATGGTGTATGACCGAAATTCTTCAGCTTGGACGATCTCTTCCACGCAGCATAAGATTTCCTATGCCTCTTCTTTTTTATGGTTCAAAAGTTGCACCATTGCTTTCTTCAGAAGATAAATAATTTGGGGAAGATGGAGAAGAGGATGACCTCTTTCTTGCCTTTTTCTTGCCTTGGTCCTCCTTGTCTACACCATCACTTTCTTCATAAGAGGAAGAGTATTAAGAAGATGGAGAAGAGGGTGACCTCTTTCTCGCCTTTTTCTTCTCTTGTTTTTTATCATCCCTCTTTGAATTATGGTTTGGAGAGGTGTGTGATGGTCTTCTCCATTTAGGAGGTGACGGAAAACATTTTTCCCGTTGTCTTCGTGGAGCCATCTCCGCCGACGTGGGAGGAGACTCACTTTCTTCTCATTATTTTGGTGGGGGCTCTTGAGTTCTCCTTTGGGAAGGAGATGCATCATCGAGAAGAAAATTTTTGAGGACTTCGTATGGATCCTCTTCTTCTTCCTGAATCGAAGAGAGACCTCTTTTGGGAGTCTCGCAAGGAGGCTTCCTAGGTACTCTCTCGTCATGGTAGGGAGTTTGGAAAATCCCATGAGCACGAAGCTGCCATTGCACTTCACTTTGGAGGGATGGATTGCCCATGGCTTGTTGAAGCCTAGAAACAAGGTAGTTAACAAGCATAGGGGAATTAGTAGCCTTCTCATTAGAAAAATCAAAGCTATCAACATTAATTTCAATCTCTTTACTATTGTAAGCCATTCTAACAATTTTTAGGTGTACTTTGGCACTTCAAGCCCTAGTTTCTCCTCCTCTTTACCCCTTTAGAAAAGCACTCAAGCTATTGTACCTGTGGCTCGAATATTATTAATTGCAAGGAATAGAAGATAAGGTCTTTCAACACCAAAACAGTATCAGCTCTTGTCAAGCTTCTAATAGCTCAATAGTGGTTAAGCCGTAGGCAAGCCATAGGCAAGCCCCATAGGACTCCACTATCAAGACCATAGATCTCGACGATGATGCCTCATTATCTGCACGAAGGCAAGCACACTGCAAGGCTGAAAATTCCCTATTCTTCTTACTCAATTGCAATTAACAATACCAACCATTTATAGCTAGCTTGAGGACCTCCCTTCTTGCGCAAGAAAAGAGAAACCTTGTGCTCTGATACCAATGTAACATTTAATGGCCTAGTAACTTGTGTGTGGCGGAAAATAACATGAACATAGTGAGAATTCATTAGAATAGATTCCTTATGGGCATAACAAGAGTGCTTGGATGGAGAGTGCAGCAAAAAGCATAACACCTAGTTAGATAGGCATAAACAATACTTCAAAGAGAGAAAAATTATGCTATTGATAACAGTTGAGGACCAGATTTACATGGAGCCGGTACCCCCTCCAAAAGGCTTTGTATTATAGGTTTCACACATCAAGGGAGACATTTTACAATACAATTCTTTGTGTTCCTTCAATAACTAGCTAGTGCAATGAAGATGGAAGCTTCAAGCACTAAGCAAACACTTATAAAACACAACATTTATTCCCTCACGGTCTTAGACCCAAGATCTCACACACCTTCAAAGATGGTGAGAGCTAGCGGGGTATGAGAGTAGATTGAGAAGAAGGAGTAGTCTTACAAGAAAGAAGTATATCTCCTCACCTAATCACTCATAATAGCTTAGAATAGCTTAGTAATTAGCATGGTAGAGGAGATGAGCATGCACTGAATCTTGGCTCTTGGTTGGATTTGCATCACAAAGACTAGAGTTGTTGGTGTAGGCCTCCCTTCTCACAAGCTTGGAGTAGGTGATGAGCTTTTCATTAAAGCTTTCTTCACACATGAGATTGTGGGAATCTGTGTGTGATAATGCCTTTCCAAAATCAGCTCCTCTCTCTCTTGCTCCCCCTCTTGCAAATTACTCATGCAAGCACCCCATTGGACCCTGCAAGCTTAGCCAACAAAAATTGAGAAGCATAAGTTATATCCTTTGACATGTGTCCCCCTTTCTCCTTTTGTGAGAGCTTTAGGTAATTAAATAAATCAATTAAACTCTCATTGGAACCCTTTTTCTTCTGTCCAATAGGAAGCAGGCAAGCCATTGGGCTGTTGAATGTTCATTGGACCCCTTGGGAGGCTGTCCAATAGTCTTCTAGAAAGCTTTTAATTCTTATTGGTTCTTTTATCAAGTGTTTTTAAATGAATTGAACTAGATTTACTCTAGCCTAATTCTCATTGGTCCACCTCTATGGCCATCCAATAGGATTTGAGTGCACCTTGTGGGCAACTGGTCTAAAGAGCTGACATGTGTCCCCTATTCTCTTTGTGTAAAGGGAGCATGTGAGTGTGAGAGTGTGTGTGTATGTTTCTCTCTCATCCCCTACTTACAAGGCTTGCCCCCTCCTATGTAGGAGTCTTGAAGACTTTTTTTATACACTCACAAAGCATCCAATTCCACTAAGCTTGACCATTTTGGACTTACCTTTGAATTTTGGAACCTTAGCAGTTTGGAAGTCTCAATGGACTGAACCTTAAGGTCTTTGGAACCCATTGTTGCACATTTCTCTTTTGCAGATGGCCCCCCCTTTGGATCCCTATTTTCCTTCCTTTGAATCCCTAATGTGACTGGTCTACTAGCTTAACCAATATTCTAGCTTAACCAATATCAGTTTAACATGAGAAAATCATTTAGGAGAATTAGATATTAGTGATTATGACAGAGATAGAATCTAGTGCTCTATAGTTGCTGACAATGTGGTATTCAAATACCATATTGCGAAGCAAAGCTTGTCGATGGTCTTTTCCTATAGAAGATGGAAGCTGACGATGGGAGAATGGGAGGCACTAGACTCTGAGGTTGCTGCTGCTAGAGAATCAGTTGACCTGCAAATACGCCTCCACGATGATGCAGTGCACCACATTACAGTGAAAAATGACTGGCATCTCAGTCACCTTCGCAAGTATCTGAATCTCAAATATACCTTGCCCAACCAGTATCTCTTTGTAATCAATGAAAAGATTGTTTTCTCCAGAAAAGAGAAGATCTTTTTGTGTGAGAACGTTTCATTTCCACGATGTAATTTTGTAAAAGCTTGTAACTGACAGGGATTTTGCCCACATTAATACATTTGGTGTTTTGAATCTCGTTTCTACACATACTTGTTTATTCTCAACTTGTTCAAGTTTTTGATTGAAACGTGCAATTTATTTGATGTGAAGCACAAATGTTTTCAATGTTGGTTTCTTTCAATGCTTTGTCGCGTGATTTTGTTTAAGATTCTAGTTTTAAGTTATTTTGACCTTAATTTTAAGTGCTTTTTAAAAAGTAACTTTGGGTATATAATTGACCTTCTAGTTTTTAAACTTCATTTCTCACATTCACAAAACTCTAGCTCTAAGCTCTCTTCGCATCTTCTTCACGAATGAACCCATGGCAACGTCTACTGATGCACTTCTCACACAATTAGAAAGGTTAGGACTTGCAGATCGAGCACATGAACTAGTTAGTGTGTTAGAGGGGACAATTGACATGCAGGCCACTACCAACCTTCATGCAGAGGCATTCAAAAGCTTTCTTGACTACATGGCGCAGCACATGGAAGAATATTCCATAATCTTTGAGGGATCCAACATGGTGTGGTTGCCTATGGTTTTCTTGAAGCATCTCTATGCGGCCTACAAAAACTTTTGGTTTCACTTGTTGAGATTTATTAAAGGCCTCATGAAATGGGACTACAAGACAAAGGATGAAGACGATCTCATAGATATGGGCATGGGGTGCATAGACACCCAATTCATTTCATGGGAGACAAAGGATGAAGACAATCTCATAGATATGGGCATGGGGTGCATAGACGCCCAATTCATTTCATGGGACATGGCTCTCGTCTTACTTGTTCTTGAGGGCATGGATAAGGGAAAATCAAAGGATAAGGTCAACCAAAGACCTCCTGTGACCATTGTGGAGGAATCAAATGAAGTAATTGAAGAGATTGATGAGCAGACTAAAGCATCTATGGCACTTGTGCTCTTGCAAGATCCCAGTTGCAATGAGGAGGAGGATTTGGCACTTCAAGATCTACTCCCTCCAAGCCGTGGTGCACAGGGGATTTTTCAGCCCCACCCGACCCCGTCGGGTGTCGTTAATGTATAATCTGTCTGATTGAACTTGTACGCCCCGCCCCCCCCAACATCGCCCCATTTTGCAAAAGAATCACCGAGACGTGCCCCTCGGTCGCCCGGTGGCTGGATGTTCGAGGTTCTATGCATGTGGACACCGTCGGACGAGCCGAGTGTCATGGTGGTCAGCTCAAATTTAACATACCCAACAATTCAAATACTTATAAAAAAAAATGTACAAAATAAAGTTGAACAATTGCACGGAATGGTAGAAATTCGTCATTTGATATTATAGAAAAAGATCACAAATCTCATCAAGAGAGAGTACATGGGATAGACTATTTTTTATGAAGGTATCCTTCATTTCTTAAATTGATTGCTAAGGCTAAATCCATATTATTTAATGTTACACGCTTTACATGCACCATACAGGAGATGCCATCATGAAAAAGTTGCACCAAAATGTCTTCGGGGGCATCTTGTAGGGCCAGTAGAGCTACGCGTTGTATTTGTGTAACCGAATTGCTATATTCATCCATCATCTCTCTCACGACCGAAGAGAAGGCTGCTTTGGGTATAATTGGCTCAGTGCTCTTTTGATATTTTTTGATCTCATGCAGAGAAACTGTGCCTGGCTTCCATCTTTGCTTTTTCTATGCTGTTGTTGGTGGTGGAGGAGCTACCTGCCAGGCCCATTGGAGGATCATATTCTTTATACTTTTTCTTCCTCTCCTCTTGGGGCTTGTTGCTCTTCAGGTGTAACCTTGTCCTCTTTTCTCTTTGCACATTGCTTGGCTCTCTGAGGTATTTTTGAAGGCCTTGAGCTCCCAACGTTTTCTTGTTGGGTGGCTTGAGCTCTATCCTCTGCCACCTTTGTCTCTACCTCTGCTCGTGCTTGTAAATTTTCCAAATGATCCCTCTGGGCCTCAGCTCTCTGCCATTCCTCTTGCTCTCTCTATCTTCTTTTCTCTTCTTGTACTCTCTATGCTTCCTTCTCAGCTGCCTCTTTCTTTTCCATTTCCCTCATTTGTTTCCTCCTCTTTGCTTCTTGTGCTTTAGAAACCGGGTCGCCTGGTATAACCTTTATTACTCTTTGCTTGACTTGCGATGGAAACTTTTTTGGCGTGGTTTCTATGGTGGCTTGAGCACCAGTTGTTGTGACAACATGAGAGGGTGCCGAATTTTCAAGCAGACCTCGATATTCTTCTTTTGTTTCTCTTGTTTCTTGCGTGGCTCTATGAAGAGGTAAAATTGGTGGGGAATCTGGTAGAGGTGTGCGAGCGGCATGGTTTATATCGCCAAGATCTCCAAAAATCTGTCACATGGTGGTTAAATCATCTAGATTTGTTGGTTGGGGAAGCTCTTGGGTGTCTGGAGCGGGCTGGGGCGCTGGGTTATCCACTTGTGGCTCAGGATGTGGATTTGAAGCCGTAGATTCTGCATGGGGTTTGGGCTGCAATTTTTTTGCAGTGTGAGTCGCTGTGGTGGTATTGTTGTGCGTAGTGCCAATCTGCTTGTGTGAATCATCTATGTGGTGCAAGATATGAGTGCGTGCACGTTTGGCCTCGAGTGGATCTTCTAGAATATGCAAACAAGAAATGAACTTTATTGGTTATTGTCAGAGATTTATTGGTTTTTCATCCAACGCCTGCCATTTCGCGTCCTTGTCGCCAACCATCGTCGAAATCGATCTTTTGCATTAGAAGCATGATATAATTCTGACCACCTCACGCTAACCACTTTCTTTATTCTACATTTTAAGCTTCTTTGTACTCTGGTCTTCTTCCTTTGTCTCCCCCCTAAAGCTCTGTAGAACTAATTGAACATTTCGTGTAAAAAATTGTTCTTTTTTCTCCCACCTCCATGCCGTTAAAATACATTGCTTTTGTTTGATAGTGTGAGCGCCCATTCCTTGGCTACTCCAGATGCCCAATGAACCAAATGTGTCAATAAAAAATGATCTATGGGCAAAAAGAATGTGCTGCAAAAATATAAAACTTTAGTTCAAACATTGATGTTTTTTTACTGCAAAGACAAAGTGTTCAATCCACCATGTAATGTGTTATGTGTGTCTCCCTCCAGGCATCCACCATTTGCGCTGTGAAACTATTGATTACAAAATTTAAGGTGGATATCTTAGCACAAGTTAGCTTTGCCTTTTCAAGAAAACAAAAAATATCATCTACTGACTGCCACACACGAGCACGCTTAAATCCTAGGGTTGCTTCATTACCTCTATAGGTGGTAATGTCACACACATTTTTCCACAATTGAAACTCATTGGGACTTTGGGAGTCAGATTAGTCTAAAAGCGTATGCCTAGTTTTACTACCACCCATACATATTTTATTAGGACGATCTTGTGTACTTCCAAATGCCTTATTGTCCTTCGATAACTCTACTGCATCCTCATGTAGGCCAACACTTGATAGAATAGATTCAAGTTCTCTGATACACTCTTTCCTTCTTTCTGCAGGCTCCATATTCCAAGCATAATTAATATGGAGCATAAGCAACTTGTCAAGAATTCATAGACGGGCTTGAAGAGTGCATACATGCACATTTATCAGAGGAAACGATAGAATAGGATCCCAATTTGGATCGTCCATGTCTCGATTAGGGGGTACACTCTGGTTACAATTGAGGATACCTTGAAACCATTTTTGTAGAACCTTACCCACTGTTTGTGTAGTGGTCACACCTTTTGTAGAGTTGACTATAGCTTTGCCACCCTTACCCTTGCCCTCAGTTCCTAATGAGACTTTATTGTGGCATCCATAAATGCATGGAAAGAGGTTCATTGCACCTTGCTTGCATCCTAACATACAC
Organism: Adiantum capillus-veneris; assembly: GCF_014529385.1. Lineage (NCBI taxonomy): Eukaryota > Viridiplantae > Streptophyta > Polypodiopsida > Polypodiales > Pteridaceae > Adiantum > Adiantum capillus-veneris. Next base: position 72,379,960 of record NC_140934.1, on the reverse strand, counting down.
TTGAGAGTTTTCAAGTCCCTTGCCAAATACCACTCCACTTGGAACATACCCAGACTTGAAACCTGCCATCGCTGTCCTTCGTGTTGTTGCCAAATGATGTCAATGATTGGGATGTGATTAAAATACCATTTGAGGGACTCATATGTCTCATGAGGGAGATGAAAAGCTGCCAATCACCAAATATTCTTCTTGGATTGAACACCTAAATAGGTGTTTCCCTTCTTGCTAGCATTTAGCGCAACAACGACGCTCACCAAGGCTCTGTTCGTAACACCACTTACCCTTTTGAGACGTTGACCTTTGACAATCTGGCACTCATCATCAAGCTTCATCACAAATACAACTTTGCCACCACACTCTTTCTGTGTCAATCCATAAAATCTGATCATTGACACCTGGAGCTTCAACAAGTCAACATAGACATTATTGAACTCGTTGTAATGAAAGGATTTGTTCTCTTCTAATGGCAGGTCATCCTCCACATATTGAAATCCACCCAACAACTTTGTAACATCATTATTGGTGCACATTTTTGCAATGCTCACACTATAAGGCATTGGCAGTAACCTAAACAAACCTTTTGCTCTATGACTTATTGTGACAAGTCTATACAAACCTTTGTAGGCCTTGAAACTTATTCTTGTGCTGTCACACACCTCCATCATCTCCTGAGGTGACACAATGCTCTTTAGCTCACTGATATACTTCAGGCAGAAAACATTAGCAATGCCAAAATTGGACGGATCATTCAATAGATCCACCAACTCCTTTGGTTTGATGATATGTTGCAGTAGAGTATGTCTAGTCGTTTCAGCATCGGAATTGATTCCCATCATCATCCGAGCCAAGTTCTTGCATATTGAAATAATATTACAGCAACCAGCAAAAAAATGTATGAAACTAGAAGGTTGCATTAATATTCCTATCGATTTTAACGGATACGTTTCTTTTGAGCTCCACTGCTTGAAAGATAGCATAGACATCGCATGGAGTGATAGCCCAATGGAATGTGTGTGAGATGATCAATTCGCTGGTGTATATTACATGCAGTGTGTTGTAGCTAAACATAATTGTCTAGATGGCGCTCTTGCTCCTTTTTTGATGCTCTGCTTTTTTAATAAGTTTGACATCTCGTCGTTTAGCTGCTTCATCTTCTTGTTGGCTTTCTCTCTAACTTGTTGGATGTCTTTCACTACTTCTCTTTCAATGATGAATAGGCAGTACAGAGATGTTTTCTTGCTTCTCTTTCATTGACAAAAGCTAAATGTAATCTCTAGTAGTATAGCCAAACAATCCATCTCTCCCATCTCCAATAAAACATAGTAGCTCAATGACATTACAAAAAGGCGGTGATGCATTGGTCATTGGATCGCTAGGGTAAATATGTCCATCAACCCATAAGTTGATTGCCTTGCATGGTTCCGTAGTTGGTCTCCAGCATTGGTATTAGATATGCCAAGTCGCACAATAGCGTACTCCTGCTCTAAATCAATGTTTAATCGATATGGTTTTGACTTGTTAGTAATGTCTTGCAGTGGTAGGGGATTGAATGACATTTTTGTTATTTAATCAAGAAAATTAGTGAGAATGTGTAATGGTGATGGCGATGGAAGTTAAGATGTGCTCGATACCACTTTGATCAAAATTTTGGGTGCATGATGATTTTGTTGATATGCAAGCTAGAAATTATAGTAGGTGATGTTTGGGATCATATGCATGTTATGTGTGCAATTTTTATGAAGATACATAAAGTTCTTGAATATCTTCCATCGGAATGTCTTCATTTGGATTGTATTGCTTGAGGAGCAGGTCGAGAATGCCAAAGGAAGAAATGGTGCTCGGTAGTGCTTTGTTTTAATTGGTATGAGCGAAAACTCTATTGGCAAAGCAGGTTATGCTTGGCGAAGTTTTAGAAAAATATGGAGTACTTTCAAGATAGCCGCCCATAAGGGCCACAATGAAGAGCACCTAATTGATTAAGAGGGGGGCGATTAGAGAAAGATCTCATGCTTGGCAGTGCTTTAGTTGAATTTTCTTGCCGACCGGCTAATCGAGAAACAAATGCCATACTTAACAATGTCTTGGTCGATGTATAGGCCATGAACAATGCCGTGCAAGCTAGGCAATGCCTTGGTTGATGTGTATGCAAAGTGTGGTGTCCAATAGGATGATGGCTGCCCAAAGGGATTCGGACGCCCACTACAAAGAAAATGAGAGGCCTCCCATCAACTGGGAGAAGATCGTACGCCTAAATTCCTTTATTGAAAGGAGTTAGGTACTCTTAAAAAAGGGATAGTCACGGGCCAGGACAGTCACAGTGGCCCATGACTATCCAAAAATGGGAGGAAGGGTTTGCATGGGGGAAAAGAAAAGAAGGGAAGGGCGATGAGGAGTAGAAAGCTGAAAGAAGGATTGTTTTTTCCCTTTCGCTGAGGCTAAGATGAGCCATGGAAAAGAGATGGTGAGGCTTGAGGAGGGTTTTTTTGGGGGGGACTTCTTCTGTGTTGCATGGGGGAGAAGGAGAGGAGAAACTTCATGCAAAGGGGTAGTAGGTGAACGAGGACGAGTTCTCTTCTTTTGCTCTCGGGATCTCAAGGTCGTGGGAAGGCAAGAAAAAAAAGGTTCTCTCGCTCGCTCTCTGCTCAATAGAGACAAAGGGAAAAGAAGAGGAGAATCGGGCAGAAGAGGAGGTGGTTTCGCAAAGGGCAAGGTTCTCTCTCTCTCTCTCTCTCTCTCTCTCTCTCTCTCTCTCTCTCTCTCTCTCTATGTAGGGAGGTAGTAACGAGGAAGAGCATCAAGCAAAAGGTGTGGAGCAAGGACGAGATTGGAGCAGAATAGGAAGGCAAACAAGGCGGGAAGAATCGAACTCTCATATTGAGGAGCCATAGCTTGTGAGCTTCATACGCTCTCTCTCTTTAATTCACAACCAAAGGTAAAGGAGGATATCTTGACGTTTTTTATCTCTCTTTTAGGGATCTCATCAAAGGGTTTGAATATTCAAGAGCAGATGAACCATACAGGGTGGGATTTTTGTCTAATAGAGTTGGGGAATTTTTTATTAGGGGTTTGATTTGAGGTGCATACCACCGTCAACGTATGCAGTCAAGTTGTAACAGGGTTATCAAAGATCTAAAAAGGGAAGTATTGATTGGTTGCCAACATCAATTGAATGTCATTTACATGTTCTTATCGCTTTCTTCCATAATCAATGTATCAAATCATGTCTATTTCCCATAGCCTCTCTCTAATCTTCACTACCTACAATTATTGACCGTAAAATTCTCCCTATCTATACATGTTCCTCTTGGTTTGAGCCTAAGTTGATTTTTGTCTACAACCAAAAGCCCAACACTTTCCTGGTCGACCCTGGAGACACGTTCTCTCTAACATTTCTGGTGAACAACGCGAACTTGACCGGGGTAGATGGAACCAACCATGCCAACAAGCCAAGAGAAAGAGATGCAACAGATTATGGGATTAATGACTGCTATTTTGTAGCAACAATTTTCAAATCAAGTACAAAATATGAACCAAAATTTACATGCCAATTTGAAAACAGACAACCGAGAATTACGACTGTCTACAAAAAGGGAACTCGATGGATTTGAAAAGCACATTAACACACAAAAAAATTCAAGCATCAGAGTCAACAATGGGAAAAAGGGAATCTAAAGAGTCACATGACTCGAAACAAGAGATGTTGTAGAAATTGGCTCTTGAAAATTCCAAATGCGCAGTTCTTGATCAGCGGAGCATTTTTTATAGCTACAATTCTTTGTAATGTTTGGGACATGAAGTACATATGCTAAGTACTTTGATTTCCCACTCTTCGTATTTAGAGGTATATCCCCTACATGAGCAATGGGGTGAGCTGTGTCATCTCCTGTCTGCACATAGCCTGACACATCTGGTTTGCGCATATCTCTAAACCACTCTCCACGAGACGTCATGTGATTAGAGGCACCTGAATCCACATACCAAACATCATCTTGGGTGGAATTCTCTGCAGTCATTGTATTCATTGCATGCTACATAACAAACATGCGCTCGCTTTTGCTGTCATCTGCATCTCTGCTAGTAGATGCATAGTTGCCCTGTTCTCTCTTTCCACTTGCTTTTCCCTTTGGACAGTCACGTGACATGTGACCCCTTTCACCACAAGTCCAACATTCTCTACTATCTGCAGTATGTTGCTGCCTGCTTGATCCTGCACCACGACCTCTTTGACTCCCCCTGCCTTGAGACTGGTTTCCCCTGCCACCTGTATTGTTTTGATTTGATTGACCTTCTTGAAATTGGCCCCTGCAACCCCTTGGGCCTCGACCACGACCTCTACCTCTACCTCTGTTGGAGTTAGAATATAAGGCCTGTTCAGAATTATTTCTGCCATGAGAAGAAGATGTGTCAAGGTTCTTCTCCTCAAGAATAAGCATAGAAATCAAATCTTGGAACACGGGGATGTCGTCTCTTGTATTCATGGAAGACCTGAAATGTACATACTCATCTCCTAGGCCATCCAAGCATGCACGGACAATGTCATCGTCTTCCACTGAGACTTTAATAGATCCAAGAGCCTCAATGATACTCTTGATCTTCAAGGCATAATCATTGAATGAGAGGTTGTTCCTCTTAACCTGATTTAGCTCCGACTTTAGTTGAAGCTTCCTAGCCTTGGTGTTCACCTCGAACACTTTGCCTAAGTTTATCCATGCAATGGCGGGGGTTCAGCATCCTGTAGATAGCCCATCATGCCATCTGTGATGCTCATAGAAAGCCAATACATCACTTTGCTCTGGCCTTGTTGCCAGTCCCTCAAAGCTTTCCTTTGTTCTGCTGTAGCATTTGCCTCGGGAATCTCTGGTTCCTTTTCATTGTCTCCTTCTACATAGTCCCAATAACCTTTTCCTTTTAGGAAATTTGTTATTCTGAACTTCCATGCGGGTAGTTATTTTTCTCGAGCTTCTCAGTGACAATCTGACTGAAACCGTCAGACATCTTGAAGCACTAAGACAAAATAGCTACAATCTGCAAAAAACTGCAAATCTGCTGAACCTGCTATCGTGGTACCTGTAACGCTTTCTACAGTCAACGAGTTTCCACAATCAAGCGTACATACAACCACTGTACTTGTACAGTAAATCTCTGTATACTGCACTTTGGACACCTATTCAGAAACTTGTACGAAAAACCCACAATCTGGTCGTGGATTGCGAACGAAGGGATTGTGATGCTCTTGCTATCTTAGCCTCTCTTGCCTGCACCAGGCTCTGATACCATGTAAAGAAAGAGGATGCAAGAGAGCTACACAAGACAAGCACAAAGCACACAGAGATGGAAAGCTTCTTCTTCTTCACACAGAAAAGAGAGTACAAAATGACTAAGTGCTAAAACTGAAAAGTAGTACATGTGTACATGCGGTCACTAAGTGTGAACTCGCTAGAAGCGTACTAGGCTGGCACTATAAGTGTAGTCCAGCTGTAGAATCACTGGCAAAGATCCTCCGTGTTGGTCACCTAACGCGCCAGCGAGTAAATGTCGTAAGCGGCCAAGACCCGTAGTGGATGCCAGCTCAAGATGTAGAGCTCGACATATCAACTTGCAAAAGTCATGTTTGTGCCCTCTCACTACATGAAGACTTTTGAGGAGGCATTCATAACTAGCTTCTTTGAAGTGGAATCCTCCATATTGAATCCCATGACAAAAGATCTACCAGCACGCCATATAGCGTATCAAAGTACTCTGAGCAACAACCCTTTTCGAGAGCTAGCCACAAAAGTAGAGATTGATGCAAGAGCACAGAAGTTCAGGCACCTCACTGCAACACTCGAGCGAAGATAGTAGACCACGAGGACGTGCAATGAATAGGAAGGGGGGAATGTTTGGTGGATCCAACAATTCGACACATGATAGGCGGATGCACACCAAACCCTGCAACACTCGTACAATTTTCTAAAAGAAGTCGTGTAATTCAGCTAACGATGATTTGTAATTGTAATATATTTTGACATATCCTCTCAGCCTCTCTGAGTCTACACCCTTGTAAGTGGAAGAGATATCATTAGCGTGAAGGAGTTTTTTGAATGTTCACTGTGAGAGCTTTTGCTGCTACCAATTGTAATCCTCTTTTCTCCTAAAGTGGTAATCAGAATTCATTTCCAAATAGCACATTGTGTTCCTTGTCTCTTGCTCTACAATTTAAGTATAACCATTCTAATGTGGTTTGCGATGCACTGCTTTGTGAGCTAAGTGCATTGATGTGAAGGTTAAAATGGTTGTTTTTTGATGTTTTGACCATGGATAAGTGTTTCTATGCTCAAAGGGTACCTTTCCGAGTAGTTCTATTTCAGTTTTTGCACATTTTTTGTGATGGATCCTGATTTATGTACCTTCGTAGATGGTTGCAAAACTTGGTAAGATTGTGTCCCTAGGTGTTGTAATACTTCTCCTTAAGTTTCGTTGCAGTCCGAATTCGCTTGGATGCCAAAAAGGCATGATAACCTACAATGGTGAGATTGGATGCATATTGATTTTCTGACTAAGAAATGGTTGATTTGCTTTTGTCATAGAATGAGTAGCCCTCTGAGTTCACTTTAGTGAGATTGACACTCTCATTAAGTCTCCATGCCCCATCCCGAGTTGCTTCCTTGCATATTGGCATTATGTTAGTACGAAAAGCTATGCTATAAACGTCCGTCGCGGCGACCCGCTAGCACAAGCGGTGCATTTGTAGGTGCAGGTTTCTATTTAATGAAAAGGCGTATAAGGCCAAGTGAGATGGTGATGCAACACTACAAGTGAGGCTCTCTCTCTCTCTCTCTCTCCCCTCAACATGTTACTTATTCGGCACCTCTCCAACTTCTTCTTCTTCTTCTTCCCCGCCCCCCCCTCCCCCCCTCTCTCTTTGACCGTCCTAACGAATCTTCTTATGTGGAAGGTGCCATCGAAGCAAGTTACAAAGGGGAGTGGGTTTGTCTCTTTTTTAATGATGGCACATACATTATATTCTTGCTTATTGCAGGGCATGAGATCTTCAACATAGGCAAGAAGTCCTTCCATGGTCTCCCACAATGGTCTCCCACAAACATAGCAAGGGACAAAAGAGCATCTAAAACTATAAGAAGTTGAGGTGTGCTCACCAAGTTTGCAAGGATCCACTAATGAGGCTAATGATTTATCAATTGAAAATGGTAGGAATCAAGAAGAGTTAGACTTGTCTACTTTTCTAAATGGATTCCAAGATGTTTTCAATGATATCCCTATGGGCTTACCTCCAAAATGAGGGGATGATGACCATCAAATTGAGCTCCTACTAGGAAGATCACCACCTAACAAGCCTCCTTATCAAGTTTCCCAAGCTCAACAAGAGGAGATCATGAGGCAAGTACAAGAATTGGTAGCCAAAGGGATGACGAGTCCAAGATCCTCTCCCTTTTGTTCTCTAGTCCTTTTACTGCAAAAGAAAGATGGTACATACCGTATATGTGTGGACTATCGAGCACTAAACCATATCACTATCAAAAATATATATTTTATGTGCCTCGGGTAAAAGATCTATTTGATAAGCTACAAGGCTCTACCTACTTTAGTAGGATTGATCTTAAAAGTGTTTATCATCAAATAAGGATAGTGGATGAAGATATCCTAAAGACCGCATTTTGTACAATGTTTGGTCTTCATGAATATCTAGTCATGCCTTTTGGCTTGACCAATGCACCAGCCACATTCAATTACTTGATGGAGAAATATTTAGACCCTACCGCAAGTTCACTAGAGTGTTCTTTGATGATATCATCACCTATTCCAAGTCCTTGGAGGAACACAAGCAACATTTACAAGTGATTTTCCAAGCATTGAGGGGGAACAAGCTTTTTCTCAACCAAAAGAAAAGCGATTTTTTCCTTCAAGAGATTCAATACTTAGGTCATATTATCTCTCAAGATGGTATCCGTATGGATCCATCAAAGTTAGAGGTAATAAAAACATGGACTAATCCAAGGAATCTACATGAGCTAAGAAGCTTTATTGGTATGTGTACATACTATAGACGCTTCATAGCAAAATTTTCTTAAATAGCAGGACCATTACATGACCTAACAAAGAAGAACGTTAAGTCATTAGGAAGAGAATGGGATCTAGGAGGTCCTCTTTATTTGGCAGTTCAAGGAAGTCAAACCTTAAGTATTAAGAAAGTAATCAAAGGACAGCTTTTGAATTCAAACAGGCAAACCGGATAGTTTATTTGAATTCAAAGTTTCCCCCAAAAATGAAATTTAAAATCTAGCGCATAAAACCATATCATGTAGCATATATGGGGAAAGAGCTCAATGTGTAGATCACAATCTATGATCTCCGCTCAAATTGAAGATCATATATAGGAGTTATGGAAGGCCAAAAATCATAAAATTTTCCACCTCCTTTTTGAGGGGAAAAGTACATCCTTTGACCGCTCTTACACATCTCTTATACACCCACCATTCTTGCACACATGGCATCCACCGATTCGTCAAATTGTTAATCATCTCCATAAGCTCATAGCAAATAAAGAGACCCTTCTACACCCCATCCTCTTCCTAATGTATTCATGGACTGCTAAGGAGCAAAAAGCTTTTGACAAGCTCAAAGAGAAGCTTACCTCTCAACCATTCCTCATGCTTCCCGATCTCTCAAAGCCATTTGAGGTCCAATGTGATGCTTGTGGTGATTGCCTTGGAGCAGTCTTGCTTCAAGAAGGGCACGCCATAGCATAGGAGAGCCAAAGGCTCAATATGGATGAACACGTCTTGGGAATTTATGAGAAATATCTTTTAGCTATTCTCATGCCCTAGACACATGGAAGCGCTATTTATTGGGAACTTCATTTATTTTACAAAAAACAGACCACCAAAGTCTCAAGTACTTCATGATGCAAACCAAGCTTTCCAACAAACAAATGAGGTGGGAAAATTTTCTTTCGTAATTTTATTTTCATATTCCTCACATTGCTAGTAAGCACAATCAAGTGGCCGATGCACTTTCACGACGACCAAAAGTCAATGCGGTATCTATAGAAACTCACAATGATTTATCTTCTATGATGGATGAGTATGCTATTGACCCTGATTTGAAAGATGTAATGTCATCCCTTGCTTTGAGGAAGAAAGAGGAACCATTCACCTTGCAGGATGGTTATCTTCTCCATGTCAATAGTCTATGTGTTACCCACTCCCTTTGTGAGAAAGTCATGTATGAATTAGAGGGAAGAAATCTAGATTACTCCAGGCATTTCCCATCCCTAATTCACCATGGGGGAGTATATCCCTGGATTACCCAAATCTATCCATGGGAATTTGGGAATATGGACAACAGTCGACGGGTTTAGCAAGCAAGCACACTAAATTCTTGTCATAAAAAGACTATTAAGGCACACCAAATGACAACCATCTTCATATCTTAGATTTCAAAAACCATGGATTACCAACATCCATCGTGTTAGATAGAGATCTTAGAATGATGAGTAGTTTCTCAAATGGTCTCTTTAAAAATCTAGGTACAAGATTGAATTTCTCCTCTGCTTACCACCCACAAACCGATGGCCAAAGTGAGATAGCCAATCTTACAATACTCGATGTACTAAAGACTTATGTTACAAAAGTAGATCAATGATCGCAATGGGAGAAGTACTTACCCCTTGGAGAGTATGCGTACAATAATACTATCCATACTACTACAAGAAAAGCACATTTTTTGATCATAGAGGGAAGACCTAAAAGTCCCTTGCTACTTAAAGTACATGGGAAGATCTTCGCTGCTGCTGATGAGTATAGCCATGACCTACAAGAATCTTTTCATAGAGAGATCATAGAGGGAAGACCTAAAAGTCCCTTGTTACTCAAAGTACATGGGAAGATCTTCGCTGCTGATGAGTATAGCCATGACCTACAAGAATGTTTTCAAAAGGTTAAGGAGGCTATATCCATCGCTCAAAAAAGGAAAAAATTTGTTTCTTACAAGCACAGAAGGGCCTTAAAGTTCAAAGAAAATGATTGGGACCTACTTAAGTTTCCCAAGGTTCAATTGAGGCAAACGATGGGACAAAAATCCTATGGGCCATCAAAAGTATTATGCTAAGTTAGCAAAAAGATACCATGGTCCTTTTCAAATCTTGAAGCCAATCAATGATATGGCTTATTAACTCATGCTCATTATGAAAAATATGAACCCCAAAAGGGCCTTGTAGGGATCCCTATTTTAAGGGATTAAGGCTGAAAATGTGTGTGGTTTAGGAGACAAGGCCATTGAGTGAGGGTATTCTCATAGGCTTTGTTTTAAGCTGTTATAGGCTTTTTGTAGGTTGAAATAGAGGCTAGGGAGGGAGGATAGGTACATTCTTTGTCTACCCAAAAGAGTGGTGGTCCTTATGACAATAACTTCCCTCCCCCCCTTTCTTTTGTCACATCCTCAAGGGCGTCCATAGCCTCAACCCAAAAAAACACTTTTTTCAAAAAAATTAAAAAAGACTTCACTTTTACTCAAAACTTCTCCCCAACCTATATGTATACTCAAAAATCAATTTTCTCCCTCAAAATCTCACAGCTAGACTTGCAAAATATAAAACTTTCCACCTTCTTTTATTTGCCTCCAAAATCACTCCTCTCTCTCTCACTCCTTTCTGTCTCTTCTCTCTCCTTCTTTTCAGCACATAATCTTCCTCCTTTCCTCTCGCTTCTCTCTCCTAATTTTTAGCATACACACTTCCTCCTTCCCTCTCTTTGTTGCAAGTCCACTTTGTAGCTTTGTTGCAGCTCTCCCCTCCATGGCTCTCCACTCCATAGCTTCCTCCTTCCCTCTCTTTGTTGCAGGTCCACTCCATATCTTTGCTGTAGCTCTCCCCCCATGGCTCTCCACTCCATAGCCCTCCTCTCCACTATGTAGCTCTCCTGCAGCACTCCACTCCATAGCCCTCCTCTCCACTCCGTAGCTCTCTTGCATCACTCCACTCCATAGCTCTCCTGAAGCTCTCCATCCCATAGCTCTTCACTTCATAGCTCACCTCTCCACGCCGTGCCTCTACTACAGCTCTCCACTCTTTCTTGAGGCCATCTTTATTCCCCTTTCCATGGAGCTAGGCGACATTACAAACCTCCCATCCACATCAAGATTGTCAAGTTTGAAAACGGTTTCTCTACATGTTCGGTTGCCAAAGGACTTCGCACCCTCAAAGCGTCATTAATTGCAAACTGCACAACAACGCCGTGCTATAGGTCACACTAATGTGGACCTTTAGGTGCATGGTTGCCTCTACCCTAATGATCCAGCCATCAATGTGTACCCAACATTCAATAGCTTTGCTTCATTATTACAATATGTAGGTAGAGGGGAGCAAGGTCTTTTTGGATATTGCAAGCGATTGTCAACTATTGGAGCTGATAGTGCACAATGGTCTTTGCATCAATGTCAACTTCTTTCCCATACCACTAGTGGATTGCGTGAAAGGGTCTTTCATGCGTAGGAGGAAGTGGAAACTCTTAAGCTACAAGTCGAAGAGAAGGATGCTAATATTGTGAAGCTTGAAGATAAGATCCTGCATCTTAAAAAGACGCCCTTAGGTGCGAGGGAACATAAGAGGAGCTTCAATTCCATAGAGTCTATATCCCCTGAAGGGAGTGCTAGAAAAACAAGGGTACAGCTACAAGGTACATTTTGCTACACTCCAATCTGTGTTTCTATGGTAATGTTTCTGTCCATTCTTGTAGGAATTTTATAATAATGTTGTTGTTCATTCTTGTAGGAATTTTATCCAAGAGCTATGTGGTGGCCACAGCGAGGACGATCACATCCATTTGTTAAGTTTGTGCCTCAAGAAACCGAATGTCGTAGCCCTTTTACAAGCACAAAATGCAAAAATTTTAAACAATGCTGTCACAAAGGAGGTGATGCAAAAGTTTTCAAATCTTGTGAGTGATGTTGATGTATAGAAGGCTTGTGATGAAGTTGGAATTAGAACTAAGGGATACATTGCCTTATATGGTCTCCTCAAGGATGCTTTAAGGGAAACTGAGAATGTTTTTCCTATACCACTTAAGGTCAATCTTGCTAAGAAGGCCTCGAACAAAGATGTGTACTTTCAAATAGGAGGATATTTGCACATAGAGGAGGTAATGCCTTCATCCATTTTTACCAAGCGGTCCAAAGAAGTTAAGAAACGTACCAATGCAAGCTTAGGTGTAGACAGGGTGGACAAGGGATTTTCTTACTCAATGTCAAATGATATTTTTGTTGATTTGAGAAGGCTTCAAATGACAATGATACATTTTTATGGTGTACCACCTAATGGTGAGGCTAAAGTAATGCAAATTTTTTTTTTCAATTATTGTTATTTTGGACATTTTTCAGTGCTAGGCTCAAAGTTGGTGTTTGTGCTCAAGCTAGACAAGTGTCAGATTGTGAAGAACGAAGATTAGAAAGGATAAGTATTACTCTCATGAATGAGGCATTATTTCATGCAAAACATACACCTATGAACAAGGACTGTGCACCATCTTTCAGTGTGCAATCACAGAAAGAAATTAGGTGGCTTGGTGCTATTGAGGTTCCCAAGGAGACCCATGGAGTGCTTGCTTGGATTTTTGAACGCATTCCGTGGATAACAGATGTCATTAAGGCACAAGTAGATGTGGAGAAACTCCAAGTAGATGGCATAGGGGAGTTTGAAGTTGACTGGCACTTAGGTGGCGATTTGAAAACACTCAAGTGCATTCTAGGGTGCAAACAAGGGGCAGAAGCTCTGTATCCTTGTCCATTTTGCATTAAGGGCTATAAGGGGAGTGCATGCAAGATCGCAATGGTCGAACAAACAGAGGAAGATGACAATTCACAAATTACACTTGTGTGGGAGCATTCGGTTCTACGATGTCCTATGCTGGAGGAGCCCAATCGTGCCGCAAAAGACAATGAATGGAACCCTATAATTAGCTTCCCTCTCAAAAATGTGAATTTTTGCACACTTCATGCTTTTATGTGCATCTTTGATCGTTTATTAAAGCTTCATATTGATTATGCCTTTACAATGAATCCTGCGGAGGGGTCGTTTGAAGCTATCTCAAAAGTGGAAGGGCTCTTAAATTCAATAAGTTGTCATGGGACCAACATCTCCATTGTTGCACAAAACAACTATGCAAGCGCTCAAGAGTGGCCCAACCAGTGTCCATGAGTGGACTAAAGGCAAGGCATTTTTTGAAGAGGGTTCGGTTCAAGGAAAGGGGTGCTGCTGTCAGAACATTAACATCTGAAGGTGGATGGAAGTTGTGGAAGGATCTCTGCAGGTATACAACAGACAATGATAGCAATGCAAGTGTTGTGCTTAGCCGACAGCATGTTTGGGTGGTTCTCGACAAGATGATGAAGATACTACAACTTGCAATCACAACCAGTGAGCAACAATTACAAAATTTGGTGGTGGACTTCACAAAGGCACTCCTCATTGCATGGGGTGAATCAAACATTATGCACTATATGGTGAGTGCTTACTATTTTGACTTGGTCTGTACTATGCTTTAGTTTTGATTATTGATGTGTTGTGGCTTTTTGGGCAGCACATCCTCTATGTCCATAGTGCATACTTTATGAACATGTATCGTTCATTAGATCTTTGGAGCACGCAAGGTATGGAGAAGTCACACTATCTTGCGAGGGGTGTCTACTCAAAGAATACAAGACATGGAGCGGGTTTAATGTGCTCATGCTACCTTCAGAAAAGTTTCAACTGGTTTTATTGCACCACCTTTGGACACAAAGTGCTGATTAAATGTGCAAGGTCATTGCACTTGGCAAAAGAATCCCGTTGATTGGCCCATGTTCGTTCCTTAGAACACTGGAGATCCTCACAAGGTCCAACACGGCATGCAATGTGGCGAGCATCAAGGACTAGGGTTGGAAAAGTTTGGGTCAGGAGGTAGTAGATGTATTTAGAATCTCATGAAAATGAAAAATCTACTACATTTGGATGCTCTTTTTTTTTGGATCAAGCATTTGCATTGTTTGATTCTTTACACAATTTTACAAGTGTACGTTTTTCTCTGTGTGTTTGAATAGTTCTCCAATTTCATGTGGTTTTAAAATTCAAAAGATTATTTTATCGTGCTTTTAGCGGCTCTTTTCCACCATGTGAGCCACCCTTATATGGCCACCCTATATAAAGAGGTAACCCCCCCCCCCCCCCCCCCCCCCCCCCCCCCCCCCCCCCCCCCCCCCCCCCCTTCACAAACACATAATGCTCCTTCACTCACTGAACACCACAAGCTCTAAGAAGCCCCCTAAACACACTTTCACAATGGTAAGGACCAAACAGACTACAAAGAAGAATCCAAAGACCATTGAGGTGCGCAAAAAGCAAAAGATGCATGCAAATCAACAACCAAAAGAGCTAGCTGGCCCAAAGCGAATAGAGATAGACACGTCCAATGAACATCCACCGTGGGAAGGGGAGGACATCCCAGTGAACCATAGGATGGGTGGGAAGACGTTGCCACGACAAATGGACGCGATGCCATCTGGCCTAAGTCGCCACACTGTGGTTGGCAAGTCAGTGCCAAGAGGAATGGGTGCCATGCCTTGTAATCAACCCAACAATGATGAGCGTAGCAGTGAAGATGAGTATTATGATCCAGATGAAGATGCCCCCAGCCACCTCCAAAGTACCATCAAAAGTCAAAATTCTATAGGAAGTCACAGAGAGCAAAGCCACAAGGAGCTTAGAGGCCCCCACAACGCCGACCACAAAGAACACGACAGTTTTGGCGAGCATTTGGTGAAATTCTGCATTATCAGAAGACAACAGACCTGCTTATTAGGAGAGAACCATTTTCATGGACATGTAAGGAAGTGCTACAAAGCTATAGCAAAAGCTTCATATGTATGCAATTTCCCTCGAATCAATTCAAGAGGCTGCAAAGGCTTATTTGGTCAGTCTCTTTGAAGACACATTCACCATTTGCATGGACATGTAAGGAAGTGCTACAAAGCTATAGCACAAGGTTCAGATGTATGCAATTTCCCTCGAATCAATTCAGGAGGCTGCAGAGGCTTATTTTGGTCATTCTCTTTGAAGACACATTCTTATGTGTTGTCCATGGAAAGTGTGTAACAATAATGGCCAAGGACATGCAACTTGCACGTTGCCTAAGGTAGGATTGATACCCTCTAATGTCAAAACCTCTTTTTGTAACTAGCTTTTGTATTGGAATCAATTTACTTTGGAACCCTTGTACTGGAGTCAAGTTTTCTTGAGAACTCAATGTTTTTTCACTTTGCAACAAATACAATCCGTCTATTTCTGTCTCACTATGTTAACTTAATGTCCAATTTTAATGTCTATATGTCTACATTTATTTTGTTAAATGGTTGAAAATGAGATGCTAATCAACTGTACAAAAGGCAATCAACTGGCAACCAAAGCTAAATAAATTTTTTGTTGGCTTGAAATTGTCCATTAGGTAAAATTTTTGCTCTATATTTGCCAGAAACTTGCAAAACTAGTCAAATTGGTGTTGTCCACAGTACAACAAGAATTGGCCAGACAGCAGGCTTGCAAGGCTAAATCTCGCTGCCTTGTGGACACATAGAGAATTGCATAAAATGTCAGTGACAGGGCACAACTAGTACAAAAAAAGCAATTATGTGCTATTTTTTGGACAAGTTTTTTCAATGTACAAAATCAAATTTCAAACAATTTGCCTTGTCAATGAACATGAACAAACATGAAATTGAACTTTACAAAAGATCATGGAGAAGAGAGATAATTTTCATTTAAAAGGTTGTACATCTGGCTTAACTATCTTTTGACAGGAGGTGCTTTGCAACCTCTCTACAATGTTCTATAGCGTTGGGTAGAATGGATGTAAGTACAGAAGCAACTATAGCTTGGGCATTGTCAACCCCCAAGGCTTGACAACAAAGAGCTAAGCGTGTCATGACCTAGCCATGGAAGCCAGTGCCAAAAGTGGAAATTGCAAGTGTTTTTTTCACCAGAATAATTACATGGGATGTTTGAGGATGGTGGCTAAGCATAGGAGTTTACTTGCGGCCTTAAGCACCCACAAAACAAAATGGCCGTTTGGGAAGAAATCCTTGTGTATGATGCACACATCCTACATTGGTAGTTTGTTGATGTAGTGTGCTAGGGCTGTTTGAGGCCCAAACACTGTGCGCTCTCCCCCCTTCCGGCTAGCCCAAAGGTCCATGTCCAAAACATCCTGCAAAATTGTAATTAACCAAAAGCAAAGAAGAAAGGTTGAATTATCAACGTAGACGATGCTTAGTATTACCTCTTGTTGCTTATCCTCATCATCCATAGTTGGTGTGGCTTCAAGGTTGATAGAGGATTTTCTCTCATCAACCTTGCTGGGGCTCCGGCGAACCACGCGACTCGGGGCGGATAGGAGTCTGGTTGGAAACAACCCTAGCTTGTGTGGCAATAAACTCCTCATCCATGACTTTACTCTGCTCTCTACAGTGAGAATATCCGCTGTCACTAGTACAATTGTGTCAACAATAGAGTCCCCCAATAGAATCACCTTGTCATCTGTAGCTTTTAGTGTAGGATCAAGGGGGGACTCCATCTTGGTTCATATGAGGCTAAGATACTCATCTAGTCGGACACCAAAAGCCTTTTCAAGATCATTTAAGAATAAATACTCCTCATCTTCTATAATTATGTTGCTGAGATGGATAATCTCCACCTTGGGAATTGTAACAGGGTCACGACTCTCAAGGTTGGGCACCTCGAAGGTGCCAGCAATCTTCTCTCTCACTCCAACTACTTCTTCCAAGCCATGGGGTTATTTGGCAGCTTGAAATCTTCACTCACTTTGGACATCTATAGGTGCGACCTTGAGATCTTTATGATCTGCCAACACCCCACCCACTGTCAGATGTGGGATCTCCATCTCCTCCAAGGAGGGCTCCTCATTGACAAGGAATAAGTGAGTGGAAATGTTGGACAAGAAAGATTTCCCAATTTTGCACTTCTTGAAGGATTCTACAACTTCCTTTGTCACTTGGTGGAAGTGGTTCACCTCTTTTGCAATCGCCTCAAAGTGAGCTAGTCTCTTTGAAAATGCAGTGTCTCCTTGATGGATGTAGCGAAGCAGATCACATGGAAACCACAACATGGCGTTGTCTTCAAAGTTCATAGCATACTTGAGTATATGCGCATGCATTACTCTATGATATCGTGAAAAGTGTCATTGTGGTGTTGCATGGTTTTTTTGTAAATCCAATGTGCGGGTAAAGAAGCCGTGAAGATCACTACGTCCAACATATTCGGTGTCCTCTAAGAAAAGAAGAAACCGCAAAAGGGGGGTGTGTGGCTCTTCGGACACTGCTGCTACGTGGGAGTAGGATGCGCTAGCATGTGCTGCCATGGATCTGTGTGTGTGTGTGTGTGTGTGTGTGTGTGTATGTGTCTTCTTTCTATCTCTCTGAAGTGTTGACAGAAAAATAAGAAGCCCCCTCCCCTTTATATACACCCCTCCCCCCCCTTTCCCCACACTGCCGCGGCCCGCTGCAGAAAAAGAAACCATCCCAAATCTCTTTGATATACATACAAACACACATGGGTGCACACACAGACACCCAAACAAAATCTAAAAAACTTAATCAATGAAGGTGATACTATAATGACAGAAAAGTTTTGAATTTCCATTAAATAGAAGGTTTTACAACATAGCATTAGAGCCAGTTACATTGACCTATTAGATCAACTTAAAGACAGTGCACTGCCAACCCTCCACTCCTCCTGCACTTTCATGGCTGCCTCCATCCACCTACCAATCTGAATAGCAACAGAAATTCTTTTAATAAGACTAACAATTGGCACATATAGACAACATATAAATTAAGCTGACCTTTTGACTATTGAGACGAAAGTAAGCATCTTTAATTTCTTTGTAGCCCAAGATAATCAAGTGTTCCCGTATGTTGGTGAGTGTCCAGTGTTCACTAACTTGCACAATCTCAGAAACACCATTTGACAAAGTAATGGGCATGTCAAATGTCACAAAATTAGCAACACTAGATTGTTAGGGTATCCGCTTTCCACTCTTACACATCCAACGCTCATAGTGAAAATGTAGGTACAAAGTAGTGCGCACTTTCAAATATCGTATCCTTATACTTGAAGCACCCATCTTACACTTGTATTTATCTCCTTGGTGTACTCTCTCACCCATTCCCCAATTATCTGCAAATACCAGTTTTAGTGCTTCATACATGACATTCTTGCTACAAAACATAGTAGGTGTGACACAGAATGGCGATGTCTTGAACAGGTGTACAAAAACATGCATGGGGGAGCACCAACTGAGCCCTACTAGTCTGGAAGCCTTCCAAATTTTAATGAGGAGCAAATATCAGAAAGAATCTTCTCCTTCACTGAGAAGAGTGACCACACATCGGATTGTGGCCATTCCGGACTTAGTAAAATGAAGGTTTCTCAACAGCAATGATCTTACCATATCCATCCTTCGAGGCCGGCACTACATACGGTGAGAGTAGAAGAAGATTCGCATTGCAGGAGAATTGAAGGTGGCGAGTTGAGAAGCATCATAACACCAATGTCCACATGAAGAGCGTTGAATGTTCCTATGAAACTCTTAATTGGTTGTTCCTCAACAAAGCTGGATGGGAATATATCTATGACAACACCAAAAATTATCAAGTCAAAAACAAATAATAAGAGTTTACAATCAGCAACCAACAATGTTTTTCAGCTTACAATGTATTGGCAAAACTCTTGAGCTTCCATTCCTCAAGCGCATGGAATGCCAAGAGTACATGTGTTGAAAAATGGCCACTGTGCCATTGACTCTATGGTTATTGAAACCAAAAAGCCTCCCCTTCCAATGTTCATCAAGGTTGCCACGGTTTTGAACTCGATGAGGCCTGATAGCTGCAGGTTGCATGAAGATCCAAGATCCTTTAGAAAACACATGCGACATGGGTTTCCCATCAGAATCCCTAGTGTTATGCAAGAAAATGGCCTCTATCTCATCCTTTGGCTTCCTTGAAGTGGAGGGGGTTGACATGGTAGCACCAGAAGAACAAGAGTTGTGGTGTTAGAGAGAGAGAGAGAGAGAGAGGCATGTTGCTTTAGGAACAAAATGAGAAGGAATGGCTAAATGGGAAACAAAGGGGAGAAGAATTAGTTCAAATGGATGGTGTGGATGAAAGGGGAGACAGGTCCCGTAGCTATGGAAAGCTTCCATTTGTGATGCAGCTATGGAAAGCTTGGCAGGAGGGGGAGAAGTGGTTCAATGGGGAGCAAGGGGAGAAGAAGTAGTTCAAAGGGATGGTGTGGATGAAAGGGGGAGACAAGTGGTGCAGCTATGGAAAGCTTCCTCATGCGCTATTGTAGCTATGGAAAGCTTGGAGGCAGAAGGAGAAAGAGAAGAGGGAAGAGGTAGAATAGAGGGTACTACTGAGAAATGCAGATTTTGGTCAAAGAAAATAGTTTTTTGACTATGTATTTGGTTAGGAGAGCTTTTGGACAGTGAAAAATGAGATTTAGAGATTTTATTTTTTTTTGAAATTTTAGGGTTACTTTATGGGCGCCCATGAAAATGGAAGGAACCCCCCCTTCCCCCCCCCCCTCCTTTTCTCCCTTCTCTCTCTTTCTAGGAGGGGAGGCGCAAAGCTATAATGAGGGAAAAAAATAGGCCCCCATGCCCCCTACTACCCTACCTTTTGAGAGGGTATAGCTGTGGCCACCACCCTCTTCCTATTGGTCTATGCTTAATCATCCCTTAAGCTAAAGGGCCCTTTTGGGGTTCATATCTTTCCTAATGTGCCTAACCATTGGCTCATAAACAATGCTTTTCATGTGAGCCTAATTAAGCCCTACAAAGGAGAGACACCAAGGGAACCACTTATTGAATACCCTCCAGAAATCAAAGACCAAGAAGACGTGCTACAACCCAAAGCTATCCTTCGGCATGAAGACAAGGTACTACGGCATGGTAAGATGATCCGGCGGTATCTTATTAAGTTCAAAAATTATCCTTTTGAAGATGCTAGATGGATGCAAGGAATACAGGTTAAGGATAGTAAGAACCTTCTCAATGCTTACAATGTTGCACTAGATAAGCAAATGTAAATTCTTTCTAAATGAACAATGTGTTTGTCTTATAAGACTAATCCTCTTTTGTGTACAAATTTAAATAGTGTGCATGCTTAGAGTCATGTATGTAATGAAGACGTCACTCAAACACCAATTATAATTTGTCACTCTGCTTTGGGAGTATAATATGGACTAAAGAGCAGACATGCTTGCGGTAGCTATGTCTCCCAAGCACCAAATGGACTAGTCATTCTAGAATGATGTTGTAGGGTGAAAAGGGATCCTCAACCCGCTAAGAAAGGTAGACTAATGAATAAGACTTTATCTCTTCTATCTCATAGTCGAGAACGACTATGATTTCAAGAGAGAGGTAATTCATAAAATCTAATATCTAACCAACCCAAATGATTTTCTCATATTAAACTGATCATTTAATGTGGGAGAATAAATGGGAACAAGGGTTAGAATATAGAAATGTGCTTATGGATCTATCTCAACAAGGGGCCAAGGTTAAAGGGGTCAAAATGAGAGATGGTATATTAAAGAGAAATGCTACCTAATGGAGCTTAAAGACCTTAGGGTTAGCTTCATTAAAGACCTCCAAAAATTAGTGTTAAAAAGTCCTTTGACTTTAGGCAAGCTAGGGATGACCTTGAGGTGGGAACCCTACCCAAGCATGAGGTGCTTCTCGGCTTGCTAACTAAAGTGCTGAAAGTGTTTGTGGGAACCTTGCCCAAATCTTGAGGTGATTTTTAATGACTAAGGTTCTTGAAGTGTTCAATTCAAAGATAAATTCTCAAGAGGCATAAAAGGTTTCCATGCTTGATTGACTAAGTGCATGAAGTGTTCAATTCAAACCAAATGACTTAAGAAGCATAAAAGACACATGGAAAAATTCTCCACTTGTGGCTCTCATGATGTGCTTGAATCCTATTGGATAGGCTTAAAGAGGTCCAATGAGAATTTAGATGCATAAAAATAAATAATTAAGTTATTTCTCTCAAAGAGGAAAAAGAAGACATGTGTCTCAAATGATATAATTAAATATTACCAGAGAGACAGAGAGAGAGAGAGAGAGAGAGAGAGAGAGATGTGGGCCAAGTATGAGAGGGGCGGTATGATCTCCCACACACACACACATTCTCTCATTGTGTGGAGTGCAAAGTGCAAGAGCTCAATCTCATTTTCCAAGCTTGTTGAGAAGTGGAGAGCCTACACCAACACTCTTGGCTATGGAATGAAAATCCAACTAAGAGCCATGCTTCAATGCTTAAGCTTGCCATCTTTTTCATCTTCAATTATTCTATGATAATCAAGAAGAGTGATGATAAGTGAGGAACTATTTCTTTCTCCTAAGGATGATTCTTTTTCATCTTTCCTACCCTCATTCCTTGGTAGCTCTCTCCACCTTAGAAGGTGTTTGAGGCCTTGAGATTGAGGCTTGGGATAGTTAATGCTTTTTGCAAATTTTATGTTATGCTCGTTATGCATTAAGCTTTCCATATTCATAGCATCACCAAGTTCACAAGCATTAGGAAGGGAATGGGGTCTAAGGGTGCCTCTTTATTTTCCATGGGATTGAAAAGGAGATTAAGGAAGGGACACATGTGTGGATGCCATGACTAAACTGGTGGGTATGGCATGGCCTAAAAGTAAGTGGTCAAACATGTACTCTTTTATAAAATATAAAGAGAAAATATCCTATAAATTCAAAAAATTAAACTTTTCTCTAAATAGTTGAGTAAAAACCAATCCTTCCTCTCTCTAGTGGCTGCCAATTTCTCCCCCCCTCTCTCCTAAAAGGGGTCCCTCCAAAAACGTGATGATCATTCCCTCCCTCTCTCTCTCTCTACTGTACCATCTCTCACTTCACCTTGATTCTCGTTCCTTCCTTTCAGTTTTCCATCCCAAAAGCTCTGGAGTAGAAGGTTGAACCTCCTTTCCCTCCTCAAGCTTACTGCATTCTTGAGGGCTGCATTCTCCTCAAACTAAAGTTTTCCATTTCTCCATGGGCTTCACTAAACACCTCTAGCTAAAGCTGAAGACCTGCAACATATCCTTCTGCTAGATCATCCCTCTTTATTTCCTCTCAACAGGTTTCCTGCTCCTTCTCCATTAAGCTCTCTAGAGAGGATCTACTTCCCTCTCAAGCTTTGCAACATTATCTTCCCCATTAAGTCAACAAGCAGGTGGAGCAGTATAGCAGTAAGTGGCATCCTTCACCTTTGTGTACCATCAAGAATCTTGCTCTTTATACAACTGGGAATATGGATGTGCAATGCCTAATCATAAGTTTTCATGTGCAGGTTGTGCCACTTTTCCCCATGGCATCATCATGTACTCGATGACCTAGGAGTGTCATTGACTCCATTTTATGCCACAATGTACAAGACGACAATGGATATTGGGTGACAAAGGAGTTAAAATGAATGATGTGGGCGACAATGCAGCCCAGCTCAAGAGGTGCACACAAGGTCTCAAGGAGACACATGGCTTCTCAAGCACACCATTAGAAGGGAATAATCACGGAGTTCAAGCAAACACAAGAAGGTGCAACTACTCTTGCAAATTGTAATTTTTACTACTCTTTTAAGTTTTTTGGTCATCTATTTAGTATTTTTGCCTTGTGTATTGCTTTTGATGACTGTAAGATTTTCATTGCTTGTTCATGTTTGCATATATTTTTCCATACTATTTTGTAGAGTGGGAGCCAATAGAGTCCTTCAATAGGAAGTTTTGAAGCCATCCACACTGAGCTTGGCAAGTTTCTCTATGCTACAGTGTCAGTCCTCCCAGCTTGCCTCACGTGACATTTTTTTAATAATTATACTTATGTCACACCCAGGAGAAATGAATATGGTAATCTATCTTTGGTTCACTCCCCAACCTTGGAGAGTTTGGAATGGCCTAAGCAAGACAGTGCCTTGATTGCAACAACCAAAAGGAAAATTGAGGTGGATTTGCAAGCAGCAATGAAGTGCACCTATGGTTCCCTCAAAGCCACGGTAGCATGGTGTATGTCTCTTCATGTATTTGTGTTTATATTTTGACTTCAGAGTGTTCACAGGACACCAACAATGTGGACTTGCAAAGGGGGAAGTGCGATCAACGGATTTCTTACAGCTGGATGGGAAACTAAGGTGGTCAACCACCAAGGAGATTGTAACATTTAATGGCCTATTAACTTGTGTTTAGCGCAAAATAACATGAACATAGTGAGAATTTCATTAGAATAGATTCCTAATGAGCATAATAAGAGGATGGGGAGAGCAGCAAAAATCATAACACCTAGTTAGATAGGCATGAACAATACTTCAAAAGAGAGAGAAATTAGGCTATTGACAACAATTGAAGAAGTAGTAGAGAGTAGATTGAGAGGAAGAAGTATAACTCCTCACCTAATCCCTCATAATAGCTTAGCATAGCTTAGTAATTAGCATGGTAGAGGAGATGAGCACACATTGAAGCTTGACTCTTGGTTGGATTTGCATCACAAAGCCAAGAGTTGTTGGTGTAGGCCTCCCTTCTCACACGCTTGGAGTAGGTGATGAGATTTCCATTAAAGCTTGAGAAGGAGAGAGAGAAGGTCTTCTTGGTTCACACATGAGATTGTGTGAGTGTGTGTGATAATGCCTTGCCAAAATCAGCCCCCCCTCTCTCTCTTGGTTGACCCCTCTTGCAAATTACTCATGTGCATTGGACCTTGCAAAGCTTAGCCAATGAAAATTGAGAAGCATAAGTGATAGCCTTGTGACATGTGTCCCCCTTTGCCCTTTTGTGAGAGCTTTAGGTAGTTAAATAAATCAATTAAACTCTCATTGGACCCCTTTTTCTTCTGGCCAATAGGAAGCAGGCAAGCCATTGGGCTGCTGAATGCTCATCGGACCCCTTGGGAGACTTTCCAATAGTCTTCTAGAAAGGTTAATTCTTATTGGTTCTTTTTCAAGTGTTTTTAAATATATTAAAGTATATTTACTCTAGCCTAATTCTCATTGGTCCACCTCTATGGCCATCCAATAGGATTTGAGTGCACCTTGTGGGCAATTGGGCTAGGGAGCTGACATGGGTCCCCTATTCTCTTTGTGTAAGGGAGCCTATGAGTATGAGTGCGTGTGTGTGTTTCTCTCTCATCCCCTACTTACAGGCCTTGCCCCCTCCTATGTAGGAGTCTTGAAGACTTTTTTGTACACTCACAAAGCCAATTCCACTAAGCTTGAGTCTTAATGGGTTGAATATTAAGGTCTTTGGAGCACATTGCTCTTTTACAGATGGCCCCCCGTTTGGATCCGTATTTTCCCTCCTTTGGATCCCTACTATGGTCGGTCTGCCATCTTAACCAATATTCTAGCTTTTTCTCCCCTCGCACTTCCCCATATTGAATGATTAGTTTAACATGAAAAAATCATTTAGGAGAATTAGATATTAGTTATTATGACATTGCCTCTCTCTTGAAATCATAGTCGTCCTCGACTATGGGGTAGAGAAGATAAATACTATTCATTAGTCCTTTTCCTAGCGGATAGAGGATCCCTATCTTACCCTATGACATCGTTCCAGAATGGATGACTAATCCATTTGGCACTTGAGAGCCTAAGCCGCCGCAATCATATCTACGCATTAGTCCTATCAATCTTCCATAGTAGAGTAACAAGCTCTACTTGGTGTTTGGAAGACGTCATCTCCACAAACTTGATTCTAAGCATGCATACTACTTAACATTTGTGCACAATAAAGAAAAAGAGAGTCTTATAAGACAAAAACTTTGTTCATTTAAAAAATTTATACATTTTCTTACCCTAGGGAAGCATTGATTATAAGCATGAATACTACTTAACGTTTGTGCACAATAAAGAAAAAGAGAGTCTTATAAGCCAAAAACTTTGTTCATTTTAAGCTTTTGTACATTTGCTTACTCTAGGGAAGCATTGTAAGCACTGACAGGTTTAGGTTATCCTTTAATTTTATGCATTGCATCCATCTAGCATCTTCAAAAGGATAATTCTTAAACTTAATAAGATACCGTCGGATAATGTTACCACCTCTTAATACCTTGTCTTCATGTCGGAGAATGGACTTGGGATGCAACACCTCTTCTTGGTCCTTGATTTCCAGTGGGTCTTCAATAGTTGGTTCTTGTGGTGGCTCTCCTTTGTAAGGCTTTAATAGGCTCACATGGAAAGAAATGTGTAAGAGCCAATGGCTGGGAAACTTGAGTTGATAGTCCATTTCATTGATTGGTCAAAGAATTTGGAAGGGACCATAGTACCTTTTTGCTAACTTAGCATAGTACTTTTGGTGTCTCATAGGATTCTAGCCCATGGTGTGCCTTAATTGAGCCTTGGGAAATTAAAGTAAGACCCAATCATTTTCTTTAAAGGCTTGGGCTCTTTTGTGCTTATTAGCAACATCCTTTTGCCTTTGCTATGAGATAGAGATAGCATCCCTAATCTTTTGGAAAGATTCTTGTAGGTCTCAGCTATACTCACCTGCATCGAAGATCTTCCCGTGTACCTTAAGTAGCAGAGGACTTTTTCATCTTCCCTCAATTACCTCAAAAGGTGCTTTTCCCGTGGAAGTATGTACAGTGTTATTGTAGGCATACTCCACTAAGGGTAAGTACTTCTCCCATTGCGACCTTTGATCTACTTCCGTTACATAGGCTTTTAGTAGATCAAGAACTGCTAGGTTAGCTATTTCACTTTGGCCATCCATTTGCGGGTGAGAGAAGTTTAGCCTTGTCCCTAAATTCTCAAAGAGACCCTTCCAGAAATTACTAGTCATTCTAGGATCTCTAGGATTTTAGTAGGCTTTTAGTAGATCAAGAACTGCTAGGTTAGCTATTTCAGTTTGGCCATCCGTTTGCGGGTGAGAGAAGTTTAGCTTTGTCCCTAAATTCTCAAAGAGACCCTTCCAGAAATTACTAGTCATTCTAAGATCTTTATCCGACACTATGGACATTGGCAAGCCATGGTACTTGAAGATTTGTGATATGAAGTGGGCTGCCATTTGATGGGCTTTGATAGTCTTTTTGACATGTATAGAATGAGCTTGTTTTCTTAACCTATCTACTATCGTCCATATTCCCGTATTCTCATGGATAGACTTAGGCAATCCAAAGATAAAATCCATGGATATGATCTCCCATGGTGAGTTAGGGATTGGCAAAGATTGAAGAAATCTAGGTTGCTTCCCTCTATCAAACTTCGTCTCTTGGCGTACCACACATTTAGAAACATACTTTGTATGTTTACTTTCATGGTAGGCCAATAGAAATATGTTTCAATCCCTTTTAGAGTAGAATGAATCCATCTATGCCCCGCATAAGGAGAAGCATGAGATTCAAACATTACTTTCTCACGTAGTGAGTTGGTAATGCATAGTCTATTGCCATAGACAAAATAACCATCTTGTAAAGTAAATGGTTCCTCTTTCTTCCCTAGTGCAAGGGCTGAAATCACAGCTCTTAAATCGGGATCAATAGCGTACTCATCTATCATAGAAGATAGATCACTGTGAGTTGCTATGGAAACCGCATTCGCTCTCGGCCATCTTGAGAGTGCATCGGCTACTTGATTATGCTTGCCTGCAATGTGAGCAATATGAAAATGAAATTGTGAAAGGAAATTTTCCCACCTCATTTGTTGGTCAGAGAGCTTGGTCTGCGTCATGAAGTACTTAAGGCTTTGGTGATCCGTCCGCAGAATAAAAGGAGTTCCCAGTAAATAGTGCTTCCATGAGTCTAAGGCATGGAGAACTGCGAGGAGTTCCTTTTCATATATGCCTAGAGCTTGCTCAACAGGATCGAGCCTTCGACTTTCATAGGCTATGGTGTGCCCTTCTTGAAGAAAAACAGCTCCAAGGCAATCACCACAAGCGTCACATTGGACCTCAAATGGCTTTGAGAGATTCGGCAATGTAAGCATAGGTTGAGAGATAAGATTTTCTTTAAGATTTTTGAAAGCATGTTTCTCCTTGGCAGACCATGTATACCTCCGGGGAGGTCACCTAATAAAAATGTAACCTATCACGTGAGTTCAATAGAAGGGTATTTAAAGTTCTTGAAACTTACAGAAATATATAGACGTAAGGGCATTATTTTTTCAAATTAAAAAAAAAAACTTACAGATTTTAAAAGAAAAGGGTACATTATATTCTTAACAAAATTTACAGATAAGGGATTTTACAAACAACCCCCCGAGTGTATACCTAACGTTTTTCTTTGTTAGGTCATGTAATGGTCCTGCTATTAGTGAGAACTTTTCTATGAAGCATCTATAGTATGCACACGAGATTTTTGTAGGACATGAGATAAAATGCCCCGTTAACTTCAATGGGTTGGTGACCAAAACATATGGTTGCTTTTACCTCACTAATTTTTTTTGGGCAAAAAAAAAGGTACAAAAAAGTTGCATTTTTGCCATTCTGCGGACCTATCATCAAAGTTTCTACAGTCACGCTCAATACAGATACTATATACATGTTTTCTTAGTTCGCTTCGAGCCTTTGGATTCAAAAGGAGCCATGGAGCATGTAAAAAGGATAATGGATCTCTTACAATTGGAACCTTGGGGGCAATGATAAAGTGCTAAATACAGCAAACATGAAAAAACTGGGTTTAGCAATATGACCTCTAGAAACCCATAGAAACTACTCAATATCTAGCCAAGTTTGTAGTCTATGATTAGATATGGTTACTACCTACAAAATACACACAATTGGCCTAAGAAACTAGCAATATTGAGAAAGTTATACTTGCTACTCTAAAATGTATCGTATTCTTCACCAATCAAAAAACTCAACCATCATCATATACTATGCTATATAGCATATATAGCATATTAGGTCCCCCAAAACTCAAGGAAGATTAGCTTTATGTTATACATTACACTTACACAATCAAAATTGAATTTGGATATCAAGAAAGCCACCAAAAAAATCATAAAAGTGCTAATTTTGGCCAAAAAACAGGATTATGCAATTCTTGTAAATTGGTCATAACTTTCAATTTTAACACTTAGCTCTCCCTACAAGCATCAAAACATGTTGAGAACTATGAAGGCCTAACCTCTAGCCATCTAAACCTCACAAACATGAAGTTTAGAGTGGTATAGTTGCCAAAAATTGAAGAAAAGCCAAAAACAGGACCCGTTTTTTCACACAGTTTAGGTTCAAAAATGTTGTGCAAGAGTAAGGTTAATGGTGAGATCGATACTAAAAAAAAAATGCTAAGTTTCTTTCAGCTCATAAGGCAACTTTGTGGATATATAGCACCTAAAAATTCATTTTCATACTCTTCAAATAATTCAAGAAAAATGGTCACTTAACAGGACACAAAAGTGTCCAAGGACATAAAAGTGTCCTGTTACCATTCTAGTGTTAAGACTTGAAATATTACCTGGAGGTGTTGCTTGCGTTCATCTAGTTAATTGGAGTAGATGATAATATCATCAAAGATCACGTTCGGTGAGGCCAAAATAGCTTCTCAATCAAGCGATTAAATGTGGCTGGTGCATTGTCAAGCCAAAAGCCATGACAATGTATTCGTAAAGACCAAATGTAGTGTGAAATGCGGTCTTTACAATATCTTGATCAACTATCCTTATTTGATGGTAGCCACTTTTTAACATCAATCCTACTGAAGTAGGTTGACCCTTGCAGCTTATCAAATAGGTCTTCTACCCATGGAACGGGAAACCTATTTTTGATAGTGATCCTATTTAGTGCTCTATAGTCGACACACATACGATATGTGCCGTGTTTCTTTTGCACTAATAACACGGGTGAGAAAAATGGAGATGAGCTAGGCCTAACCATGCCCTTCTCAACTAACTCATGCACTTTCCACATAATCTCCTCTTGTTGATCTTGAGAAACTCTATAAGGAGGTTTATTAGGCGGTGAATTTCCTGGAAGAAGTTCAATCGCATGGTCATCATTTTCTCATTTAGGAGGTAGTTCACAAGAGATGTCATCAATAAAAACATCTTGAAATCCCTTGAGAAAAATGGATAACTCTAGTTCCTTGTGATTGTTTATATTTTCTTTTGCTAAAGCATTAGGTTCATGTTGAGAATCTTTAACAAAAATCATGTACAGGGAAATAGAGCTCTTTATTGAATTATTAAAAGATTGAGTATGTACAATGGGTATGGTGTTACCCATCTTTTTGACATCTATGTACATATCTTTTTCCCTATACTTAAAGTAGATTTTCCTTTCAAGGAATCTAACATTGGCAGCCATGCGATCAAACCGTGGTGCCCCTAGGATTACATCCTCATGCTTGAGAGGAGAAATAAAGAAGTCTTCTTTGTCCACATAGCTTTGGACATGGAGCCTCAATTTCCCAATTAAGGGTGTAATAGAAGCTTCTTGCCCCTTGAAAGCACCATCTACGGTAGGACATCTCCCATCTCATAGGCTTGGATGCCTAGCTTGGTGGCCAACTCTGTGGATATGAGATTGTGAGTAAAATCACGGTCAAAGAGAATAAAAGAATCATGTTCTCTTACCTTTCTCCAAGCATAGCATAGAGGAGATCCTTTGTGGTGAGCTTCCTCTTCTTGGATTTCAACCAAGGTAGCTCTAGGAGGCTCATAGCGGGTGTTCTTTTGGGTGCAAGCACGGTATGCATGACCTTGCTCGCCGCATTTGAAACAATAGCTATCCTTGCGATAACACTCAAGCTCTTTAGGAGAGAGTTTGTTTTTGCCTTTGTAAAATCACTTCTCCTTAGCTTTGTTGTTATTGGAGTTTCCCTTAGGAGACTTTTGGACATTGTCCTTCCCCTTAGGCTCATTGTAACCCTTGTTTTCCGTGGGCTTAAGATTTCTCTTAGCCCCTTTTTGGAAATTGATTCGAGAAGCCACCATAGTATGGTGTATGACCGAAATTCTTCAGCTTGGACGATCTCTTCCACGCAGCATAAGATTTCCTATGCCTCTTCTTTTTTATGGTTCAAAAGTTGCACCATTGCTTTCTTCAGAAGATAAATAATTTGGGGAAGATGGAGAAGAGGGTGACCTCTTTCTTGCCTTTTTCTTGCCTTGGTCCTCCTTGTCTACACCATCACTTTCTTCATAAGAGGAAGAGTATTAAGAAGATGGAGAAGAGGGTGACCTCTTTCTCGCCTTTTTCTTCTCTTGTTTTTTATCATCCCTCTTTGAATTATGGTGTGGAGAGGTGTGTGATGGTCTTCTCCATTTAGGAGGTGACGGAAAGCATTTTTCCCGTTGTCTTCGTGGAGCCATCTCCGCCGACGTGGGAGGAGACTCACTTTCTTCTCATTATTTTGGTGGGGGCTCTTGAGTTCTCCTTTGGGAAGGAGATGCATCATCGAGAAGAAAATTTTTGAGGACTTCGTATGGATCCTCTTCTTCTTCCTGAATCGAAGAGAGACCTCTTTTGGGAGTCTCGCAAGGAGGCTTCCTAGGTACTCTCTCGTCATGGTAGGGAGTTTGGAAAATCCCATGAGCACGAAGCTGCCGTTGCACTTCACTTTGGAGGGATGGATTGCCCATGGCTTGTTGAAGCCTAGAAACAAGGTAGTTAACAAGCATAGGGGAATTAGTAGCCTTCTCATTAGAAAAATCAAAGCTATCAACATTAATTTCAATCTCTTTACTATTGTAAGCCATTCTAACAATTTTTAGGTGTACTTTGGCACTTCAAGCCCTAGTTTCTCCTCCTCTTTACCCCTTTAGAAAAGCACTCAAGCTATTGTACCTGTGGCTCGAATATTATTAATTGCAAGGAATAGAAGATAAGGTCTTTCAACACCAAAACAGTATCAGCTCTTGTCAAGCTTCTAATAGCTCAATAGTGGTTAAGCCGTAGGCAAGCCATAGGCAAGCCCCATAGGACTCCACTATTAAGACCATAGATCTCGACGATGATGCCTCATTATCTGCACGAAGGCAAGCACACTGCAAGGCTGAAAAATCCCTATTCTTCTTACTCAATTGCAATTAACAATACCAACCATTTATAGCTAGCTTGAGGACCTCCCTTCTTGCGCAAGAAAAGATAAACCTTGTGCTCTGATACCAATGTAACATTTAATGGCCTAGTAACTTGTGTGTAGCGGAAAATAACATGAACATAGTGAGAATTCATTAGAATAGATTCCTTATGGGCATAACAAGAGTGCTTGGATGGAGAGAGCGGCAAAAAGCATAACACCTAGTTAGATAGGCATAAACAATACTTCAAAGAGAGAAAAATTATGCTATTGATAACAGTTGAGGACCAGATTTACATGGAGCCGGTACCCCCTCCAAAAGGCTTTGTATTATAGGTTTCACCCATCAAGGGAGACATTTTACAATACAATTCTTTGTGTTCCTTCAATAACTAGCTACTGCAATGAAGATGGAAGCTTCAAGCACTAAGCAAACACTTATAAAACACAACATTTATTCCCTCACGGTCTTAGACCCAAGATCTCACACACCTTCAAAGATGGTGAGAGCTAGCGGGGTATGAGAGTAGATTGAGAAGAAGGAGTAGTCTTACAAGAAAGAAGTATATCTCCTCACCTAATCACTCATAATAGCTTGGAATAGCTTAGTAATTAGCATGGTAGAGGAGATGAGCATGCACTGAATCTTGGCTCTTGGTTGGATTTGCATCACAAAGACTAGAGTTGTTGGTGTAGGCCTCCCTTCTCACAAGCTTGGAGTAGGTGATGAGCTTTTCATTAAAGCTTTCTTCACACATGAGATTGTGGGAATCTGTGTGTGATAATGCCTTTCCAAAATCAGCTCCTCTCTCTCTTGCTCCCCCTCTTGCAAATTACTCATGCAGGCACCCCATTGGACCCTGCAAAGCTTAGCCAACAAAAATTGAGAAGCATAAGTTATATCCTTTGACATGTGTCCCCCTTTCTCCTTTTGTGAGAGCTTTAGGTAATTAAATAAATCAATTAAACTCTCATTGGAACCCTTTTTCTTCTGTCCAATAGGAAGCAGGCAAGCCATTGGGCTGTTGAATGTTCATTGGACCCCTTGGGAGGCTGTCCAATAGTCTTCTAGAAAGCTTTTAATTCTTATTGGTTCTTTTATCAAGTGTTTTTAAATGAATTGAACTAGATTTACTCTAGCCTAATTCTCATTGGTCCACCTCTATGGCCATCCAATAGGATTTGAGTGCACCTTGTGGGCAACTGGTCTAAAGAGCTGACATGTGTCCCCTATTCTCTTTGTGTAAAGGGAGCATGTGAGTGTGAGAGTGTGTGTGTATGTTTCTCTCTCATCCCCTACTTACAAGGCTTGCCCCCTCCTATGTAGGAGTCTTGAAGACTTTTTTTATACACTCACAAAGCATCCAATTCCACTAAGCTTGACCATTTTGGACTTACCTTTGAATTTTGGAACCTTAGCAGTTTGGAAGTCTCAATGGACTGAACCTTAAGGTCTTTGGAACCCATTGTTGCACATTGCTCTTTTGCAGATGGCCCCCCCTTTGGATCCCTATTTTCCCTCCTTTGAATCCCTAATGTGACTGGTCTACTAGCTTAACCAATATTCTAGCTTAACCAATATCAGTTTAACATGAGAAAATCATTTAGGAGAATTAGATATTAGTGATTATGACAGAGATAGAATCTAGTGCTCTATAGTTGCTGACAATGTGGTATTCAAATACCATATTGCGAAGCAAAGCTTGTCGATGGTCTTTTCCTATAGAAGATGGAAGCTGACGATGGGAGAATGGGAGAAACCACCAACCCAAATTCTAGTTTTAACATCTTATATTGGTAGACAATCAGCTTCCTTATGGAAAAGCTATGTTATTTTTAATTTTTAGGGAAATTTAATCTCACAACCAAGGGCATTTTGGTAACTTTGGAAAATTTTAAGGGCATTTTGGAAATTTATGACAAAATATTGGATGCATTGTAGAAACTTTTGAATCTTGAGGGGTATTTGGGGAATTTCACAAATTAGAAGCATATTTTAATAATTTTCCCAAGAATAAATATTGATAGGGTTAAAAAGCCATCACTGTGCCATTAGGGGGCCGTGTTGCAAAGATACATTAATGATCTTATACATTAATGCCCTATGTAAGGGGATAGAATTTTGGACTACCTACAAATGACATGCATTCGTGTAAAAGCTTTTTGATTATATAGTCAAAAGTTATATTCCAATAGAAGAATATTTGATTATGTAGCTAGAATGTGAGAATTGTCATTGTGACCTCCAAGCGGCAGGCCTTGTGATTTATCACTTGTTTAATAAAAAAATTAGAATATTCTTTTGTTTAAGTTTGTTAATGAATTCTAATTTATTATTTTTATTTTACTTTCATTTGGTTTTATCGTTTTAGAATGCCAATGTGAGCCTTTCACCTTGTTGTTTAAGTGGGGCCTTTCCTAACATATAGACATTTGCAATTATGTGTATGGTATATAATACAAAAATTTATTTTATCTTAAAACACAACAAAAATGACATGTGATTGTAGGTACTCATTCATACCTACTCCCTATAATAACTCTCATCCCCCTTAACTTCAACAAGCTTTCATGACTCTTCACCTTGTTTTAAGAGAAACTGAAAAGAACATTTAACTCATATCAAACTTAATCATTACTTTTGGCTTGCTAAAGGCCTTAGTGACCAAGGGGTGAAGGTCATTCAATTTTCATTGCAAGACAAGTGTCCCCATGGGGGCTTAAATTTCTTGTGAATGAATAGAAAAAAATCATGGATTTGAAATGCTATCGCCTCTGACAACGGTGATGTCTACGACAACAGTAATAGTTGAAGAGAAATCTCTTCAACTATACACGTGTGGGTTTTATGGTAACCATATATGATTTGAGCATGCTTTACCAAATGATGTTACGTGCTATACAATGTATTGCAGATCATCACACAATATTAAGGCTATATGCACTACACATGCACTTGTAAGCTTCATAATGGCAATGCCCACATACAAATATATAGCACATATATGGGCTTACCATACATATCGCCCATATACTAATCACTCTAATTTGAGTGCATACTTTGTCTCCCTACTAGCCCACACATACATATGGACGTATTGTGTGTTCCACACATACATATCTAGTGCATATGGTTCATTTGAAGAGATCTTTAACTCTCCAACGGTCGAGCCATTGAGACCACAAACTTGGCACACGAGGCCTTAACATGAACAACAGTGTTGAGAATTCCAAGGCCACCTTGGACCAATGGTTGAGCAATACCTTCCCACTTTTCCCATTGCCGCAGCACTGAGGCTTTAGTGTCGTTACTCCATAGGAATCTTTTAGCTGGTTTCAAAAACTCCTTCCAGTTAGATTTGGCTATTTTGAGGAGAGGGTTGGTGAAGGCAATATAAGGAAGCATAAATGCCAATTGATCAGTGTGACCCAACTCTGAAAGGGAAGCAACACATATCCCACCTTCTCATTTTCCTTTTGAATCTTCTCAAACCTTTGCTTGTGAGTAACATCACCCCTAATGGGGTCCCCAGATGCCTAAATATCCTACCTTTAGACACAATCTCCCCTGACCAGACAAATGGGTCAAATGAGTTGTTTTCCATCAGGGAGATCAGTCTGGACTTCTCAATAGTACACTTCAACCTAGAAGCCACAACAAACGTCTGCAATCTTAAGGGCCTTCCTGAGCACCTGAGGGCACGCTTTCAAGAAGAGGAGGAGCCGTTTGTAACCATCTTGGCCGAGGCAAATTAGTTAACTCTTGTATTTTCCCGTGCTCAATAGCAGTTTCGAGCATCGTTATTAGAGGATGCGACCCAATAGCAAAGAGAAGAGGGGCAAGGGGGGATCCTTGCTTGATCAATCTTTTGGCTTCATAGGAGCCCACAATTTTATCATTAAATAAGAGCTGAAATTGGCTACCTGCACCCAAAGTGTGTATAAGCTGACAGAGATGCGGCCCAATTCCCAAGGATCTTTGAACGTTGAATACCTCCTTGAATCTAACTAAGAAAAACCCCTTTAGCTAGGTAAGTAGTATTTTCAATTCCTCCTCCATGCCCAAGGATTTGCGGCCCCTGAATCCATTGTATCAACTCATATCTGTTTGGAATTCTCCCACTAAATCCAAACACAAGCGTCAGTTGGGCTTGCATGGCTAGTTGTTTTTTAATCAGAGCCGATAAAATCATGATAGTGACAGCCTCTACGACCTCCACCTATTGTGGCTGCGACTTCTTTAGCGCACTAAAGGCTCGAGTTGCCAGCTCGTCTTCGAGTACCCCACTACCTTCTGCCTATGGGGAAGTTATTTTGTTACCATTTGGGCCAGTATCTAGCTACTTGTTAACGTCCTTAAGCTCTTGTATCACGTGAAGTCTCACATGAAGTATCAGTAGTGGCAACCTTAGCGCAAACCTTAAAGTCATGACCCTTCAAGATGCTTGCAAAAGACATTCATGGTCTGAGAGCTGCAAAACTCATTGCCACCTTGTTTTTATTTGCACAGATGATGCCCTGTGTCTCACTTGCCTTGAGGGTTTTCACCTCAAAGTTGTATCCTTTAGAATTTTGGCCAACCATGCTTCCTTTTTCTTCAGCAAGCATACCTTTTTAGTTGACTCCGCTTTATTAGCCACCAGGGCCAGCCCCCTAGTCAAAGCACCACCCCCCATCAAGGCTTCGTTCGATGGGCGTGATGTTGGCACCTCGTTGGCACATTGCCTTCATCCATAAGAATGCTCTCTTCATTCAACAAGAGTTTCCTAGCCACGAGTATGTGCAAGAATTTAACAATGTCCTCCTCCATAGGAAGCATGTCCACCTCCATTGTTAATACCATAGGGGGAGTGCCATAAATTTGTTGAGTAGCCATGCTCACCACGAGAACAAAATGGTGGCAGGGAGGGCTAGCAACCTCGAGGGAAGGGGGGTCTCTAATCTTAGGGAGAACAACCCCTATGGGAGGGGATACAAGGGCCAAAATTAATATAACGCTGAAGATAAAAAAACAACGAAGGCAAAATGACGCTTAAGATACCTAAGATCGCACCCGACAATCCTAAAAACCAAGAGAAGCTAGCTATAAAACCTAGGGAAAGAGTCTCTGAGACCATGAATTGCATGCAAAAGTCATCGCCCCCTACCAGCACCCCTGCATCGCTTTCATTGCACACTTATTCACACCCTTATCATCTTCAAAGCACTCAAACGAGTCAATATTTTAATATAAATACACCCTAAACCGTAAACAAAACATAGATTATTGTAAGGAATTAGGCTCTTCACTATGTGGTTCCAGCTAATGAATACAAAATCATCCAAGGCGTTGTCAAGAATTCCTTTGGCTTAGATATCAACCACCCCTATGTCGAGCACAAATTTAATTGCATGCCCCATCAATTTTCTATGCTAATGGATATCCAAAGTTGCATAGAAAGGTGATCCGGTCATAAGCTGAGAAATTATTGCCCGATTTGAATCGTATAAAGCATATGCAATAGCCCATTCCAAGCACTATCCATCAAACCCTTGTTAGACATGATTCAAATTCCCTAGCACCCGTCCCATGGTAGGTCCGAACACAATAGAACTAGCCCACGGAATTACTTCTATTGCTCATAATTTTCTTGTTCGAACTCCGATTGATGAGCCGTAAAGACGGGCATGAAGAGCATGTCAAGCACTATAGTTCTAGTTCTTTAACTTCCATTTATGATCACCATATACATACCCACTTCTAGCATCAAAAACATAGTCTTGACCCTTCAAAGCCGCATCTGGCATACATTCAACATTAACACTTGCCTGTTATTAGGCCCTTATCACTACTTAATAAACATATAGCCTTCAAGTAGGCTTAGCTCACATCCCTTTTCTCTTTTTCCTATCATGGAAGCAAAGCGGCACGACATCCACCCCCTCTGATTTCAAACATGCACATCCTCTGGCATGTTCGAATTGTCTTCGTCATTAATTTTCATTATCAAAAGCTTCATCAAACATATCATCTGATGCATACATATCACCATCATCCTCTGACTGTTGATTTAAGATTTGATCCTCAAAATTGAACTCACCTTCCCATTTCTTGAGCAATTTGATCCTTTTCCCTGCAATAGGCACTCTAACCTCAGTGCCATCGAGCTCACATAATTTATATGTTGCATTTTCATAAAGATGAAGTACAACACATGGCCCAACCCAATGCTTTAACATCTTTCGCATTGCAAAGTATTGGTTTTGCAAGCTACTATCATATACGAGTACACAATCCCCATCTTTGAAAGCATAAGTTCGTAGCCTGTGCTTCTCATCAAATGCTGCTCTATTCTTCAACCTTGCCTCCTTGAGCTTTTCTTTGGCTTGCTCAATATCTTCTTGTTGCCTTTCAAGTTTGCTCAAAATTTTCATTCGGTCTTGTTTCGGCCTCCATTTCACTACATGTAGTATTGTGCATGCAATTTCGTCCTTTTCTGTAGAATTTTTGTCAGTGTGATTTTTTTGAAGAACGAAATTGCATGATGCAACATGTTCTTGTGTCAAAGAGAATTTGGAATGTTGTGCAGGGCATTGATGTACGTTCGCCTTTTGTGGATACATGCTTTGATGAGGATGTTGCAAGTTCTGGCAGCAAGTTTGTTGCTATTAGAGTTGTTTGGCCTATGGCTGAGTGTCTCCTTGGGATGTGAGAGATGTGCAGGCTCATGCAATGATTGGATTATTTGTGAAGCGCACTATTACTCGTCACATTTGCTTAGCTAAACTAGCAAAATAGGCTTGGGATATTCTGGCTGATCTTTATGCAAGTCTCAATGAGGCTAAAATTGCACTGATGCGTAAAGAGCTGGAGTCAAAGTTTATGCATGAGGAAGATGACATGGAAAATTTCCTTGTTGGTATCAAGGATACTAATGAGAAACTCATTTTTGCAAGCGAAGTCATTTATGACAGTTTACTTGTGCAGATTGTTCTTGATGCATTGCAAAATTGTTACCAGACCTTTGTAGTACTTGGAGACTTATGACCCAAGGAAACCCTCAAGCTGTCAAATTTGATGCATTATGCACATTGTTGTTGCAAGATCTACTTTCAAGAAAGAACAGGGCCAAACAACATGCAGTTGAATAGGCTTTTGTTGTTACTCAAAGAAAAGGTGGTAACAACAATGTACCCACTTCTCATGGTTCTTCAATGAGTAGAAAATCACTTGTTTGTAATGATTCTACTGGCAGCACCTCGTCTAGGAATTCTAGTAAAGAAGGGAAGAAGAAGCTGCGTTGCCACTATTGCAAGGCTAATGACCACTTGATTAAGCAATGTACTAAAATGAAGGCAAAAGAGACCAAGAATCATAATCAGCACCTAAATTTAGAGGGCAGAGGTTGAAAAATTCAAGTTGACCAAGCTTATAGCTACCTCAATAAAGACAAATGGTACACCTCAGAGACAAACCCAATGGTGCAATCAGGTATGGGTCATAATCAGCACCTAAGCAAGTCGGGATTTAGAGGGAAGAGGTTGCAAAATTCAAGCACACCAAGCTTATAACTACCTCAATAAAGACAAATGGCACACCTCAGAGACAAATCCAATGGTACAATCAGGTATGGGTACTGAAGAAGTTGCTTGCGTCACAAGGGAATCAAGCGCAAATTTGGATTCCAAAGTGACACAACAAGGAACACCCTTTAGTACAAACCCCTAAGGTCCCACCAACATTAAAGCCATCTACCTAAAGACAAAATGTGAAGCAGATTTGGGTACCCAAGAAATTAGAGCCAACTTCAAGAAGACCAACTCAGTTTTGGATACTTAAACAAGGGCCAACAAAAACAACATATGTGGATCTTGGATTCAAACAAGACTGTCAACAAAAGCGGCACTACGAACCAGGAGTACACAAGAACCCATTGTCAATCAAACAATGAGCGGCACAATTAGAACGATTATTATTTCACTACTCTCCTATTGGTACTGACATAAATAGGAAACCTTAACATCGAATGCCAATAAGCAAATTGCTTATACCCTCCTCTCGCACATCATTGATTTTTCCCATGCATTGACCAAGTATGCATATAGGGCCACATTACATGGCCTGCATTAGCACCCCGTTGTAACCTATGCACAACACATACCCTAGGGCGATACATCGTCGTCCGAGAGGACTCCAACTAGGAGGGGGGAGGCATTCTCAATGTGAGCCTGACAGACTTAGAAAGTACTAAAAGGACATTGGTTTCTATGTTTTTGGGTTTTGCTACATTTGATTGAAGATTTTTTTTGGTAAACCCAAGTATATATTCCCTTATTGAATGTGATTCTATAGAGATATGAGGACAAATGGCAGAAATGAGTCTCTAGGTGTGTGTATATATGTAAAAATAACAGTTTTTATGCAAAAAACGAGAAAAACAGAGCAATCTGGCCAAAAATATTATGAATGACTGTACATAGAGGTTTATTGTGTTGTTTTTTATGTATTTTGATTTATTGGTACTTTCTAGGTTAATTTGGTTTTTTTTCTTTTAATTTTGTTTATTATCTGGAGAAAAACAAAGAAAAATAGAAAATTCAAGTGAGATGGAGACGAAATGGAAAAAGAAATACAAGAGTGATCAGCAAGTCAAGGGAAACATATGGTGAAGTTTGGGTGCAATTATGAAAAAAGTTGCGAAAAGTCCAATTCGAACAGTTTTTGGATAAAATTGCAAATTTTCTAAAAATGGAGCAAATAGAGTCCAAATGGAGAAGTTTTTGAGCTTAAAGTGCACTTCATGACGAGATAAGATCATATGTCAATTTTTTTGTGACAAGTGGCCTGGGGACCCCCGATATAAAGATATTTTGGGCCCCACTTACTACCTCATTTTCCAATATTCACAGTTAGAGAGAGCTTGAGAGACCTAGAGCACACGGATCTTCTACGGCTTTGTACAACACACACGGGACACCGATCGGTGCCAAACATGAGACGTAGGCTCATTACCATGTACTCTTCTTGTTCTATGCTAACTTCAACACGAAAAGCTCATGAAGGCGGCAATGTGGCATCGTCGGGAAGAGACCGAAACGGCATTGTAACTCAACAACTGCTAACCCGATAGCTACAAGACTTGATAGGGGGTTAATTCTAAGCTAGATGAGCAAGTCTATGTCCTTCTATGTGGGTTTAGGTCAGCTAAATAAACCCTAACTTCTTAGAGCCTGCAGAAGCCAATCTGGAACAAGTTGTCAGAATGGCACCAAGCTTCATGAGTAGGTGCTCCTCGAGGTTATCTACAAGCCCAGTAATTGCCTCCATAGTCAAACTACCAGAAGTGGAACAAGTTGTCAGAATGGCACCAAGCTTCATGAGTAGGTGCTCCTCGAGGTTATCTACAAGCCCAGTAATTGCCTCCATAGTCAAACTACCAGAAGTGGGTCAAACCATCAAGCAAGGCTTTGAACATGCAAAGTGTCATTTGGCTCTCATGGACATGCGGTGCGTCCGTTTGTCACCAACATTCACGAACATCATCGACATACCATCGACAACCAAAACATATGGTCAAACATCAAGAAGAATCATCGCCGACCATCTCCTCACAAAAAGACACAATCTGAGCGCGACAAATCGCCAAAAATGATATTTGTAAGGCCAAAGGCTACACCAAATCCATGGAAAGGTGCCCTACTGTATCTACAAGCTTGGGTGATCGAGCTCAAGAAGAATCATCGTGGAAAGTCATCCCCAAATGAAAAAATCTAAACTTCATGAGTAGGTGCTCCTCGAGGTTATCTACAAGCCCAATAATTGCCTCCATGAGCAAGTCTATGTCCTTCTATGCGGGTTTAGCCCGGGGCGGTCACTTATCAAAAGCTTCCTATATCACGTGTGTTCAAGAGGTTATTAATAATACCTCAATATACATACTATATTTACACTACGTGCCTATTTAAAAAACCCCCACCCCCCTCTGTATGTATACATTTTGATACATTTTGATCTTTTAATAATCCTCTCCGGTTAACTCACGTGATAGCATACACATTCTAAAAAGTGACCGCCCCAGGGGTTTAGGTCAGCTAAAAAAACCCTAACTTCTTAGAGCCTGCAAAAGCCAAATTGGAACAAGTTGTCAGAATGGCACCAAAATTCATGCGTAGGTGCTCCTCAAGGTTATCTACAAGCCCAGTAATTGCCTCCATAGTCAAACTACCAGAAGCGGGTCAAAACATCGAGCGAGGCTTCGAACACGCAAAATGTCATTTGGCTGTCACGGCCATGCGGTGCATCCGTTTGTCACCAAACTTCACAAAAATCATCGATATACCATCAAAAACCAAAACATATGGTCAAATGTCAAGGAGAATCGTCGCCGACCATCTCCTCACAAAAAGACACAATTTGAGCAACAAATCGCCAAAAATGATATCCGTAAGGCCAAAGGCTACGC
The DNA here is from genome assembly GCF_014529385.1 of Adiantum capillus-veneris. NCBI lineage: Eukaryota > Viridiplantae > Streptophyta > Polypodiopsida > Polypodiales > Pteridaceae > Adiantum > Adiantum capillus-veneris. The sequence continues at coordinate 72,338,466 of NC_140934.1, read as the reverse complement.
AGAATCCATAGAAAGATGCCCTATTGCATCTACAATCTTGGGTGATCGAGCTCAAGAGAATCATCACAGAAAGTCATCCCCAAATGCAAAAATCCATTTCAAAGACTGAAATGTCAAACAGGGAGCTTCTATGCTAAATATTTGACTTTTTAATTGAGAACTAGCACTGGCACACATCTTCCCATGCATCAAAACCTAGTTTTTGCATTCTAGACATCATAGCCATATGATGTTTGGCTGGCACTTTTATACATGAAAATGTTGTTTATTCCACACCAGCCCCTTCAGCATGCATCATACAGCTCACCTACCAAGTCTCATGCAAAATGGACCACATCAAGCCACCACTTAGCCAAAAACCAGTAAGTTGGAGTCCTTAGAAAAAATATGGACTTATCCATAGGAAAACTGCTCCAAAATCAAATAAACTTGACACAAGGCATGCACATAGCATATACATCATACCCCAATGCTCAAATGTCAATTTTACAAGAAAAGACATCATACACGTATGATGTCTCAACCTGTCATGGAGAGGTTTTGTCAGCATTTGGGTATCCTGATTTGTATATCATGGCATACATAGCCTCTACACCAAGTTTGGACGCCATTGGGCATGTTCTGATCATCAAACTCCTCATTTTTCATCAAAGAGTCAAAAATGCCTTTTATGACCTTGGGCACATGAACACTTGTCCAAATTCATATTTGCACACATTAGAGTAATGTACACATGATAAATAAGCTATACATCAAGTTTGAGCTAAAAAAGAAAACCTAGACATCATACGCATATGATGTCTAGACACCTTAAATTGACATGCTATTGTTTTTTTGACAAACCCAACACTTTTGCCACATCATTGTTAGCTTGCCAGCAAATTTTCATCACATTTGGATATCATTTGACCTATATTTACCCACAAGGAAGAAATCTAAATGCACAAACCCCATTCATGGCTTTTGCCATCCATTTCCAAGCTCAATTTCAAATCTGAGGCTATACACACCATGCAAATGCTATGGACATCATCCCACAAGTTTCAAGCAGTTTTTCATTAGCAAAAATCATATGCGTATGATGGCTATTCACTCCTACAAATGCCAAACTCAACATTTTTCATCATAAGCATGTTCACCACATAGTATAAAAGCCATCTGTTCAATTTGGACCAATTTGAGCAAGCTTGTGACCTGGACCCCAAAATCAGAAATCTTGGCCTAAGAAACAATCTATGGCTGTAACCACATGAATCCACCTCTAAATTAAAATCAAAGATGATCAAAGAGTTACCCATCACTTAAGGATCATACAAGTAAAATTTGGGCCAAAAATATCAAAAGAGACATCATACGCGTATGATTTCTGGCCAAAATGACCAATTTGAGGAAATTTTTCACTTCCAATGCCTTTATCCCATCATTGTTAGCTCATAGCTCAAGTTCCATCAAGTTTTAACTCTTTATACCCATCCAAACCCAATATTCAAAACTCAGAAGCTCTATACTTGATTTGACTTCAAGCACATGAAACATTTCTAGATCAAATTCTAACACCACATGAGTCTATGCCAAGCTAAAACCCAACTTTGGTACAAGTTTGAGTCCCTTTTGACAAAGTAGACCTCATACGCGTAAGAAGTCTCCATAGCCTAAAGATGAACCTGGGAGCTAAGTTGACCTATTCTAAGCCTTCATTACATTATTGTGAGAGAATCTACCAAGTTTCATCCCATCTGAACCTCACTTGCTCAAAACTAAGCCAGAATCCAATTTCAAGGCCTGAAAGGAGTTCTAATGGTCACAACTTGCCTAAATGACATCCAAATTGAAATCCAAGCATATATCCATGATGTACATGCTATGAGCTATGCAAATATGAAAAATCACCTCATTCTGAGCTCTTAAACATCATACATGTCTCACAACATAAATTTGCACTCAAAATGCACTTTTGACCACATGCATAGCACCCTTAGGCCCTAATTAGATTATGTTTCAATTTTGAAGTCATTTTGATAGCTAGAAACTGATGAATTGTCAAATTTTGTGAAAGAAGCTAACTTTTGGAATTGGAGTGCGCACAGGATCAATGGAAGCCAGCAAATCGCCAACAAGAAGAAGAGACTTTCCTTGAGAGACATAATTGCAATAGCAGAGCCCTATACAATTCCCAATGAGACATTGAAGCTAGCAAAGGCTTGGGTGGATGAAGAAACTCTAAAAAATGAAGAACTGACAATTTATTAAGGCACATTCAGAGACCCACATGGAAACAACGTGGATATCCCCATGAATCCACAAAAAATCATGGACTATGCCAATAAGAAAATGACCCTCAACCAGCTAGAGAGAGTTGATTTTCACAAATTCTTCACATCACAACCAGCGGGTGTGGATACTCAAAGAGTTTATGAGCTAGCAAAAAGACGGCAAAGCAATGATTACTGCTTTAGATGGAAGATCGGCGGTGATAATCACCCCTTAAATGATTGTAGATTCTTCTGGGCTACACAATGCTGGTAGCTCATTCAGAGAAAGAAGAGATGAAGTGAAGGTCTATTCTCACAAGAAAACCAACTCCACTTTCAAAGACCTAGAGGATCCAAGGGTAGCAAAGATCTGCAAGCTATATAATCAATAATTTCATTTATGTAGCAAGCGACTGCAAGAGTATACAACACTACCACATGCAGTAGCTACCACCTTCACATGGAAACTGAGAAGCAACATGCCCAAGGGAGTGAATTATGCCTAGTACCTGCATGAGCAAGAAATAGGAATAGGAATGGACAAGCCGAAGTACATTGGAGGTGGAGAAGTCTTAACAAAGATTGCATACGAAGCTATTGGAGCAAGAGGACAATGGCCAGACCCACTCACCCAGAATGAGTGGCTAAGAGTTAAGGAAGATAAAGGAAATCAACCACCAATGGCACCGCCTATCACTACAAGGCTCAGGAGAAAGCTAGAGCTAGTATATGAGGAACGGTTAGAGGAGCCACCAAATAATAAATGAAAAACAACAATGACCAAAGAGAAGAAACCAAAAGAAACAACCAGTCAAAAGGCAATTCAAGGCTGATTAAGGGATACTTTGAGTATGGGTGCTAGATCTAGCAAAGATGGGGGGTAGCTCCTCAAGGTCATTAGAGGACCAGTTTGATCATTATAACAGAGCTTATTAAGAGACGGAGCAAGCGATAGAGAAACAAAATTTAGAGCCTTTCATTGTTGAGGAAGTGCAAGATATAAAGAATAAGTTGCATGAGCAGCCTAGAACCCCAGAAGAGAAAAAAGAAGGAGAGAAAGTCAAGGTTGAAGGACGGAGTGCAACCCCACCCACATCTCCACCTGTATACACCCGACAACCAAGCCCGCATCTCCACCTATTTACACCCAACAACCAAGCCCAAAGCCATCAACAACTCAGTCATCTACAAAGGCAGCAGAGGTTGAACCAAAGCCTAAAGACAAAGAAAAGACTGACAAAAGCACCTATGATAATCTCCTTAGAACTGGGTACACATTTGTAGATGCTTCTTAGGCAAGTTATGGTACATCTAATCCACCATGGGCTATAAAGAATGAAGAGAAAGCTAAAGAAAATCCCAGGGACCAAGATACACAAAGAAGGGCACCAAAACTTTAGTCACCACACCTTGGAGTACTGGGGTTGGTGCACATTCCACGAGTGCCACAATGGAGACCTTTGTCCAATCTGTGGAGACCCCCTCCGGTGGGAGTACTGCTCAATATGAGTCACCAAGTCCCCTTAGTCGGACCATTGCCAAGTATACTACTAGAATTGGTGGCAGCCAATGAAGAAGATGTTAGAGTTGCACACCAAATTTTAGATTGAAAAATGACACGATCTCTCTCTGTGGTGGAAGAGAACAACACGCTTAGAGCACAAGAAGAGAATATGATGAGAGAGAAAAAATCTCTCGAAAAAGAGTTGCAAGGGGTAAAGAGCACAAAACTCAAAGAGAGAGTAAGAGACTCAAATACAAAAAGCAAGTGGAAGCAGAGAGGGATACACTTATGCTCTAGATGGCTGAGGTACCCCAAGAAGCTGCCAACATGCAAGAGGCAAAAGAGAAAACAAAAGATGAGCTGGAGGCAGTACAAGATGAGATACTCGAGCTTAAAGATAAATTAGATCTCTAGGATCTGACAATACAAAGGCTCAGAGCAACCTCAAGGTCTATAAGAGCAAGTGTTGGAGCGGATAGCCAGGTTATGCAGGCCTTGGAAGCCCAAATCATAGCACTCCAAAAAGATCTAAAGTTAAAAAAATGACAAAGAGTGCACATGGTAGAAGGGTCTCTAGCAGACAAAGAAAGATTAAAGGCTCAGCCTCAGGAAAGAGAATGACCAACTGAAGAAGGAATTGGAAATGCTATAAGACCTATTGGTAAATCAAGCAGAAGAGGCTACGAGAAAAGATGAGTTGTCACAGGAACAGAATAATAGAGATAGACAGCAAAAGGTAGAGAAAGTGATCTTTGTATTGATGAATCTTTGCAGACTTTTGATACAACAGATGAGCAATTGAATATGGGCGCACTCCGTTGTACGGAGCTCGAACCTCCCGACCACCCCCGAGCTTCAATCCGCTTGCATGCAGCGTCTCACTCGCACTTGCACTCGCACTCACACTCGCAGAAGAGGAGATCTGTGAATGATCCCCAAACGCACCATCTGTCGTGCTTTTATCCTTCTTTTCCTTGAAAAGCTTACGACTTCTCAAAACAGCCGCTTTTTAGGCGTTCAATCAACTCGATTTTCGCACCAAGTATACCTGCGAGAATAAGATAAGAACGTGATCACTAAGCGATCCGTAAAGGTTAGATTTTTATCATAACACTTTGCACTGATCCTGTTTCACACATTGATTTCTGCATTGTCTACAAAATAGCCAAAAGAACATACTCGTGCAACTAATTCAACATGATAATTAAAGTAAAAGAAAATAATCATGTACCTTCATAATCTCAATTGCAATAGTCTACCATGAAGAAACAAATCCACTTCTTGGTTGATGGCAAGGAGAGCTGTATGATGTTGTATGTCTGCCTGTCCCTGTGTATACTACATTGCTGTTGCTTTCTTTTTGTTTTCATCATAACTTTTATAAATGAACTCAAAACAGAGCAATCCAGGTACTCAAAACGACGGGAATTGGTGCGGTCTACAAGATGGCGTAGACAGAATTGCGAAAAACATCTTTTTTTGGCTAAAAAGGCAACTTTTAGGTCGCGACTCCTAAAGCCTCTATTTTTGGGTCTCCACTACTTTTTCAACTTATTTTAAGCCTACCCATGCATTTTAAGCTAAAACACATAAAAATAAAACACTGATATTAATAAAAATCTCAATTTTACTGTTCATAGATAGACTATCTGTTATTCATTAATCTTTATCAAATACGTCTTTAGTGTATTATTTTAAAAAGAATATATTTTCTCTCTTAATATCTCGAACTCATTCATATAAGCTCTATTTAATAGACTATTCAACAATCTTTCAAATCGTGCTAAACGAAAGATATGCCCTACTATATTCTTTTCGACTTTAAGAACATCAAAGATTAGTCCTATTACATGAGTTGGCCCAACAAGAGATGACAGAGTTGAGACAAGAAGTGGAGAGAGAAAGGGTCCAAACCACGGATCCGGGCCCAAGTGACTCAAGAATAAATGCCCAAAAAAAACTATGGAAATTCCAGACACTGCGAAGGAGCCAATAATGGTGGAGATACCTTCACAAATCCAAGAAGAGGGACAAGTGCTAACTGTAAAAGAGGAGGGCCGTCTCCAGACTTTGATAGAATAAGCCACTCAGGAAAGTGTAAAAGCTGCCATAAAATGGGAATAGAGGATGCTACACTTAGTGGGTGTCCAAAATCTTGATGTAAATGTGATCAGAGAGGAATGGATGCAACTATCTCTTCCCTACCCTCTACTCAAGTATGTAGTGATGACAATGAAAAATCGCATCCAGGGAGAGGAGGCAACACTGTTGATTGATGGTGATATCAAAGATCAAGAGGCCTCCAAAAGGATAGTGGATTCATAGACTAAATGGCAAACATGATCGCTCTCCAAGTATCTAACATACCTTGTATGTCTGGTTGAGGTGCCAAAATTAGTAAGGGATGATGTCTCCTTCTGCCCTGTTCCCAGAGTTAGAACCTGGAAGGATCATTGCAAATTGCTCAAGAAACATCCCAATTGGCTAAATTACCTTAAGCTTCCACTACCCAAGGAAGGAGAGACGATAAGTGGAACTTATGTGGTGAAAACCCTCACGAGTGCCATTAAGCTTTTCACTAGCTCCCTTGACTAGACCTGTGTAATGCTTAGTAAGATATGTAAAACATTTCTAGCATGCATCAAGGTGTTCGCGCTGTATAAAGCCACAAACTCCAATCTACTATCAACGCGCGACGCACTCCAAAAGTTGGCCTACAACCTCTCTACTCAAACATCACCACAAGTGTTATATCACTTCTACCAAAGAGTGATGTTTCTACCAAGTTTACCTCAGCAAGATTTTGAAGAAGTATTTTATACAAGATTCTTCACTTACGACAACAAGATTTTTGGCCCAATGACGAGCATTGGCAATATCATATATGAATCATATTTAAATATGATTAAGCCACCAGGATTCCATTAAGCAAGGGACCAGCTTGAAGACCCAACAAAGACAAAGACACATCATGTCAGGGACAACATGGACGGGGGGGGGGGGGATGTTGACTGCGGAACACGAGAAAGCTACACCATTTTTGTATTATGTAATTTTGATAAACATCAAGACATTTTGTAAGGGTAAAGAGGTCATTTTTGGTAGGAATGAGCCTCTGAGGAGTAATGTATATACGCCAAACTTTTGTAACCCTAAAAGAACTTTTAAATTAATCATCTTTTGAGCTCAACTAAGCGTGTTGTGACTGTGTATTTTGTGTGAGAGAGTGAGTGAGGTCTTCTTCTACTCTCTATGTGCACTATAGAAGCTACATTGCGAAGGTGACTACACCATCACGTTAGCAACGATGAGAGTTACGCTTCAACGTCAAGCTTGCACGATTCTGGTCTCTTTCCGAAGAGCTCTCCCACGAGCTTCAAAGTGATTTTTCTCTGTAACCGTGTATCCGTTTTGTGATTGCTATATGTCACTACGTTCACAACGAGTTGAACTACACTTTAGGACTAAGCACATCGATAATTGACAACTTGTAATTTCTGGTTTGTCTTCATATGATTTTTTTGCACCAAGTGTTTGTAGGTAGTAAGTTAGGTCAGAGACTTTAGGGTAGTGTCCTCTAGGTGTGTAGAGGTTACTCCTTGAGTTTTGTGACAATTTGACAACCCGTTAAGTCATGTTCTTGAGAGCGTAGCCGTCCTAGGTAAGGTAGCGGTTGTGCATACATAGTGTGCTTTGGACGATTTCCCTTGGTAGTGATTGTCTCTAGAAGGTGGAGTAGGTGATTGACACCCATCTACTTGTTTCCATGCACCTACGAGTCAAGCTCCTTCCATGGTTGACATCTTGTTTGTTAGAATAGTTCTCACTTTGCTAGCAACTGCGAGCAGTGTATCTGCTTGATAGTAGATGCTCCAAAAGATGAAAAAAAAAAGACAGTTGAGATACCCTCTGAGCCGACAATCACACTAACAAAGAGAGAGGTTATCAAGGAACTAGAGGAACCAAATCGAGCAAAAGAAGAAGGAGCTACAAAAGAAACAGCCCAAGGCTGCCCTTCAGGAACCAATGTCAAACATGGCCAGGGTAGCTATGATCTCTCGAGGGGGTGGGGTGGGGGGGGGGGGGTCACTTAATAATTATGTTTCTATCACGTGAGTGCAGCAGAAGGGATTATTAAATTTTATTAGTTATCCCATTTCACATATAGAAGCATACCATAAAATGGAATTGCAATTTTTTTTTACAGATTGAATAGAAAACGGTGTATTTTAGTTTTCAAAAATTAACATATAAAGAGTTTTAAAAATAGTCCTTGAATGCATGCGATATACACAATTTATACATAGTGACTCCCTTGAGGTATGATCTTAAGGTTAGTAGATGAGATGAATAGATAAATTTTGCAAATAACACTCAAGTACAAACAAGAGCAAGAGAGCATCGTTGACCTGTGTCTAGAAGTGGTGAGTATCAAGCAAGAGATGGAAAAAACAGAGGCTGTGAACAAAGATTTGGTCGAGACCAACACTAACCTAGTAGAAGATTTGCAAAGGAGAGATGCCCAAATAGAGCACATCAGTTGATGAGCTTGCAAAGTACAAATAGCTTTATGAAAAGGAAGTCATGGCCAGACAAGTGTAGGTAGTTAGATCACAAAGCAGCAAGATAGCCCTAGAACAAAAAGAAAAACAATATAAGCAAGCTCATCAAAGTGCCAAGGAGTCATCAACTCTGGCCCAGAAACAGAGGGTGTCTATTGAAGTACTTAAAGGCCGAATAGCTAATAAAAACTTACAGCTAAAGGCATTCACAGAAGACCCCATGCTTATCCCTGCAAGTAGCACTAAATAGACATATGATTACAAAAAGCAGACTGTAGATTTATAGCAGGCTCTTGATATCTCACAGACGACAAGAATAACACTAGAAGAAGCATTTCATAGCAAGCACAAGCCAGTGACATACAAAGGGTAGAGCAAAGATGAAACCATCAAGATGCTTCTTAAGGAGGTGGAGGAATTGAGAGATCAACTTTCAAAAATAGAACAAATTCAAAACCTCCCATCTAGAGAGCAAGGATGCATGGAGACATGGATAGACTTTGAAAATGTAGAAGAAGAGTCATAGCAGGAGCTTAAACAAACTGAGAACCCGATAGATGTGGGTACTTCAACTGAACCATAGAAGATACCCCAAGAGTACACACATCTACCAGAGGATCACTAGAAGTTAACAAGGGAAGTTGTGGCTAGGAACCTCCTTTACAAACACCATTTATTGAGATCGCATCTATTTAAATACATCACTCCAGAGCACTTACGAGAGGAGGTTCCTGAACTAGAACTTCCCTATCCACTATTGAAATGGCTGACCAGAAAACAAAAGAAGGATCTATTGCCGGAAATTTTTCCAGATGCCGAGGTTAGCTACAAGAATACAGACTATCAAAATGGACTACTTAACAAATCAAAGAGGCAACGCCCAAATGGAAAATTAAGTTCATGGGAGAGAACAAGTAGGCAGTAACGGTAATTCCTTTGCTCCAACCCACCTTCAGATTGAGTCCACATATTGCCCAATCACCAGAAGATGAAGGTGGGATGACTTTGAGTAGCTACTTGCCTCTCACTCTACATGGATCAATCACCTAGTCTTCCTCAAGCCTAGAGAGGCACCTTCACTCACAGATATGAGGAAGGAAATCAAACAAACGATCAGCCTGGTTCGAGGAAAATCAGACATTGCCTACAAAATGATGTTGAAGATTTGCTACATGCTCTCAGTATGTATCAATACATTGAGGAGTATAGAGGCCACAAAAGTCAAATGAAATTCATTCTTGGAGGGGTACAAAGGTTTCATCTTCAATCTTAATGATACCCCCTGTGGGACGGGTGTCTAACCTCACTATCCTATCTTATTGCAGTTTTAGTGAGAACCACGATTGAATTGTCAATCCATGGGATGAAGCTGACTTGACTAGTGCATAGAGGCTACAAGAGGTTGTCAATATCTCGGAAAACAACTAACAACTCGCATCTAACTCAAGCTACACTCAAGTGACTGAAATCACCAAAAGCCAATCGCTCATCGACCAACAAATCACATCTGTTACAGCATCAAATGACATCCAAATGTAATGAAACTTCTAGGACATGTTTATAAGACCTAAGCACACATGCTTATGGTCTCAAACCCCACTTTAGGTCAAGTGCCAAAATCGCAATTATTAACAGCAATGGATTTTTGACCTAGTTATTTTCGACCCAGAATGCACCTAAATGCTTAGCAATGATGCCGCAATACCCCACCTATGATTATTTTTTGATTTTGAAGTATATATTCCTACTTATGATGAAATTAGATCGCGGGTCGGTGACAATGACAACTACAAAATATTGTGATGTGTTTACGTCAATGCGTAGAGCTCTTACCTGCGGTTGCAATGCAACAAATGCGACTGCAATGTGACAACCGATGAGGAAGTAGGAAGCGTGAGAAGGAGAGAAGTGAGCGTCGTTAGCTCACGTTGTGTATTTCATTATCCAAAACTTACAAATAATTTACAAAAATTGGATTTTATACCTTTGCCAAGGTTTTTGGTGGTCAAAACTAATAACCGCGGAGCTCTACCAAAGATGGGTAATGATAGGTTGATACAATCTGGAAGCTTGCAGCCCCGGTGCATCAATTACAAGGTTTATCCAAAAAATAGGAGTTACAATATTCCGGATTTATAAAAAATATTAACTGTTTTTACATGGGAGCTCTGAAAAATGGTATCCGTGCTAGCTTGCTGCTAACATTCCCCCCCTCCTTGCCTGCGTTGTCCCTTGACACAACTTTATGGGCTGAAGTAGTCTTTAGGTTGACGGCTCGCGAGGCAGTCTTTAAGTGCATTTAGTGCCATTTGGTGTTTGATTTTCCTCTCTTTGTTTGGCTCTTGCAAGAACTGCATAGTGACTCTGTTTTTCAACTCCACCACTGAGTAGCCTACAAATCTTGATGTCAGGTTGCTGATCAGTGGCCCAACTATCTTCTTTCGCCAAGTGAAGAACCCTGTGTAGAATGCTTCCTCAAATGGCAGCATATTGTGAGAAGGTAAAAACATGCATTTGGCGTAGAAGCCATAGAGGACTTCTTCGGACGGTTGACCACTAAGGTCAAAGCATTATCCTTTATTACCCTCGAGGAATGACATCCAAGGGGTGCCTGCTTGCTGTGGCTCATGGAATACTTCGATGCAGGTAAGAAACATTCTGCAGATTTTATATTGCATAGCACAAGATAAATCTGGTAGACTTTTGAAGAATGACATGGCACCCGTTAGGATTTTCACCATGTATTCTTTAGTTGGTGGTCCCTTTGTTGGAGCAGACGATCTGGGGTAATTCAGCCAAGTTGGCTGCTTCTTTGTTAGTGCCTCATGTGCTATCCAGGTCCTTACTCTTGGTACATGACAGAAAGTAGGATCCTTTTGAAGGGACGTGTAAGGTCCCCGTCCTAAAAGATCAGGGCGACTTGGAAAATAGCCTTCTTTATCCTCTAAATCCGTTGGCGACACCCTACTCCGATAATGCGAAGCAAGAATACGAGCAACGAAAGGGAAGAAAACTTCCACCTATTGTGTTCGTAGTTGCAAGACCCTACGCCACAAGCCAGGTCGATGAGGTTAAAGGTTCTATGGACTCTAGACCTACATTATAAGAGAAGAAATCCCTTTCACACATTAAAGATCCAAAAACAACGCCTTTTTCGTCGCGTTTAAGAGACACGGCCACCATCCTTAAATCCAAAATATGACATGAGATAAATTCTAACTAACTGAGACAAAGTGAAAAGTACTTGACTAATCGAGTCCACCTATCCTTGACTGGCAACCTGAGCCAGTCCCCACTTTCCACCCCACACGCACACTTTTTTCCACACTGTTTTACATATACAAAAGTGTTCCTTAATTAATTCCAAACACGGGTTCTTTTATACAGCCCTTCAAACAATACCAAAACAATTGATACAAAGCTAATGAAGGAAACCCTATTATTCAACAAAAACAACTTTTCCAATTTCTCATCATTTTGCCGCTACCCGTGGACTTTCTCTGTCTAACCAACAGAGCCTTTGCAAAGGATTTATTCGCTAACCGCGAATTGCGCAACCTTCCCATCTGGCTAACCGCGAGGCATCCCGCTACCTGTGAGGCATCTTTCTAACCACCAGGCATCCCGCTACCCGCGAGGCATCTCGCTAACCGCGAAGAACAAAGAGAGCCGATTACCTCAGCTTAATCTCCGCTACCCGCGGGATCATTTCGCTACCCGCGAGGACAAAATATATTCTTTCAACAATTCTTCTCATTAAATGATTCATCAAACATGATACCAATTCTTTACATCAATTAGAACCCACTTATTAAACAATAACAATTTATTAAACAATAACAATTCAACATACAGAAATACTTTATCAAACAGTCCTTTCATTAATCTATGAAAACATATGCTTGTTTCATGTGATAGAATCACGTTTCTCGGACGGTTTAAGGGGTTCCCTATGCTTAGCTTCCCAAGTCAAACATGAATAGCAATGCAGAATTATAAATTTGCCTTACCAGATTTGGAGCGCGTGCAGCTAACTCATGTGCTGGAGGTTGGATGCCTTCGACTTCTTCTTCGGTTGATGCTTCCGCATGAGATATGTTCGGAGTAGACACCTTTCTTTCCACTTTCCTTGGTGGTGCAACGGCATGGGCGTCCTTAGAATTTCGCGTTACACGCTTCGGAGCCATAGCTTCGGAATGGAGAAAAGAAAAGCGCGTTGTTGGAGAGAGAGAGAGAGAGAGAGAGAGAGAGAGAGAGAGAGAGAGAGAGAGAGAGAGTGTTCACAAATCAAGTGAAGGAACGTCGAAGATTGGAGATGGAAATGGCTTGAAGGTGAGAGGTTAAGGGAGAGAGGCTTCCTCCGACGCGTCGTTGCGGGAGAGCTTCCGCTTCTGTAGATGTGTGTGTTCAAAGTGAGAGGAGAAGGGTCCTTTATATAGGTTCTAAGGGGTGCTAAGAATACTAAGAGGTTTCAAGAATAAGAGAAGGAAAAAGCTCGCGCGTTGTCGCGGCTCTAATTTTTTTTTTTTGGGTACGCGAATCCTATGCGCGATTCTAAAAAGCTCTATACTTACAAGTTCCCATTCTATTTTGAAAGAGAGAAAGAAAGGAGTATTCTAATTTTGACTCACCTCTCTTTCTTTCCTAAAATTACTATCTCTAAGCTTTTTCTTCACACATAGATTAGGTTTCCACATAAACTTATTGTTCCACATAAAGAAAGATCATAAATAAATGGATTCTGAACCTGATTTTCAATCCAATTGCTCTGATAAACTCATGATGACTCACAAAATTGAGAATCTCAATTACTTTGCAAAATAACTAAAATGACTTATATGGATAAATGTTGGGTAGTACATTACAGGACTCATGTGCTCTTGTGAGCAAAATCAAATACCTTGGATTCTTGTTCAACTAGATCAGCCTCCACTTCGGTTGGTCTTGATCTGCGTCCTCGACTTGCATGTCTGTGTAAAGCCTTTCTTTGACTTGTAGAAACTCCACCTTAATCAGAGGGTAGGGCAGGGATTCTTGGTGCCATTGCACATTGATTTGATTGGGAGTGAGTTGTGTAACATTGACGGAGTGAAGAACTATCAACTCCCAATCCATTGCTTCCTTTCAGTGCTCATCTACCTCTTGTGTAATTTTCTCCTTCAGTGCATCGTCCTCAACCTTTGAGAGCTGGACCATTAGCACTGTATCCGTTTCGGCTAGGTGTGCTTGAAATTCTTCCTCGCCACTTAGTTCTTCTGTTGGATGTGTCTCCATCTCAGTGAAAGTAACTAAGGGGATCTCTAATTGTGGTTTCTCGGAAGTCCTTACCTCTTCTTGTGTTTCTGGCTGTCCCTCTCTCAACAGCTGGTTGACCCTTTTTAGTTCAGCTATTTCTTCAGGCAGCTCGTCTTCTCTTTGCACCCACATTAAAGCCATGTCTCTGTGCTGAGACTACTCCAGTTTAAGCTCTAGCTCGAGGGCTTTATTCTTCTTCTCTATTGCTTTGTAGACCTCTTCTGTTCCTTTGATCGAGGCTACGACGGGATTTTCTCTGATTTGCCGCAAGAAAATTGCTTGATCATTTATTCTTTACTCTGAGTACTATAGGGAGGCATTTGATACATCTAACTGAACTTGAATCTTTTGCACTGACAGGGTTATAGTTAGACGTTCGTTTGTAAATTGTGTCAGCTGTTCGTCTTTTGCTTTGCATGCATCTGACAATTTTGTAAGCAAATCACCGAGCTCCTCCATCTCTTTCTGCTGCTTATCCCTTGCAAGCTGACGATGTTCAGCTTTCTCTTTCAACTCCTGTACTTGCCTTTGTAGATCAATGATGACATTTAATGTATCATCTAGCTCCCCTTGGAGTGCATCAATCACCATCTCTAATTCTTTGGCCTGTGTGCTACGGCTAAGTGCTGTTGAGTGAAGTCGTTCAGTCATGTCCTGCATTTGCTTGGCATACTCATTAACTTGGAGGATCACTTTGTCGTTTGATTGCCAATCTTCGTTTTGTGCTAGTTGCTTTGACGTTTTTGCAGATTCTTGTGTATCTTTTGGCGGTGTCATGGTGGCTGGTTGCTGTTACCCTTGTGGCTGTGGCTGATTCTCTTCCGCTTTATCATCCTGAGGCTTTGTAGATGCCTCGGCCTTCTCTTGCTGTGTTGAGATAGAGGGTTTTTCCTGGGCCTCCTGTTCTCTTGGTTGCTCAAACTTTGTGTTGTCCTCTGCTAGTGCAGGACTTGCTGCCCTTTCTGGCTCTTTGTCCTGCTCTTTTTGCTGGTCCTCTGTAGATTCAGTTGCCTGTTGTGCAGATTCAGCTACTTCTCTTTGTTCAGGCTCTCTCTCCTTGCTGGGTTCAGGTTCTTTGGCTTTATCTGGCGTTGGTGAAGGTGGTGGGCTTGGCATGGGGTGATTATGCTTCTCAGAAACAGGTGAAGAAGGTCGGGGAGACACATCGCGCTGATCATGTTGTGCTGCTCCTTGTTCAATTGCTTCCTCTGCTTGCTTTTGTTGTTCTACTACTTCTTTCGCTTTCCTTGCTGCTTCTTGGGCTTCTCGCACCTTCAAGGCTTCTGCTTCTTGATACATCTTTTCCAGTGGTTCCGTGGAATCTTCAACCTGTTTCCTGGTATGATGCTTAGTTCTTGGTCCTTTAAGCTCAATGGGTACCCACTTTGCTAGGTCCTGGCCTTGTGCTTGGTGGTTGTGTTCATAAGATTGCTTGTCTCTTTCAAATTGGGCTTGTTTTTGTACAGGTTCCTCTTGGTGTGCTTCCATGGCTTTTCTCTTCAGTTCTTTCCATCGTTCTCTTTTTTCCTCGTTATCAGAGCTTTCAGTGCTGTGTCGTTCTAGCGAGCTCTCAGCAGACTCTTTGTCAGACTTGTATAATCTCTTGGTAGATCTTGTAGCTTGAGGAGAAGGTTGTGTTGACACTATCCAAGTGTTCTGATCTAGGGCAGGTTGCAAGTTGTCGGCCATGCCAATAGCATGGTAGGCAATTTTGGTCAGCACCTCTCCACCCCTCCTAGATGGCATACTCCGGGACGACTGTGTGCATGTGTTGAACAATCGTATTTATGCATAGCCTGGGTTGGATCTACCATGCTTTGAAGATCAAAATAGTTCAAATAATTATGTTGTGCAAGAGTTGGGTCT
This sequence comes from Adiantum capillus-veneris, assembly GCF_014529385.1. Classification (NCBI taxonomy): domain Eukaryota; kingdom Viridiplantae; phylum Streptophyta; class Polypodiopsida; order Polypodiales; family Pteridaceae; genus Adiantum; species Adiantum capillus-veneris. The sequence continues at coordinate 72,322,987 of NC_140934.1, read as the reverse complement.
TGAGTAATTATCTCAAGGGTTTCTGATGTCAGCTTTTTGATGCTGTCTTCCAAAGAGAAAATATTGTAGCATGTGTGCTCTTTGCTTGATTGTGCCATCAGGATGCTTTAGCACGCTGATTTCCTGAGCTTTTGGTATCACTTTTGACTGTTGTCGAGTTTTTACTCGCCATTGATACCTTGGTTTTTCTTGGCCAGAATGGTGTGGTTGAGGTTTCTGAGGCTTAACTCTCCATTGCTTGATTGGTTTTCCCGTTTGCGAAGAAGATAAGTGCTATTTTTTCTGCCAAATCCATTTCATCTTAGGTTCCCTACTCAAAGATGCTCATCTCTGTGTTTTGACCTTTGGAACCGTCTTTGGTATTGTCGATGATGTTTTGGGCACCTAGATTTGAATCGGCTTGTCCTTAAGCTGTGCTTTTGGTACCCAAATTTGCCTGACTCCTTGCATGGTACCTGTAGCATTTGATTGTCGATAGTATGGACAAGATTGATTACTTCGTGTTTTGGTCTGCTGATTGATTCCTTTCCATTCTTCCTTGCTTGGTGCAATTGGAACAATGAGTTGTCTGCCTTTAGGTGATAGCTTGAGCTGATTCGTATCCCAATCTGGTACTGCTTTGTATGTCCGCATCCATGGAATTCCAAGAATCATCATCTCCTTCATGTGTTCATCTGGTAAGCATACAAACTTATGAGGGCATGAACCTCCATGTACTATCATGTTTGAGTTGACTACTCCCAATGTTGGTACTGAATTTTATTGCATCCTTTTATTGTCGCTATTCCTCCTATCAAAGACTGACTTGTTGCTTTCTTGTACGTGGAATAATTGATTGCATTTACTCGAGCTCCTGTATCAACCAATGCATTCATGCTATGGTTGTTGAGCTGTACTTTGATGCGAAGGTCCATTCCATCTAACCAATCATCATCTACTGACACTGCATCTTTTGCCAATTCCCATTGTCGATCATCTATTTCCAGTGTGTTGATGGGAATAAAAGGTTGTTGATTCTTGAAAGCAGATTTTCTTTTGAGTCCTCAAAGTGGAGCTTCCTCTTGGGCTTCATCAATAACTTGCTATTGTTTTGTCTTTCTTTGCTTGGCTGCATGCATTCTTTCTAGCAACTCATTGGTTAGTGGCAAATTGCACTTCTTTAAACGACATCACTAATCCAATTAGCCATTGGTTCACCATCTAGGGTGGATAGCTTAACTGCTCCACTTGGAGATACATCTTCAATGATGAACGGTCCATTTCCCTTTTTCTTAAACTTGGGAATGTGTTGCTTAAGGGAATAAACTAAAACTAAGTCCCCTTTTTTGAAGATTTTGGTAATTAGATGGGAATCAAAAAACTGCTTTTGTTTCCGCTTTGTGCATAGATGTGAGCTACAACTGTTAGCCTTTGCTCATCTAGCTTTTCTAAATCTTCAAGTCTTTCTGATAATTCATGTCCAGTCCACTCAAGGTCTTTTGCTACCCTTAATGTCGGTAATAGAAATTATATTGGTAGTATGGCATCAAGACCATAGACAAGGTTAAAGGGTGTAGCATTTAAAGCTGTTTTGAATGAAACTCGATAAGCCTATAGAGCTGCATGGAGATTCATTTCCCAGTCTGTCCTTCTTGAGCTAACCACTTTAGTCAAAACCGATCTAAGAATCTTATTCGTATGCTCAGCTTGTCCATTTGCTTGTGGGTGATAGGGAGCTGATTTGTTATGAATGACCATAAATTCATTAAGCAAATACTCGATTACCTCATCTCCTTGAGGAAATGAGTTCCCCTATCACTGACAATTTCTATTGGCAATCCATATCTTGTGAACACATACTCATATAAGAATGCGGCAGTGGTTCTGGCATCATTATTTTGAGTTGCTTTAGCCTCGGCCCACTTAGTCAAATAGTCCGTAGCTACAATGATATATTGAGCTTGGGTTCTTTAAGCAGGTGGTTGTATTGGCCCGACAAAGTCTATACCCCATTTTGCGAAAGCTCTAGCCCCCATCATTGGTCTTAAGGGCATGATATCTACACGTGTTGGCATTTTTTCTCGTTGACAATCGTCACATCTTCAAACATATTCTTTGGCATCTGCAAAAAGTGTTGGGCCACCATATGCCTACCATCAAGATTTCTCTTATGGTGGTCTCACTAGAAAAGTGACCTCTAGCTAATCGAGCATGTGCTTGTTCTATAATCAAAATATATTCGTCTTCATTTGCATAAAGACGCAAATGTTGATCCTTACCTCTCTGATACAATTGGTTTCCAATGAGAGCATAGTCTCTTGCTTCAGCTTCAATTGCTCTTTGACGGCGTTTACTTATATCCTCAGGAAATGTTCGGCTCGATAAGTAAGTGACTAAATAGTTACTCCACTTAGGAACATGCGACATTTGAAACAATGTTACATGAGGTATGGGTGTTTGTTTTTTACATTGAGAACAATCCTTTACGAAAGAGCAAACATCACTCCTTATAGTTGGCTAAAATACTTCAAGTCTCAAGATCCTTTGCATAGTTTGGTCTTCCGCAAAATGAAGTCCCACTATGGTAATATGTACTTGACTTAGGTATTGGTTTTTCATCAGGATTAATGCATAAGAGCAATATTCCATCTTGATTTCTTTTGTATAGCCTACCCGCTAGTAATTGATACATAGCCCATTGCTCAATTAATCCTATTGTAATAGGAAGTGGTATTTGCGAATCCACTTGAGCTATGGTCATCAATGATACCGTATTTTCAGACCATCGAGGTATCATTTCCACGCAGAACAAATATGCATCTGGTAGATCATCATCTACTTCTTTTGATGATTCCCATGAAACAATCCTTGACAAATGATCTGCTCTTTGATGAGTGGTTCCCTTTTTTACAACCACAATGAAATAAAATTCCAAAAGAATGATGAACCATCTCACTATTCTTCATGTGCTGCATGGCTTATTGACCAAGTACAATAAGTCTTGGTGGTCCACAAAGAACACAAATTTGTTTGCTAATAGGTAATGTCTATACTGCTTTACGACATAGATCATTCCTAATCCTTCCCTTTTGGTGGTGTTATAATTATTTTCTACCATGTTCAACTGTCGGATAGCATAAGAAATAGGAAAATCAATTTCCCTGTCTCCTGGTTGAGCTAGTATACATCCTATGGCAAAATTGGAAGCATCTACATGTATGTGGAATATCTTATTCCAATCTGGTGCTTTAAATAATTGGACCTGAAGTGAGAGCTTTCTTAAGCTTCATGAAGGATTCTTCACATGCTTCAGTCCACTCAAAGTGTGTAATCAAGCTATACATGGGTTTTGCAATTATAGCGTATATGTAAATAAAATGTCTGTAATATCCACAATGTCCCATGAAGGCTTGAACCCCCTTGACTGTTGTTGGTCTAGGAAAATCAGCAATAACATGAATTTTATCCATATCAGTAGCTATGCCATTTTTAGACACTATATGTCCAAGAATTTTTCCTTGTCTACCCATGAATGTGCCCTTTTCAGGATTTAGGCAAATCCTATAAAGTCTACATTTTTCGAATACCTTTTTGAGGTGTTCAATATGATCAGCTCAGATTGACGAATGTATGCATAGATCATCCATATATACTTCCAAGAATTTCCTAAGATATTCTTTAAAAGCATGGCTCATCAATCTTTGAAAGGTGGCAGGAGCATTAATTAACCCAAAAGGCATAACCCGATAGGAAAAAATACCCCATTCCATTGTAAAAGCAATTTTATGCTGATCTTTTGCGTCAACTAAAAGTTGATTGTATCCCGAAAAGCCATCTAAGAAGCTGTAAGCTTCTTTTCTTGCAACTCGCTCTAAAACATGCTCAATGATCGGAAGAGGAAAGTTGTCTCTAATGATAGCTGCATTTACTTTCTTGAGATTGACACACACTCGTAATTTTCCATTCGTCTTGGGGACTAGCATAATTGGAGACACCCAATCTGTGTGTTCAATTTCGTAAATGAATTCGGCTTCCTTTAGTTTTTCAATCTCTTCTTTGATCTTTCTGGCAAATGTTTCATTGTATGTGTATGGCCTTTTCTGCTTGTTTTCGCATCATCTCTCATGGGTATGGTATGTTGACATATTTCAGGATCAACACCGTTGAGATCCTTGTAAGACCAAGCATAGATATCTCGGTATTCTTTTAGCAAGCTTAGCAAAAGCTCTTCTTCTTCCTCTGTTAGGTCATTTGCAATGTAGGCAGGCCTAGGCTCTTCTCCCGGTTCAACCAAATCTATCTTTTTTGCATTTTCAGGCCCTTCGTAGGACTCGTCCTGTTTACGCAGTCCTCTAACAGGTTGTTCTACTATGATTTTCCGATCTTGGAGAGTATATTTTTTTGTAATGGGATGGAACATTCATTACATCTTTACCATCCTCTTTTGTGGTTTTCATTTCGGTTGTATATATTTCCTTTAGAGCTTTTTTCAACTCTTGATATTTCTTTTTCCGCTCAACTCGTGTCATTGGTGGCTCTTTGTCCTGTTTGTTTTGCTTTGTTTGAGTATCCTTCCTTGTTTTTCATTATGTTTTTGACATTTCTGGATTTTCATTTGAAGGATATCTGCCAGTGATTTTGTTCTTGACACAATCATGTGCATCTATCTGCATCAGGAATTGTGTTCTACTGGAGACTGATGGCATAGGTCTAGCTTTCACGTTTCTGGTGTCTCTTTTCTGTCTATACCATTTTTGTCTTCTCGGTTTCTGGTTAGGAAAGTCAAAAAAAATTTCCTCCCCTCCTTTCAAGAGTATCTTAGCTTTCACATGTTCTTTTTCTGACCCCGAATCTTCTGAGGTAGCTGAGTGCTCTTGTAACTCATCTGTTGTATCGTAGTAGAGGTCTGAGAAGACTTGTTGATCTTTTATCAAGTCCTTGGGTTCCTCAATTTCATCTTCAATGTTGAGGGTTGAAATCATGTGGATGGGAATTATGTCATAGCCATCCTCATTAAATAAAACTTCCTCTATAGGAGCTGACTTTAGAGTTAGGCTCCCATCATTGATCTCCCGAACTTTTTTCCATAAGTGTCCTGGCCAGTCTTCCTCTATGAATGGAATTCCGTCTAAGGTATCTTCGTTGTTTGGCACTATAAGTTCTGGCTCTTTTGTTTCAAGGTGGGGTTCTACCACCACTTCGGATTTTCCTTTATTGTCTCTTACCACAAGCTCCTCAGGTTTTGCCATACTTTCAAGCTTGGGTTTTTGTTTTTCCAGCATTTCTTGCGTGATTCTTACCAAATTTTGATAAGCTTCAAGCTTAGCTGCTTCCATGTCTCGAGAAGGATAGTTTTCCATCTATTTTCCATGTTTTGGCATGCTTGAAGTACCGCTTGGTAGGCTTCCAAGGCTGCATTAATAGGCTAAAAATTTTTATCTACTACCAAAATTAATCCTCTAGATTTCATGGTTATTTCTTTGAGTTCACTTCCAAGTTCTTTCACCTTTTTCTGGAATAGCTGTTTTGCTTTCTCCTCGATTTCACCTCATTGTTTCTATTTTCTCATATCATACCTTTTGCTTCTGCTTCTTTTAGTCTTTTGAGAGGCAACTTTTGTAATCTCCAAATCATCAGAGGAGTTATGTTTCTTTTTCTTAGCCCGGGCTCTAGTGACTACCTTGATTGGAACAATTGGTTCACTCTCAGATGAGATATTAGGTATCACTTGGACTACATTTACTACTGTTTTACCCTTGTTTAAAGGATCTTTTGGACAATCTTCCGGAAAGTGTCCTCCCTTTTTGCAACATTGTATGCAATAAGCTTCAACTAGTTTGAGGTTCTTGTCAGGCTCTGGGCATTATTTTTCCAATGATCATCTGCACCACAATTATCACAGTTTCCCGCTCTTGGCTTGACCATGGGTCTTACTATAGGAGGTCTAACACCTAGATTAGCTACATAATAAATTGGTGCAAGATTTGGTGGAGAATAAGTCATAGGTTCTTCCATTGGTGGTGGATGTGAATTATACCAATCTCCTTCTACCATTACTGTAGATGGGCTAGGCTTAGCATAGGGTGTAACAGGGATTAGTGCTTGTTCGTCTATGACTCCTTCTGAATGCACGTACTTTACAGACACTGCATTATGTCCTGGATACGGAGGTTGTTGAACCAACACAGGTTGAGGTCTTTCCATACCCATCGGTGGTCTTTGAGTTGGTGCCATGTTAGGTTGGTATTTGTACATGGGTTGTCCTTGTGGCCTCATGAGCACGTACTGAATACTCCCATCATACTTTGGTTGGTAGTAGCACTCATGGGTCTCATGGTTGGTCATTTTTTCTCGATTTCACACCATTTATTTGGTCTAATTGGTTGTCCCTGTTGAGGTATCCCTTGTCCTGGTCCTCTCATAGGTGCTTTTGCATGTTATTCATCATGTCATTCATTCTTTTGAGCATGTCTTCTATGGCTGAAAGTGGTGCTGCAGCAGTTGTTCCCACTTGTGCTGGTTTGGTGGATGTTGTTTTCTCACTTTGGTTATCTTTAGGGACATCTTCTTCATTGAAAATATCACAATTGTCTCCTAAGTCAATAGCATCTGACACACACTCTTCTAGGGTTGTATGCTTCTTGCTATACAGTATAGCATGAAGTTCTTTGTTTGGTAGTCCCTCTAGAAACAATGACACTACTCGTTCTTCTGCAGGTATCTCTAGCCCTGGGCATCTGGTAATGCATTGTTTCATTCAGGTTGCACAATGCCTAACAGATTCACCATGTTTCTGTTTAAAGCTGTAGATTTTAGCTACCGTATTGTGTTTGATCCCTATTTTTGAACAAGCAGTTACAAATCCTTGAGCTAATGTGTTTAAGTCCATGATGGACCTCGGTGGAATGTTTTGGAACCATGTTAATGCTTTTCCTTCTAATGTCATTCCAAACCCCTCTAATTGAGTATGGAAATCAAATATGCTTTCCGCTCTTAGCAATTGCTTAAAGCTTGCTAAGTGGTCGTATGGATCCCCTGATCCATTGTATTTTTTGACCCATTTTTGAAAATCAGCTAGTCTGACACGTCTATTTGGTTCAACTCCTGATCTCCTGGCCGTTGGTCCTGTTCTGAGTCCTTCCAACCAGTTTGTTGGAAATAGTGACTCATGTAGCCCTGGAATGGCCTTTGTGTCACCTGGTTTCTTCATGATGAGGTGGTCTCTGGTTTCTTAACATTACTCTCAGATGATCTCTCACGGTGTTCATCTCTTGGAATTGTTTCTGGTCCTTGTCTCAATATCCAATTCCTTATGCAATACCCTTGGAATTTGGTTTGTTCTACCTCCTCAGGAGTCATCATAACAAAGTTGTTGTTATAACAATCCCTAAATAGGTAGGTTGGTAGGTCTGTTGATCCCTTATCCTTGATCTTCAAGATATAGATAATCTTCATGGCTGTCAGTTGTCCTGATTTGGCATGGGAAGTCCACAGAAGATCTTTGAAATTTCTATCCTCCCAACAATAGACTCTGATCCTAGGATTATCCGTACTAAGCCGTTTCAAAGGCTTCAAATCAACTTGATCGTATCCCTTGAATTCTAAAGTTGGTGGTCCTTCTTTTGCAGCTATATCTGGTATTATGGTGTTTACTTCTAATCCCCATTTGTTTATCACGTCAGGGTCTTCGACTTGTAAATATTGAGTTCCATTTCGATCCATGTACAATTTTCCTTGTTTGTTTGCCCTAATCTCTTATTTGAACTCAATACCATGGTCATCAATGCGAATAGCATACTGCTCGTTAGGATCCAGGTAAACTTGAGCTCCATGGCGATTACTCTTATAAAAGGAGAGTATATGCTTATAACGCATTGCCGTTCCGATTTTTGAGTGAGTCGAATAGGAAGACATTTCATATTTTGAATATTGAAAAAGTGTTGGAGACTTTTTCTAGAATCGTGTGCAAGGAATTGCCTTGATTCACGCTTTCTTCAGTGGATACTCTACTAGAGGTTTCTCCAAGTATGCCCTGATTTCCTAGTATACGACCAGATCTAGGATTCATAAAGACTTATGAAGTCCTGGATAGAGTACTTACCTTTGGATTGACTTGTTGTCAATTTCCTCCACTTGACTGGATTGCACTTTCTGTCGATCTACTGATTCCTCGTCTACAACTTGATTCCTGTACAGCTTTGATCAAGTTAGCTATTCTTCTATAAAGACAATATAGTTTTTGCTAGCTATTATGATTGGTCTATGTGTATCACTACAATTCGAGCTAATTAAGTCAACAGTTGTAATTTCCAAACTCGACTTTGGCAAAAATCAAAGAACTAATCTACAACTCGAAAACTGAGTGAACATGTACCAATTTGGATCCGATTGAATCCAAAATTTTCTTGGTGGCCTTGTATTATGTTGGTCTAACACTGTAAAAGCTCAAAAGTCAAAATGGGTGGCTATATGTAGCAATAGTAAATAGTTGTGATTATTTACTTTTGTCAGTTTTTTGCCATTTTTGTCTTGATTTGCCAAGTATACAACATGTTAACATCCTTGGACAAGTTCCAACAAGTTTGGACAAAATCTGTTATCACTGTTTTGTGTCCGTAGACTTTGATTTCAAGAATCTGGCTTAAGTCTCACTTTTGTGATCCAAATTTCACCAAAATTGATTTGTGTTGTCTACTTGATATGCTTGATCTTGTGGTATGTCCCAAGTATGCAAGATTGTCAATTTTTGAAGCAGATGTAAATAATCGCGATTATTTACTCTAGCAATTATTTGCAAGTTTTTGTGCCAACCTTGACACAGATCTGTTAAGCACCTCTACTTAAGGTCTCTAGCCAAGTTTCATCAAGTTTGGATAATTTTTTGGTCAAAATGCTCATCAGTTTTCTGCACGCAGACTAACTTTGCAAATTTGGTCACAATTTCCAATCCAATGATCCAAATCTTACCAAATTTGGCTTGTGGGCTTATTACAACATGGAAAAACTAGTGGTTTGTTAACTTATTCAAAAAAGTTGAAAAATGGGACAGATGCAAATAATCGCGTATTTACAACTAGCAACTTTTTACATCTTTTTGGTCAAGTGAGTATGCACACATGTCTATCACATCATTATAAGCCTACGAACCAAATTTCATCAAGTTTGGACAAATTTTTCCCTAATTTACACTCAAGTTTCAGAAAGTCGATACAATCTTTAGTTTCTACCCAGTTTTTTGCCAGTTTGGTGATCCAAATCTTTTGTGCCTTTACAAAAGTTGTTTATACACATGCAATGAGTCACTCGTATCAACCTTAATCAAATTTGAGCCAAAAGTAAATAATCAAAATTACTTTATGTCCAAAATGAACAATTTTATGCACTTTTCTCATGGAGAGTCTTTTCATGAGTTGTTTTAAGCCTGAATCAGGTCAAAAATTAATTTGGCATAATATATCAAGAAAAAGTAAGTAATTTGAGTTTTTGCAAACTCTTGAAATTTTTACCTCAAAGTGTCCTTGAACTTACCCACTCGTGCATAAAATTTTAAGCATACTCTCTAGTCAGATTGAGTGGTTTGGAGTCTTTTTTTGCTATTTCTAGCCGTAGACATGAAATTCTGCACTTCAAATAACAACTCACAATGATTCTTTCGGAGAGAGCAATGTCCTAAATTCCACCTTGGATCCTACTTACCCTACGCCTAGGTTCTCATGCAATGGGGTTGTAGAAAGTGTCCACAAACACTAGTTTTCTTGTTTTTTATGGTTTCCTGAGCATTGATCTTAAGACTTGTCTTGTCTATCAACCATTCTCAAAAATCCTTATCTAATTCTACAATCCTACAATCCTGAAGGCACTCGAAAATTACGATTACTTCCAAGCTACCTCTACACAGCAAAAGACGACAATGTTAAGCTATGCGGTTTCTAAAAAGAAAGTTTTTACTCTAGGAGATCCTAGAGGAAGTTAAAGGATAACTTCACAAGATGCTCGCGTTTTTCCCTAGTTTAGGTCTCTTCGATCCCTGGCAGCGGCGCCAAATGTGGGACGGGTGTCTAACCTCACTATTCTATCTTATTGCAGTTTTAGCGAGAACTACGATTATATTGTCAATCCATGGGATGAAGCTGACTCGACTAGTGCATAGAGGCTAAAAGAGGTTGTCAATCTCTCAGAAAACAACTAACAACTTGCATCTAACTCAAGCTACACTCAAGAGATTGAAATCACCAAAAGTCAATCGCTCATTGGCAAACAAATCACATTCGTTACAACATCAAATGACATCCAAATGTAATGAAACTTCTAGGACATGTTTATAAGACCTAAGAATACATGCTTATAATCTCAAACCCCACTTTAGTTCAAGTGCCAAAATCGCGATTATTAACAGCAATGGATTTTTGACCTAGTCGTTTTCAACTCAGAATGCACTTAAATGCTGAGCAATGATGCCCCAATACCCCGCCTATGCTTAGTTTTTGATTTTGAAGTATAAATTACTACTTATGATGAGATTAGGCCACAGTTTGACTACGCCGAAAGCTACGAAATACAGTGATGTGTTTACGTCAATGCGTAGAGCTCTTACTTGCGGTTGCAATGCAACAAACACGACTACAATGTGACAACCGGGGAGAGAGTAGGAAGCGCCGGAAGGAGAGAAGTGAGCACCGTTAGGTCATGCTCTGTATTTCATTATCCAAAACTTACAAATAACTTACAAAAATTTGCTTTTATACCTTAGCCAAGGTTTTTGGTGGTCAAAATTAATAATCTCGGAGCTCTACTGAAGATGGGTAATGACAGGTTGATACAATCTGGAAGCTTGCAGCCCCGGCTCATCAATTACAAGGTTTATCCAGAAAATAAGAGTTACAATATCCCCAATTTATCAAAAAATATTAAGTATTTTTACATGGGAGCTCCGAAAAATGGTATCCGTGTTAGCTTGCTGCTAACACCCCCAAGATGAAGGTCATCTATGCCCTCTCCTCAAGGATCATGTTCCTCCCAAGCCACTACATGCAAACATTCAAGGAAGCCTTCTACACAAGCTACTTTGCAATTGATTCCATGATCTTCATGCCCATATGCAAAGATCTATGGCTCAAATTTGTAGCCTACACCCTCCATGAACTAGAAAACCCACTTACGAGAATCTACAAGCTAGAGGAGGATGATTAGGTGCAAAAAATGATGCTAGCCTTCCCACTATTTGTGGACAAATGGAAATAAAGAAAGCCCTTGCTTAAAGAGTGTATTATTTTTAGGGACGACAAGAAGCTGAGAGAGGGGAGTGTTGAAGCAAAGGACCAAATCACGCCAAATCCGATAGGTCAAAAAAAAATTCATCCACTTAGTTTTTTTTTCCTAAGCCGCCATTGTAATTCATAATCTTAGGCAAAATCAAATCTTATAAAAAAAGCTTTGTACTTAATGAGAGGCTAGATAGTATAGTCAAATAATTATCACTTTCAAGAAAATACCCATTTTAAAACCTGGGTATATAAGCCAAAAGTTTGTAATTATTAAGGATATGATAACTATTGAGCTAATGTGGTGAAGAGCACACCTACACTAGCGCATTCACTACTCTTTGTATGGGAGAGCATTGCTAATAAAACTTATTCTGTTGCTTCCTCTCACTCTTAACATCTTGTACATGTCTTGTGTGTTGTGTTTGAGTGTGTGTCCGCCATGCAATGAGCGGTTTTAGCTCTAGGTTGCCTTGTGTTTATCTGCTCATTGTGAATTGTTAATGGTGTCTCAAGTGAAACTAAGCATGTATAGAGGTAATGAGGCCCTAGGAGAAGCCAAAAACCCCCTTATTTGTCATTTTTGGTGAAGGTAAGAGGGGCAACAGTCACGCTTGCTCACCTACTCGACGGTGACTTTTGCAAGTTTGGTTATTAGGAGCCTATTGCATGTATCCTAGAGATCCTCAATCTCAAGTTTCATGTCATTTGGAGTTCATTTGACACCGTAACGACCATCAGAGTCGGAGATAGACCGCATAGGAGACGTAGGCATTATCCCATTGGTTGCTTCTTGGCTTGAGAGCGACACATTTCTCCTTAGCGCATTGTCAGTAGGAAATTGCATGCGACGTTTCCATGCACTAGTTGGGTCAACTATGTCCTCAGATTGACATATTTATGCTGGTTTGAGTTCTTGCTACTAGTAGGCAACTCGGTTTGATTGAGGTGAGCCACCAACATAGAGTCTTGTCAAGCTACAAGAATATGAGTGACCTATTTCTCTCTATCTATGAGCTCCCAAGGAACTCAATCTCTCTCCCCCTATGTCTGGTCAAGTGCATGCTCCCATCACCTAGATCCATGAGCTCTATGTTTGGAGCTCACCATGATTTCATAGCCATGTAATCTCCAAGCTTCAATCCATCACCAATGTAGCCAATACAAAGCTCACCAAGATTAGGGGTATGCTAGTAGATAATGAGCATTGCAATTGTTGGCTTTGATACCAACTGAAAGAGCATGTGTTTGGATGTGTGCATGTGAGACAGAGGGTAAAAAAAAGATGGAGATTATGTGTGAGTGGGGCCAACATCACACAATCATGAGAGCCCTACTGGTCTATATTTTAAAGTATAAGTGGGCGGTCGGACATTGTATAGTGGGTGGTCGAACATTGTGTCCAGCTCGAGGTAAGACACACCGCCTTTTCCCCAACAATATGAAATTCAAAGCTCCATTCTTATTGGGCACAATTAATCTCCTATTTAAATATGGTGAACAAGAAGTCTCCACACTAATCTTGTCATTTAGTAGGTCTATCAACTTTGGCAAATGTGCTTTTGGATGCAAAATCAACAAAGGTTCCAGGTACATGAGGATAGTGAAGATCACCATTGGTGCAATGAAACTAGGATCAACACATCCTATGCATGCAGTTTAAAAAAAAGACTTACCATGTCTTTGAAGAATTTCTTTAAGATTCTACTTCTATTCTTGTGTTAAAAACTCCTCCTAGCCAACCTTTAGTTCTTTTAGAGATTCCATTATGAATTTGTGCCCAATTCTTTTGAGATCCCTGAGATTTGGCTACAAAGAATCTTTTTCAAGCTTCTCTTTGCAATCTAATGAAGGTAAGCTTGTCTTACTTTCTTTGCCACAATTTTGTATTCGGTCTCTACCTGCATTTCTGGTCTTTCATTGACATTGAATCCTCCTCATTTTCGAAAGCCTCCTCATCAAACAGTAAAGATAAGATTGTCTCACTTTCTTTGCCATAGTTTTTTACTTGGTCTATACGTGTCCTTTTGATCCTTCATTGGTAGTGAATCCTCCTCATTGTCTTTCAGCTTGCATACTAGAGTCCTGAAGAGCTTTGCGTCCAAGAGCACTATGTGCTATGGAGAAGGAGAAGACACAACAATGTGGGTTGAGTCACATTGTAGTTGTAGCCCGTGACTCCTTATTCTATTGTGATAATATGAATAAGGAGGTTAGAGGCCCGTTAGTGGTGTCCAACCAGCCACTTGGTCATTATCCCAACAACCTTCCACTTAATAGCCAATGTGGCCTAAGTGAAATAAAACAAGACTATGAACAAAAAACCTCTACAATTGTGAAGCATGATAGTGACTTTCACCCACGCCATTACAAGATTTCGAAGGTCTTCTAGGGCCCTATTGAAAAGAGAGAAAAGAAAGCACATCCAATGAGCATCAACACAACACAACATATAAAATATATGAAATAGTTCAAGAAATAAGATAAAACATTATAAAATGGGAAGAATCTAAAATTGTTTGTAAGGTAACATCTTCTCTTTATAGATTTGGACGTATCAATATACCGATGTGTTGCTAAGAGACTCTGATAGCCATCAAGGTACTGAAAGATAGTGACTTAAAAGCTATCATACTCCGACCACAAAAAGCTATCCCTCTATGAAGAAATATTTCAAAACTCATCCTCCCTCCATTACAAGCCATCTTTCTTCTTACACTTAGAAATATGGCTTCTTCTTCTTCCCTCCCTAAAATCTCTAGGGATTTCTCTACTCTCTCCCCAACTAACCTCACCATGAGTCTATCAAGAAGGCCAAGCAGTATCATAAGATCTATTTCTATTTCTAACCTCATCACTACAGATAATCAGTGGTAATAGCAGAGGATATGCAAAGGTTCTTGGGTTCTCATGTAGCCAAGAAGGAGAAAAAGATCTTGTACAACAAATCTTTTTTATTCCACATGGAAAGCAAGAGTGATGAATTTTAAAGTGGAGACTGGTAAGAAGACTATAAAAGAGGTTTTAGTTCAACATGTTTTCACTCACTCTGATGTAATTGCTCATGGTTATAATGTCTCAATGGTACATCACTCACAATGCAACTGTAAGTGGTTTCTTATCCTTTGTTTTGTTCTCTTCTATTTAGACCTCTCTCAAAGATGCATGCCAATTTTAAACTGTTTGTACTGAAGACCCAAACCTTGCAAACAAACTTAGAGTTTATCGTCATCATCGATTGTAACGCCACTCGATGCAAGTGACTCACATATGTTCTTTATCTTCAATGAATAGTCATTGATGGAAAAAAATTTCTTCTAAACAATATTCAGCTTAGTCTTCATCTGTAGCTTCGTTGCCTTTGTATTGGTCACATCCAATGAGAGCAAAGTATCCCAAGCCTCCTTAGGATATTAAGCATCCTGTATATGCCCAATCATAGTGTCTTGTACAATGATAAAAAACCATTACATATTGAACTTCTGAGCTCCCTGATTCCAATCTTTAAATGTCTTAATTTGTACACTACTCGCACCTTCCTCTAGCAATGGTGGTGCTATCTCATGCTCTCCATCAATGTAGTCCCAATAACCTTTGCCCATAAGGAAATTGATCATTCTAAACTTCCAAGCATGGAAGTTGTTCTTGTCCAGATTCTCACTAATTACTTGGTTAATATAATCATTGTTAGATGACATGTTTTCAACCCTTCACACAGTCTTTGGATAGCTTGCTAAAAATAGTCAATCACCACCTATAACCACAATCTGCATACACTGTTTCACTATACCAAACAGTACCTATGCGCATTGTATCCAAATCAAAATATGCACCACTTTTATGCAAATATGCAGAATCCCAAACCTTAGCGTTTTTGCATGTGAACACACTCTAACTCCAAACCGGATTCAAAACACACCCGAAATGGAATTTTGACTACATAGTCGTAGTCTAAAGGACTATATAGAACCCTGCGATGCACACTCTCCAAAAGGAATCACCTCAATCGGATATCATTGATGATGGCTCTCAAGAATACCGAAGTCGCTTCCTAGACTGCTCCTGCTTTCCTGCTCCAAGCTCTTTAGACACAACCACGCTCTAATACCATGTCAAGAGATAGAGAAGGAGAGATCTTGAGCTCTTGAAAGCACACACACACAAAGATGGAGGCAAAAGATTGTACTTCTTTTTCTTCACTAACTCAAGATAAGAAATCTACAAAACATAAGGGAAAAATACAACATAAAAAGGGAACTAGTACAATGGTCTAGTATGAACTGCTAGTGAGTGAGGTGAGTAGATAAGTGCACCATCACTCCGGAAGTAGACCAACTTGGTGTAGTACATATGTAGTATCACTAGTGAAGATTTGCGTATCCACCAAGGCACACCAGTGATGATGACTATCAGTGGTAGTCATTCACGAGTCATACATGTTGAGCTTGACATCACAACATATCTAGAATATGAAGAAACTTTGTGGTTTTGGAGTAAGAGACTACTCCATTAGTGTAAATGTAAAGAAAACATTGCATCTTGAAAGTATAGTATCTACTACCTAGCTTTGCTTAAAAAGAAATTCAAATGCAAGGTCTTCTACAGGTGCTAACTTTTCAACTTTGGTGGTGTCGTGCAGCTCCGCTACCATGCTAAAAAATATACAAGGAAGATGCACATTGAGCTTAATTGAAGCTTACCTAATTAATGATCAGTGTTTAGGGCTTGCTAACAAGCTAGTGTTACGGTTAATGTATGCCAAATGCGGCTTTAAAGGGCCAACATATGCCTTGATGATGCTAAAAAAGAGTATGCTTGAAGTGATCATGGATGGGAGATTATGATCTAGAACTATAGTGCTTGAAGTGCTCTATCGGCCTGTCTTTACGGCTCATTGATTGGAGCTACGATGAAGAAGTTATGGCAATTTGAAGTTTGAGTTGGTGCATATCCGTACCGGATTGGGCAACTGTAGCTAAGGGAACAGAAATGAAGTGAATGCATAGGACTAAAGTGCTCACTTTGTGGAGCGTGTCAGTCTTTTCAGATCAGTAATCAAAACTACGGCTACCAAGATATCACCAGATTAAATTTCATTGTGGGCCAGTTCCGTACCAGTCTGGTCGCCTCGATCGGGGTGCCATGTGGGAGTTTTGAGCTTCAACCAAGTTTTTGAATGCAGTAGAATAAGTTCTCAAGGAGAATCTTGTATTCGTAATTGGGTATGCTCGGTAGGTAAAAATGTACCTCGGTACTGCTTTGGTCAACATTTATGGAAGCTTGAAGAAGTTTAAACCGAATGCGAAGGGAAGGCCTTTTGCAAAATGGAATCACCAAAACTTACATCTTGAGGGCATGTGGCACTATTCAAGGCCTTGGTTATTATGTTGCCAAATTTGGTGCCTTTTTTTATCATTGCCTTGGTCAACATGTAACCAAATGTGGTGCCACTACAAGGACCAACCGCCCAAGGAAAATGAGGCAGTGGGCACCCAAATTAAAGAGCTAATGGATGCCCGCTTAAAAAGGGTAAGTGAGTGTTGAAAAAGACAAAAAGGTGGAGATGGTGCAGTCAAAAAACGCGATAGTAGGGGAGAGAAGAAGCACTCATAGCGCACAATAGAGAGCTCAATTGAAGTCTGCCATGAAACAAAAATTTCTCAGGAGCTCAAGGTGTCCCTATTCAATCTGATGTCCGTGGGATTTCATGAACCTCCACCCCAGCCCTACCACGTTTCAAGCGGCTTCTCATGCCGCCATGACAAGCCGAGAAGGGAATTTTTTTAAAGCCAAAAATAAGAAAGTTTTTGGGGGAGCATGAACGGGAGGGCAAGAGAGGAAGGATTATGATGTGAAGGATGGCAACGTGAAGAGAGGTGGGGAGAGGTGGGAGGAGGAGGAGGACTCGATGGAGGAGTGCATGGAAAGGAAGGGAATTATCTCTCTCCTTCTTGAAGGGGAAGAGCTTGGATGAAGGCAAGTGAGGGTGGAGCTACAACCGCAAATGGTAGGAGTTGGGGTGGAAGTTGTAGCCAAAGCCAGAGCTGGAGTCCTAGCCGAAGTGTAAGCAGTAGCCAAAGCTGAAGCCGGAGTCCAATCTAAGCAGAAGTTGAAGCTGGAAGGTTAAGAAGGGAGCTCTATCTCTCTTGGACATAGCCAAGAAAGTCAAGAGAAGAGATAAGCAAGGAGGAAGGCTATCTTCCTCTCGCTCTCGTGCACAAGAAGAATCAGCTCTCTCTCTTGCTCTCGGACATAAGCTAGAGAAGAGGGGAGCAAGGAGTCGGCAAGGGAAAACACACTTTCTCTCTCACTCTCAAAAGCAAGTAGGGAGAAACAACAATAAGAGAAATCAGTTCAAATATATAGAGTTCAACAACATTCAAAGCAGGGAAATCCAACATGGAGGAAATTGATCATCGACGACATCCTAGATTTAATCAATTCTTTTTGATAAATCACGGAGCCCTTAATGGCCCGGGTAATTGTAAAGGGAGCCTGAACTCCTAGATTTTAGTGAACCCAAGTGTCGGTGCTGCTAACAGCCCGCCTTGGATATTGACCAGATTGTACTCAGAGCTTGAATGGATTAATTGAAGTTTATGGTGATTGTCATAGCCATTTTCACCTTTTTGTTCTTATTCTCTTGGACACCTCTCAGAGCTAGAGGCCCCATGCCTACCCGACTAACGTTTGAACACATATCCCCCGGTATCTTTGGTGAACCCAACGTGAAACAAGCCGGGGTGGGAGGTGAAGATGGAGAATCTAGAGCAGATAATGAAGTTGATGGAGGAGATAAATGCAAATGGTTTTGATGATAAGTCAACAATTCTAGAGTTTTCAAAGATGCCTCAATTGGTTCAAGGATCTCTACTTGAAATGGAGACCGTAAAGAAGAAAAAACAATGGATGAAGCTTTGGATGCAGTATACAACGAGAGGCGAGTCTTTGATGGATACGATTCAGAAGTCTACCTAGAGTGTTATGAGTTGGAAACTAAGTTTAGAGGGATAGTAGAAGAGTTAATGATCAGATCCTTTGAGTAATTAGTGAGTTCAAATTTGAAAGACCAGATTCAAGAGGTTACCAAAGCCTACAATGATGACTGGGAATACTTCAAAGAAGCTATTGTACAAGTAATTTATGAGAATTATGCAAGCTATCAAGAAGAGAGTCCAAGTCTACCAAACTACACAGAGGTTCGATTACAAGTACGATTAAAATTAGAAGCCATGATTGATGAGTGTATTGTGCAGGAGCTACCTTCTTACAAGCTAATGATGAAGACATATTTAAAGCTGTGTATGAAAAGTTGGTTTTTACAGATGCCTTGCATGAAGTAAAAAGTTTTTTGAGGGTGAAGCTCTACAGCCTCAAGATACACAAACAAGTTTTGCAAAGAACTTGTACATGCAGTAAAGGAAAAGAAACCAGGGGATCAAAACAACAAATTGGCTAAAGCTCAAGAAGAAATTTTGCATGAGAACGAGAGAAACCATATTCAAGTAGACATGCATGAAGTTTCGATTTCAACTGATACTTTTGCTACTGACTCAAAATTAGAGCAGATTGTTTTTGGTTCAGATTCTACCATAGAGTTGATTGATAATATAGATGTTATAGGTCAAAGCAAGATGCAATTGAGAGTAGCATGACCATGGATTTGGGTATACCATATTTATCAAATTTGGATATACCAGATTTTGAGGACTTGGTTAAGCAAGAGTATGTCTTTGAAGATCTGCAAAATGTTGATTTAGAGGGGGTGTAGACTCCTTCTCTGACAAGTTTCTCTGATGCAAAGCTACCAATGTGGCAAAGTGATCTGAATTTGCTGATGATTTAGAGGAGGTGCAGACTTGTTCTTTAGAAATATTTTGTGACACAGGGCTCACACTATGGCAGAATGATCATGAACTTGATGATGCTGATTCAGAGGGGGTGCATAGTGAAGTGCAATCTCTTGGTGTTGAATATGTCTTGGTGTTGAATATGATTGGTTTCATTGTGCCGATGATACAGACAGGGCAATAGATGAAATTTTCAATGTGCATGTTGAACTTTGTGCTACGGAAGTGCAAACATATTTGGATGAGGGTGAAAGACTTGAAGAGCAGTTTACAACAAATGTGTTTAGTATGCATGTCATATGTGGAAATGTTAGTTTACATCAGCCTGAGATGTGCAGGAAAGATAAACCTTCTGAAGCGGTGGACCTAGATCTTATGTTCTTATTGGATGAAGCTTTGGAAGGGTTTTCAAATACATATGCTAAGGATACCAATCAATCTAGATTCATGTATGAGAAAGTTTTTTCAGATGCAGCTGATGATGACCTTATGCAGCTGTTGGATGATGCTCTACTTGGTTTTAAGCCTCTACAAGATAGAGAATTGTTTATTGAGCATCTTGGGAGCCTAATGACGAGAGTTTCGTCAGAGACTTGATGTATTCATATATGCATGATTGGGATTCCAATAATAGTGAGACTGAAGGTACACTACCAATGCTTTTACCTGTGATTGATGATTGACAATTGGATGAGCCAGTTGCATAGGGGATATGGAAATATCTAATGATACTTGATGCTATATGGTATTTGATGTTAGCTTATAATGTAGGAGATTTTGAGTTAGCTTTTGACCTAGCTTTTGACCCAGTAGGTGACAAATATATGCATGGTTTGGGGCAATTGACTTATATGCCATATGATCCAGGCTGTTTTCATGAAGATTTGTGTGTTAATTTATGTTTATGCTCTATTGATTGGAAATTCTTGTATTTTCCCTATGATCCTGGAGGATGGTGCAATTATTTTAAAGGAATGCTCACAGTGGGGCAAATGATTGGTTTCCCATTTGATCTCGGGGGCTACTAAAGTGCAACTTGCAGATTTGAAGAGTACCAATTATCTGTTGTAGCAAGTTGCATAGTACAAGGTTTTGGTTTCCAGATTATGATAAGTCAGAAGAGTTTTGGTTATGCAATCAATAAGCTTGCATGGATGGCTTCTAGTTGACTTCTTTGGACAATTGATGAAGTATCTTCACATCTTTTGAGTTGGTTCTGCTATCAGAACTTGAAGCAAAGGACTTGATGGCCATTCCGTGTTGTGTAGACAGACTAAGGCATAGTTGAGCTTGACAGGGTTCCCTAAAGATAACTTAATGATCAAACACACTTTCTCTCTCACTCTCAAAAGCAAGCAGGGAGAAACGACGATAAGAGAAAGCAATTCAAATATACAGAGTTTAACAACATTCAAAGCAAGAAAATCTGACACGGAGGAAATTGATCATTGACAACATCCTAGATTTAATTAATCCTTTTTGATAAATTACAGAGCCCTTAACGGACCAGGTAATTGTAAAGGGAGCCTAAACTCCTAGACTTCAATGAATCCAAGTGTCGGTGCTGCTAACAGACCACCTTGACTATTGATTATAATGTACTCAGAGCTTGAATGGATTAAATAAAGTTTACGGTGATTGCCATAGCCATTCGCACCTGTTATTCTTATTCTCTCTCACACCTCTCAAAGCCAGAGGCCCCATGCCTACCCGGATCACGTTTCAAATACATATCGCTCGACAGCGGTGGGATGGAACTGTGTGTGTGTGTTGGTTTTGGATGGAGCACACTATTTCTTAGTGTTGAGATGGAGAACTCAACTCAACTCTCTCTCTCTCTCTCTCTCTCTCTCTCTCTCTCTCTCTCTCTCAACCATATGTGGTACGTGAAACCAAATGAACAATAGGAATTGGAAATGTACGATCTATTTAACGACCACATTTATCATTAGAAAATGTACATGTGTGAAGCGTTAATTTAGTATCCGAGCGTGTATGGCACCAATGGTCCAATAATTAATTGTAGTTAAGAGAGAGGAGAGAGAGAGAGAGAGAGAGAGAGAGAGCAATGTACCCAACATTTTTCAATAAAAGTATTTTATTTACTTTGCAAATAATTGAGGTTTGCATTTTATTAAGTCGAAGAGCATTCTAAAGGAACGATCAGATAAAAAATCAGACTTTAGAACTATTAATTATGGCCCTTATTCACTTGAGAACAATAAGGTTGATGGAAAACTTAAGCCTCAAGATTGTATCTAGAGATAAGAGTTGACTCTTGGGAAAGAAGGAGCAATTTTAGGAAAGGAGGAGTATTTTTAGGAAAGAAAGAGGAGGGAGTTAAGTTTAGAGTTCTTGTCTTGGAAGCAAAGCTTCTTCTAAAATTGGAGAACCAAAATCGTGCATCAGATTTTGTGTCCGCAAAAAAAGGGAGCCGCGAACGTACGCAAACTTATCCCTCTATTCTCAGCTGGCTATGAGAGCCTATAAAAAGACCCCTCTCCCCTCACTTTAAAGAGACATACACACACTCTCAGAGTGGAATCTCTCTTGCTTTGACGTCGGTGTTACCTTCTCTCCCTTGACCTCTCTCCCTCGAGCTCTTACCTTCAAGCCATCTCCATCTCCAAGTCTTTTTCTACCATCGTCGTGTTGCCCTTGGAATTTTGGAGTTCTCTTCTCTCTTTCCCTCTTCTCTACATCGATACGATGGCCCCGAAGCGAGTGACCCGAAGCTCGAAGGACGCTCATGTCGCTCCACCTCCAAGAAAGGTGTAGAAGAAAGAATCTCTTACTCCAAACATCGCTCAAGCGGAGGTATTGATTCCGAAAGAAGGTGAAATTGTCCAACCTCAAACACGGGAGGTAATCGAACATGTCGCTAATCCGGTAAGACAAATTTATAATTATGCATTGCTATTCATGATGACTTGGGAAGCTAAGCATAGGGAACCCCTTAACCTGTCCAAGAAATGTGATTCTATCACAAGAAACAAACATGTGTTTTCATAGATTAGTGAAAGAACTGCTTGATAAATTGTCATGGTTTGTTGAATTATTATTGCTTAAAAGATTGTTAATGTTTGACAAGTTGTTACTGATTGATAGGAAGAATTGGTTGATCATGTTTGAAGAATTATTTTAAAGGGAAGAAATGTTGAAAGAATATCTTTTGTTCCTCGCGGGTAGTGAGATGATTCCGCAGTTAGCGGAGATTAAGCTGAGGTTATCGGCTATCTTTTGTGCCTCACGGTTAACGGGATGCCTCGCGGGTAGCGGGATGCCTCGCGGTTAGCAGGATGCCTGGCGGTTAGCGGGATGCCTCGTGGGTAGTGGGATGCCTGGCGGTTAGCAGGATGCCTTGCGGGTAGCAGGATGCCTCGCGGTTAGCGACATGGGAAGGTTGCGCAATTCGTGGTTAGCGAATAAATCCTTTGCAAAGGCTCTGTTGGTTAGACAAAGAAAGTCCACGGGTAGTTGCAACTCATGAGAAATTGGAAAAGTTATTTTTGTTGAATAATAGGGCTGTCTTCATTAGGCCTTGTTTGAATTGTTTTGTATTGTTTGAAGGACTGTATAAAAGAACCTGTGTTTGGAATTAATTAAGGAACATTGTTTGTATATGTAAAACAATGTGGTAAAAAGTGTGAGTGTGGGGTGAAAAGTGGGGGCTAGCTCAGGTTACCAGCCAAGGATGGGTGGTCTCGATTAGTCGAGAAACTCTCCACTCCCTCTTATTAAGAGAAGTGAAATTAGAGACTCTTTGTGACAAGAGTCGAGATGACCGGAATCTACGTGACACAAGATTACTATTTAGTTTAGACTAAGTCTCATATCATATTTATGGTTTATGGATAGCGTCCGTGCCTCTCAAACGTGGGGAAAAAGGCGTTGTTTATGGATTCTAAATATGTCAATGAAAATTCATCCTTATGTAGGAAGCAACTTCATTAGAATCTGAGAGAGAGAGAGAGAGAGAGAGAGAGAGAGAGAGAGAGAGAGAGAGAGAGAGAGAGAGAGAGAGAGAGAGAGAGAGAGAGAGAGAGAGAAAACTTACAAACACACATTCATCATTGAAATTGGAATCATTTTGATAGAACACTTGCCATAGATAATATCAACATCAAAATCTAAGTCTTCTTGACACAACATTTGGTGCAGTGAATGTCCAAGGCCAAAATTTTTCAAGTCAACCATTGATGTGTCACTACTTGAGTAAACTATCTCACTCGATATTTTTCATGGCACCTATAATATTGGCATTACATTTATGGGCCGTTGAAAGACAACAAACCAAATTACGGCATAGATTTGATTAGTGTCTTCATGGGAATCATAGGAAACATGGTAGTACCCGAGAAGGATCAATTCCATTCCCCCAGATATAGTAAACTATCTGGTATATGCCAACAAAAACATTCGGGTGTCTGCAACATTGGTTGCAAAGTAAAAAGATTGTTAGCTTTGATTAGCTTACAAAAAAATCCTTAGAATTCTTTAATACATCTCTTACCTCAACACACTCGAACCTTCTAGCACTTGAATTAATCTTGCTGCCGATATATGCCCTCTCCATTGTAATGGCTCTTGGAAAGAATGCAACAAAGCCTAGGTTTAGAAAAAGGATAAAGTTTTTAAAGCCTAGAAAACTAGACAAATATAATACATCTTACCTTGCATAAAATCTGGTGGCTCCCCAATAATATAGCAAATAGCACTACTACAATCCATATGTCATCATAAATAAGTCAACCACTATACTTGAAAAAATCAATGGCTCCTAGTGCACAAATCTGTGGAAGTATTAGAAGACATCATATGCTTCACGTCTTGCCATTTGCCTTTTGCAACACTTCCTTGTAAAGAATATTGGAAGTTCTTCCACTAACTATTGCAGTGCCTTGTTGTAGATCCATTTTATTGTCATGAATCACAACCTTGAGAGCAGTAGAAGACTTCACATGCGACATTGCAACATACAATTGTCCATGGCAAAACATAGAAGATGCCAAATATAATTCCAAGCATTTGTCTTTGTGCCTCATTGATTGTCATTCCAAATGCAAGCTTGACAAGAAACTACCTACGTTTCATCTCAAATGATATTCCTATGGAGCTTTAAGAAATTAAATCAATTCTTGGTATAGCACCCTATCTCCCATATTTTTACCTATGAGTATTTCAACATCTATGAATTTGTCATATAGTTCCTTGCATATAATTCTTGTGCCATTACATAGGTCACACCTTGGATCTAAATTGGGAAATAGCAAGATTGGAGCTCATGAGGAGGAGAACCACCACCAAGATCTAAGCTATTCAAGAACTCAACTGTGTATAAGTTGTGGCTATGATCATCATTGGAGAAGATAGAGTCTCCACTAAGATAAACTTTGCAAGGACCTTGTAGTTTACACACTATTTATAGCATCAACATCCTTGTTTTTTGGTGCAAGTATACCAAGCTCCCTAAAAAGATAGCAAAGTTTTCAATGCATCTAATGTCTGGATATATAAAGTAAATAAGAGATTGAATACAATTCCCTTCAAGAAGCATACTTGAAGGCAATACCACCTTATAGTAATTATTTGTACATACAAATCTATTGCCAATATCAAGCACCCATTTAGCAAAAGATCTCTCACTTTCAATAGTTGTGCAATTTTCCAACAACATATTCGTAGTAAGGTGAAAACCTTTATATGATTCCAAATGGATGAATTGCATAATGCAGCATCCACTATATCCTCATGATGTCCTTTATGGAAAACATGTAGAATCTGTCTAAGATCACCCCCAAATAATATTATCTTTCCTCCAAAAAAATGGTATGATTGCATAATGTCTTTTAATGTTCTATCTAAGGCCTCAAAAGTATATCTATGAATCATAGGAGCTCTTCATCCTAGACAACCATAGTTCATATTCTCAATAGCTCTGCAAGACTACTGTTAGCCTTTATACTACACATCGATACGCTGTTAACTTCTATTGCCATTTGGAACCGTGAGTGAGTGGTTCTACCATTGTTGAGAAGCAATGCAGTGATACCTAAGGATGCACACGCAAGAACAATTTTTCCTTGGCCTCTAATTTTAGAAAGCAATGAATTATATATAGATGTCTTCCTAGATCCACAGGTCCATCAAGAAAGAATATAGCAGCCTTATTTCATGCAATTTTCTCAAGCACTTTCTTGTAGAATCATGTTAGCCTCAATTTAGTTGTATTTCCTTTTTAAAGGCGATATGTAATTTTTCATTTAGATCAAACATTGTCTCTTTAGACAACAAATAATTTTCAAGCAAGTGCCTTTGGGACCGGTCAAGAGGCATGCCAAGAAACTCATACAAAGCCTTTTGATATCCTCTTAATAGTCTATCCAAGTTTGCAAGCGCTTTTGCATTTTCCATGTCACCACAAATAGATACATCATCTGCATGGTTGGGTAAGGCATGCAAGTAATCCTCAAAAAATTCAATTGAAAACCTATTTCATAACTGTCCACGAGAGCACATCAACCACTCTTCATCACTTTGTAGCTGCATTGCATGCATACTTGAAGGTTGGATAAATGAACCCATTAAATATGCATAGATATTTAAATGATTTGCAACCCTTGCAAACAATGATTAGCATTCTCATACAAAATAGATCTATTGCAATAGGCACCACATTGAACATTCACCCAATGCACTTGCCGTTTTGAGTCTTTACGTTGCGTCCAACACTTCAAACTCTTGTTCCAAACCCATCTAAAATGTATATACAAAAGATCATGTGAATCATTAGACAATTGATTGGCATCAAAACATTCTGTCAATGTTGTATTTTGGTTATTTTCATTATCTACAAAATCTTGCACATCCTCAAAATCTCAAAACATCATTGTATTTTCTCCAGGAAGGTGAACCTGTAGACACTAAACATTGGGCTTTTCATGGTGAAAATCAAAACCAAATATTCTCCATATTGCTTTTGAAGAAGATACA
Source organism: Adiantum capillus-veneris (assembly GCF_014529385.1). Taxonomy (NCBI): domain Eukaryota; kingdom Viridiplantae; phylum Streptophyta; class Polypodiopsida; order Polypodiales; family Pteridaceae; genus Adiantum; species Adiantum capillus-veneris. Next base: position 72,296,904 of record NC_140934.1, on the reverse strand, counting down.
TAGTGTGCATCAAGATAGCTCTAGATTTGAGTGGATCACTCCGTCACCATCTTGAATGACAACCGTTGCTTGATCATGCCCCTTACATATATACTTATCAGGATACTTTACAACACTAATTGTGGATCATATATCTACATTGATATGAGCTTTATATCTCAATGATTGTATGGAGCAATCCACCTATTATCAACATCTTTCATCAACCATGCATGGGAATTAGCTTAAGAAGACCACATGGGACATGCATGTTGTAACACTGAATTATCTCGCACAAATTGGGAAACATCTACTAATCAAGAAATTCAGCACAAACCAGCTTGTCATAGTCATTCAATTTGATGGTCATGAACCTCACAACAAGAATTAACAATATATGTGCATGGAAAATACCTCTCTTTTGGAACTCAATTACACATACATTACCCACCACATCTTCAAACAATGTCTTTTTGGTTAGTAGATGTAATTACCTATGAATATCTGAGGCCGTCTGTCCTGATAACAAAGCATCTTGGATCTCTTTCCATTTTGTATTGCAAGTAAATGTTATATATAAATTTGGCTTTCATCTTTTCCAAACAATGGCCATAGAATCTTGATATAACTGATGCATATACCTTGGTCCACCTAGAAAAGAGGATGGCAAAACAACTCTCCTCCCAACAAATGTGCCAACAATTTGATCTGCACTATCTCTCCCTTGGACCATGTCAACTAATCCCTTATAGAGTTCAGATCTTAGAATTCTTTGACTGTTTTGCATCCACAACAATCTAGATGCTTGTATAGAGCTATACACGTCAACTATATACTAATGAAAGAGAGTTTTACCATGTAATATACATTTATGGTATCAGCTTTAACTTGTGAATGAAAGAATAATATTCTTTTTAGATTGGGACCAAAGAAATATGTCATCCGCCAAGTCTTCTCTAGGGAATAAGAGTACATAAGAGTACAACTCCTAGTAGAATGGGATAACTTGAAAATGCTAGCCATCAAAAGTATGGATGACTACAACCAAAGGTTTTCCTTGGAGGACCAATGTGAGCCCTACACCATCAGACTACTATCATTTCTTCAAGAGTACTGTTTGTCCAAGTAAGTCTCTATCGTACAATCGCTTATGGACCATTATGTAGTTGGCTACAAACTAATGAAGGGAAAATGGAGTTTACAATTGAGGACCAACCAACAACTACAAAAAATACTGGATCAAAATGTTCAAATTCTAGGGTTTCTTGTGATACTTTGAATTTGCCTGCACAACCTCGCTTGACTACTCGCCAACAAGATACACTTCAACAGGAAGGCATGAAGACCATATTAGGTATTATCATATTAGGAGAAAGTTGGACTCACTTTTGGGCCCTGTAAGAAGTGCCACGTCGGCTTAGAGAGAGAAAATGAAAATGTTCAATTGTGCATTTTATGTGATACTTTTCTTCGCAACAAAAGGCCAAAATGACATTTTTTGGTAGGTAGCCGCCGTCTTTATCATTCTTATCCTTTGTTCTCTTGTCAGGAATCCAACTAACCGTCTGACTAATGATTTGAAATGCCAACTTACAAGCGTTCCCTCCAGAAACATAAGCCACACGAACTCTATCAACTCTAATCTTGAGAATATGGCTTTCCCTCCCAAAATCTGAGACATTTCTCCGTCTTATTCTCTATCAACTCTAGGAATGGAGAACACATCTTTTCCTAATGAAAACACTAATTTGAACTTACAATCCTCAGCCCCTTCATCTTTAACACTTACCCAAAGAAAGAACACACATCATCTTCATGTTGATGTATTGCAAGAGTACGCACCCTTGCAGAAACGTGGGAGGGAGTCTTTCTTATCTCAACGGGAGAAAGAACTTAGAAGGAAAAACAAGGAACATCATTTGGATTTGTGGACCGATGGGTCTATTTATCCAAAGGATCCTACGACAAATGTGCCACCCGCCTTTGCTAATATCACTAACCTCTTACATTTCACAGGCGATGGCAAGGATGGGCTATTGGGATACACTGAACATTTGGAAATGAGAGGATTGAATGCGGAAAGGCAAAGAAACTTCCTGGCAATGGAGAACATGCAGCTGAAGAAACTTAATGAAGCATGCTCTCAAAATATTTCATCAAAGAAAGAGACAATCCAAGGCCTTGAGAAGAAGATCACAGGTTTGCGAGAGAAAGACACCGTGCTTGGTAGTCGGAAAAGAAAACGAGATCTGTGCAACATTGAGAACATGAAGGTTGGTAGTGGTGGCCTAAAAAAACGAATACGAGCTTTAAGGTAACCCAAAGTTTGTTTCTTCAATGCGCTTCATTAAGAAATGGATACACTTACTTTCCTATACATGATCATAACGCATTGTGCTTTTTTGGTAGGTCTTTATTGCATCCAAACTCGAATGGTGTAGGCTTCAATGCCGGAGTGCATTACAGCCGTCTAGTTCCAAAAGAAGTAGTTGAAGAGATGATAACTCAGAAAAAATTTCGTAAGTTGAAAGGGAGGCTACTTACCTCCTTCATGAACGAGAATCAGCTGGAACCAATGGAAGTGCAAGCAATACTTGATGATAGTGGCATCTCACAGATGGGATACAGGGCACTCTTCAAAGCATTAGCTCAAAAGTCTCAAAATAAACTACAGAGAGGATCATTGCTGCCAAAGCCATCACATGTAAAGGCTTCTCACTGGCACGTAAACGATGAGGTGTTTGAGAAACTTGGGTCACCATTCCATATTGAAGCAACGTTCTTAGGCAAGGGAGGGAGAGAGGTACATTTTAACGAGCACAACAACCTCTTTGATCTTGAAGCATTGCAAAGGTATGCAGTTCACTTCTTTGACATCAATCGAGACGAATGCGGTGGGGTTCTCAAGTTTGTTTTGAAGCTCGACGAGTGCGAGGTCCTGAAGAACAAGAAGTTGGAGAGAGTCACCATTACCCTCATGAACAGAGCTCTCGATCCATCAATAACGAAAGAGGATCCACGATACTTCAACGTGCAATCAGAAAACAACATTCTAACTCTAGGATCATTTCAGGTATGCTTCATTCAATCTCTGATAACAAAAATATTGATTATTTGGTTGTTGACTTTGTGTTTTCATTTTTCACTGCAGGTTGATAAGGAAAATTTTGAAATCCTCGATTGGGTTTTTAGTCAAACCCAAATTCCTTCTATCATCAATGAACAAAGAAATGGATCCGTTCTTTCAGAGTGGAAGGATTTGGTGACTACATAGTGGAATGGCACATGGCAGGTGACTTAAAGACTCTTAAGTGTATGTACAACATAACACATGGAGCAGCTGTGGCAAATCCATGCTTATATTGCATGGCCGATGCACACTCACTTGAGAGTGTGCAATGGATTAGACTCCCAATAGACATCTTCAAGATAAAACTTTTAAACCAATGCTTGATATTCCTCTGAGTAGAGTTCATGTCTGTACACTTCATGCACTCTGTCGAATAATTGAAAAGGTGGTTCATTTGTACATATGTTTTGCATGGACATTAAAGCCAGAGAGTGAGTCAAAAAGAGTGATCAAAGCATTAGAGGGAGTGCTCTCAGACATTGGTTTGCATGGAGATAATGTCAAAATCGAAGAGGACCTAAGATGTCTCAAAGTTGGTACAAGGTACCGAGGAAAGCATCGATAGGCGGAGTGAAGGAAAGAAGGTTTCTTGGGTTTAGCCTCAAAGATTCAGATAGAGAAGTAAGGAGAAACCTATTCAACAAATGGAAACAGTTACATAAAGTGGTTAAAGACAATGCTGGTGGTGGGGCAATCCAGAAGCACAAGGCGAACATGTGGAGATCACTAGATAAAATTCTTCATTACGTTGAGCAGCATTCTTGGGACCAAAGTAAGCTCACATCATTTCAAGCAGCCTTGCTGGATTGGAAAAAGGCTTACCTTACAGTGTGGGGTGGGCAACATATCACACATTACATGGTGGGTTGGCATTCTACGTATACAAAACAAAATTTTAAATTGTACTCTACTGACCATTTTGTTTTATTTCAATGCAGCACATACTACTCAACCATGGTCCATATTTTGCCAAGACATACGCCTCACTATCAATATGGTCCACACAAGGCATGGAAAAACCCACTACATGGTAAGAACAGGTTATTTTAAGCACACTCGGCATGGGGGAGGAAAAGAAAAGGCCAATAGCCTATTAGAGTTACACCAATGGACTTATAGACGACTAATTCATAGAGCAAGGCAGAAGGAACTTCTTAAGAGTTTAGAAATTACACGGTCTTTACAACACATACGCAAAGAGAAGAAACAGATGGCTTGGGGAGCTTCAAATGTGGCGGAGCTCCATGCGAGGTGGCGCCGGTCATGAGTCAGGAGTGGGAGAAGTCGTCGTTTTTATCCTCTTCGATGCACCTCCTTCTTCCTCACTTTGTACCTCTTCGATGTGCAAGCTCTGTAGATGAGCTCGTTCCTCTGTTGATGGCAACATCCCCACGGGCATCAGGCGTCTTCTTTTCCTCAGAAACTGCCGCTTGTTGTATGGATCGAAGCTTTCCGGGTCTTCAACCCCTGTAGCCAGAGCCTGAGCTGTGTAGGACATGAAATAGGGGGCTCTGAGTGCTTGGCACCCATACCCAATGCCAAACACGCGTAGAGCAAACTGTTTCTCAATTAGAATTAGTCTTTCTGCGTTTAGTGGGAGGGGTTCCCACCACACAATCTTGTAATAACTTTCATTGCAAACAGTGGGAACTTTGCATTGTCATCGGAGTATTCCTTGTGGTATATTATGATCTACATAAAATTTGCAATGAATTTGTATGCCGTAAGTGAGACAAGTGCAATTGCCAAGTACTTGAATTTTTTCTACAAACCTTTTTGTTGTTGAGACGCCCGATGTAGTGAGACAATGCCGCATCCTTGCCTTGGACTCCAGTGACAAGACCTTGCCGTGAGCCTCCCGCTCTTCTAAGGAAACTATCGTCATACACTAGCACCTGGAAGCAAAACAAAAATGATCATGATATTTTATCACTGGGACATCTCGAATACCATCTGAATGCACGACAAAAGTTACCATCTGATTCTCGTCCATTTCCAGCATCGACCTCCCCCACAAGTGAATAGACTGACTATTCATTACCTGATCTTTGGGTGCAACCTGCCTACCCATGTTTTCCAAGCCGAGTTGTTTTGTTGTCGATTGAAACTGCTCATCTGTTGGCAAATTGGCCGCTCCAGACTTCACTTCATTGAACGTATCTTTGATCAGTTGCCACCCTGAAGTGAACTGTGAGTCATGGACATCCGTGTCAGTAATAAGATGCTGGTCCACTCCATCGTCCACAAACCCCATGTATGCCTCACAAAAATCTGTAATTGCCGCTAGACAGTAGTCCTCCCATATATTGAGCTCATGCATGATGTCTGTGAGCAGAACATAGTGGGTGTCGCCCGCCATAACAAAGTTGGGAGCACAATTCAGAGGCAAATACATTTCCTTACTTGGGCTTTCTTGCTTGCACCCTATTGCTGCATCCGTAAGAGAAACAAGAGTTAAGCCCGCATCAAATGTTTCCTTTAGTACCTCTACCCGCTCTTCTTCTGGGTTGAATTGCACCTCTACATCCTCTACCTCTTCCTCCAGCGCCAATGGACAACTACCGAAAGTTGTTGACTGCGAAGTCTCTGACTCACCATCCGTCTGCAAGTATAAGTAACAGACAAACCCATGGTAGAATTCCAATAAGCGACACTTTTTGAAGTGCTTTATACACCTGTCTTGTACAAGCAGTGCATTGGAGGGACACTTTTCTAGACAGCGATTCAGTCTCCTTGAAGCACTCTTGTCAGGGTCAAGGTCGGCAGGGTGCACATATCTCATGCCATCAACTGTCATGGAATTGTCACAAGTGACTACCTCATACTGTTGCAAATGGTTTTGTAGGTACTCAAAGGAGCAATCTGTAATCCTCTGTATAGAAAACTTTGCATTGAACATTCCTGATTGTTCCGGTGCACGGTGATGAGCACGGGCGTTATATAAGAATGTGAATAGTTTTTCTTCACATGTATCCTCGCTCACGTCTATCTCCAGGACTATGATCCCCATGACTGAAAGAAAAAGCAAGCCAAAACTATTTGGTGTCATAACCAAGCGAATGTTGAGCCTCGAGTACCCCTCAATGTCCTTTTTTGCTTGGTTTTGTCCCGTGCACTAATGTCATGAGAGGTGACGTTAGTTGAGACAGAACCAAGTGAGTAGGGCCCCCAAGAATTTCTGAAGGACCCTATTCGCTTGGTTCTGTCCCGTGTGCTAATGTCATAAGAGTTGGCGTTAGTTGAGTTAGAACCAAGCGAGTAGGGACCCCAAGAATCACCAAAGGGCCCTATCGACGGGTTATGTCCCGTGCGCTAAGGTCATAAGAGGTGATGTTAGTTGAGTCAGAACCAAGTGAGTAGGGCCCCCAAGAATTTCTGAAGGACCCTATTCTCTTGGTTCTGTCCCGTGTGCTAATGTCATAAGAGTTGACGTTATTTGAGTCAGAACCAAGCGAGTAGGGGCCCCAAGAATCTCCGAAGGGCCCTATTCGCTTGGTTTGTGTCTTGCGACCTAAGCATTCAGAACAAGTGGATAAGAACAGAGGATATTATGTTATCAGTGATAGATTTATAGGCCTACTCACTCACTATGCCCAAACTCAGGCACGATCACATAAGGAGTAAGTATTCCAACCATGAATGTGGTACGATCACATAAGGAGTAATTATTCCAACCATGCATGCGTTTTTACCCTAACGCAGTGGCTTTGGTGTGCACACAATTAACAACACATAGAAAGGGGAGAGGCAGGGAGAAAGAACTTGTCTCTGGAATATCCAATGGCGCCGAGTTGGATGGTGATGTCGCAGGCCACCGACAACAAGAACCAGAGGGGGGCGATGGAGACGCGGCAGCAAAGGACTCGACCCAATGGAGGTCACTCAACGTAGGATCATGAGAGCTGGCCAAGGGGAAGAGCACACAAAATGCAAAGGCGATGGCGATGGAGATGGAGATGGCGAATGCAAGGGCGATCGGTGTCTGACTCTAAACGCAAGATCACGCGAGTTGGCCAAGGGGAAGGGCACAGAAAAGGCAAAGGCAGCAGCGATCTGTTTGTTCCACTCGGAGATGAAGATGGAGATGGCGACTGCAAGGGGGATTGGCGTCTGTCTGAACCTAAACGGTCACTCAAAAAAGGCACGTGGGTTGCGCTCTCAAGGACAACCAATATTAAATGGTCTCAGATTCCCATGCAGTACGATTTACCAACCGCAATCTCGCGCATAAGTGAAGTTGTCACCCTCCCCGAGGTAAGCATTCTAAGTTGAGGCATTACCCCCACCAAACATCTCAAGTTTCAACTATTTTCGTGTCCTCTATTGCGCATCATTCTAATTAACTCTACCCCCATCGACGCTACGTGGTAAGCAAACTCCATCACCTCTTACTCTCGCACATCCTCCTTCTCTTACTCTTGTTTTGCAGTGCTTCAACGATGCGAAACTCTACACACAGTGAAGAGGTATGCTAATTACTACCCTTCTGTGCACTTGTATATTGTGTAGTTAGTACCAAGCGAAAAAGGGAAGGTAAACCCTGTTTGCTGCACCTGTTCTCTTGGTATAGGTCATCGTCCATGGTCAGTGTGAAGCGAATAAGGTAAGGTCACTTAGTCCGAAGGGCCCTATTCGCTTGGTACTGACCAAAAGAAAAGTTAAGTGATGTCAGCTAGTACAGAGGTCAATACTAAGCAAATAAGGGGAAGGTAACCCCTACTTGTTATGGATTTAGGGTTTTCTTTTGCCAAATATGCGTTTTGATTTTATAAGAAAGAAAAAAAATTACAACTGAACACCGAGTTTTGAGTTAGAAAACACTTCAGACTTTACAAAGAGTGAACTATTAACTTCCGGGGGTTTAGGGTTTGCAATAACCATGTAGTCTTTTTCCTTCACAGCCAGGCTATCTCTTCGCAAAGCCTGTTGGCAAAGTTAATGGATTCCTCATATTTACTGGCTAGTTCAAGCACTTCATCCTTCATTTCTTGAAGCCAATTAATGATAGCCTCCATAGAGCCATTCTCGGCGAGAAATCGATGCATGTCTTCAGGCCTTCTTGCTTCCAGAGAGTCTTTAAGGATTGAGACCCTCTGCCTGATGATCAGCATTTGCTGCAGCTTCAGGCTAGCATCCTGCACAGATCATTTAGCAAGTAAGCTCTTCAAACTAGGAGCTTGGAAATTGGGAGCAGAAAGCAAAGAATTACCAGCGGCTTACCTCGAGAATTGACTCCCGTGTTGACAGCAGCCACTCCCGAGCTGTGTCGGTAGAGAACATTAAAGGTAACATCGGGGGAGGGCCAAGGGGGGACCTCATGAGGAGGGCCCGGATGCGGTGTTGCTGGCGCTACGGGAGTATACCTTGGAAAGGCATCACCACTATCCTAAGCTTCCTTTAGTTGTTCTGCGAAAGCCTGAGGGAGGTTCTGAAACAACTGTTTCTTAAATAGACTTTTAGACATGCCTAAAAAGCAGAGCCTGGGTTTTGGCTTATGAGTGAGTGGTCTGTGAGGGGTGGTACCGCCATGCGGTTTCATGAGAGGTGGACGTGGGAGACAGAATCAATGGTACCATCCCACCGATATTAGGGGAGGTGATGGGAGGGAACGATATGACAGTTAGGACCTTTCATTGGTATTTTGTTGCAGAGGATGCAAACCTGTTCGCTTGCTTGTACACTTTTCTGAGGTCACTACCCAGCGAATAAGGTATTTTGTTGCAGAGGATGCAAACCTGATCGCTTGGTAGTGACCTCAAAAAATGTAAGTGATGTCTGCTATTACTATTTTTTGAAGCCACTACGGAGCGAATAAGGCAAAACAAACTCTTTCCTATGCGCCTATTCGCTCTGTAGTGACCTCAGAAAATATAAGTCATGTCTGACAGTACTATTTTCTGAGGTCACTACCGAGCGAATAAGGCAAGGCAACTCTTTCCTATGCACCTATTCTCTCGTTAGTGACCTCAAAAATTATAAGTCATGTCTACCATTACTATTTTCAGAGGTCACTACCAAGGCAACTATGCACCTATTCGCTCCTTAGTGACCTCAGAAAATATAAGTCATGTCTGCCATTACTATTTTCTGAGGTCACTACCAAGCGAATAAGGCAAGGTAAACTATTTCCTATGCACCTATTCGCTCGGTAGTGACCTCAAAAAATATAAGTCATGCCTGCTATTACTATGTTCTTAGGTCACTTCCGAGCGAATGAGAGAAGGAAACTCTATCCTATGCACCTATTCGCTAGGTAGTGACCTCATAAAATATAAGTCATGCCTGCTATTACTATTTTTTGAGGTCAGTACCGAGCGAATAAGGTAAGGCAACTCTTTCCTATTCACCTATTCACTTGGTACTGACCATTTTTGAAATCTAAAGTCCCTTGTGCTGACAAATGAATTGTCTTTTGGTGTTATTGTATTTGTAGAGATGCCTCGTGTAAAGGCCTGCGCTAGGAGGGAAACAGGTGAATCTTTGAATGCTCAAGCAAGAAGACGCCGATATGAGGCACACAGAGGTGTACTGCAAGAGCTGCGCAGGATAGAATGACACGTTCAACCTGCTATTCCACGTCTCCCTTTCCAACGAGTAGTGCGGGAGATTTGCGAGTAGTGGAGAGTCGGCATGTGATGGGCCAGCAGTGCACTCCTCTACCTTCAAGAAATTGCTGAAGACTACCTCGTGGAATTATTCAGCGATGGATATATCCTGGCTGCCCATGCAACCGCATCACTATCATGCCATGGGATTTTGATACTCTTCGTAGGCTTCATTTCCGCTACGATGGGCTGCTTCAGCTAGTGCCTATCCGGGATAGTAGAACCATGGATATTCTCAACATCCCCCCTCTCCATCCTCGTGCACGACAGACAGAGCCGTCTAGGACTGAAATAAATAGTAGAAGGACCCGATCAAGGGTCGAGAGAAACGACACAGATGGGTAGGCTGAGATAGCTGTAGAGGGCCAAGAGCAAGCCAGAGTAGACCCCGAGGCAGTCATGGAAGAAACAGAGACAGTTATTGAGGAGGCAGCTAGACACCAAAATGAGCAAGTCATGGAGGAGCCCATTGTGGACGATGAGGGACAAGAGCAGGTCAGGGTGGAGCCTGAGGCATCTATGGAGCAACCAATATTGAAGGAAAATGATCCGGAGCCTGAGGCTATTAGGGAGGAGCCTGAGGCAGCTCGGGAGCCAGCTCAAGAAAGGCAAGGGGAAGGCTCTGCATCAGAAGGGCCATCCAAAGTATCAGATGAGTCAATTATTTTAGAGAAAATCAACAAAGAGAATGAAGAGGAAATGAGAATTTTGTTGAGCTCAGCGCCTCTGCATGCGCACATACAGCTACCTGCAAGGTCAGAGAAGGCCTGCATTACCAACCTCGATAATGTAGACTTCATGTGCATGTGCAGTTTCACCAACTCGCTCGCAACGAATGAGGTCGTCAATGATGCTTTGTGGTAATTCTCATGCTCATTAATTCTCATGCTCATTAAATGGGTCTCTACCGAGACATGGGTCAATACCAAGCGAAACAGTGGCTAATGAAATTGGATTTTGGTACTACTCGCTCGGTATTGACCCTTGTCTTTGCCGCAGTTGCCAAGTTTTTCTTTATAATGGTTCACTACCTTAAAGACATGGGTCAATACCAAGCGAGTCTATTGCTTATGGAATTGGAACCCGCGTCTGACTCACTCGGTATTGACCCATGTCTTTGGAGCAGTCGTCAAGTTCTTTATAATGGCTCATTCAACCAAGACATGGGTCAATACCAAGCGAATCAGCGGCCGATGGAATTCGATAGCTGCCCCACTCTCTCGGTATTGACTCACTTGGTGTTCAAGTCTAATCTCTGCCATTTGTTCATGTTAGCCACGCTGTCTCGCTTCTGCCCCCTGAGGTTCAAGAGAAAGTATACGTAATAGATCCGCTGATATCGCCTTATCTGTAGAAAAACTTAGTTTCCTTTTTGAGTCTGATGAACTGGTTTAGCAGAGTCAACTTTGATCTAGCGCGCATTCTGGTCACTGCGTACAATCAATTGTGAGTATTTTCTTGCCTTGGAAAAAACATCTTTTATTGAGAATCTCTCCTCATCTTTGATGGTGTCTTTGTAGTGATCATTGGAGTCTGATGTTATTTGACATGGAAGCTAAAATTGTTTACTACGCAAACTCCGGGAAAATCAGGGCGTTTCACGGTCGTGTAAAAACGTAAGGTCCATTTGGGTACATTTGGAAAGCAGTGTGTCTTTGTAATGTGTTGCTGACTCAAGTGGTTATGTATGTAGTGCCGCGAAAAAACTTGTATGCTGTGTAGAGCATCTTTTGTTAGAACATGATCTAGGAAATGTAGTCCGGCAAGAACGGATAACCGTGCCCACGCAGACTGATGACTATAGCTGTGGCTGGCGAACCTGTTTGAATGCCGTGTTGCTCATCAGTCAAATTATGGATATACCGAATGTAAGTAATCTGCTGTTTTATTGTTTGTTGCAACGTATGTATGAAGTAACAGATGTCTGTATCACGCTTCTAAAGGAACTTTGATTACATAACTACACCAATAACGATGTGCGACATTTTTCTGTAATGGTCATCCAACATATTATAATCTCGGTAAACAGACGCACAAGAGAGGAAGCGGCGAGAGCTGATGAGTTCGAAGAGTCTTGCATTAACGAAATGACGCAACGATACAATCATACTCAAGAAGAAGTTAGAAATATGCAAGAAGCAATAAACCAATATTATGTGGACGCCGCAGAAGTAGAGGAATGGGCTACACGTCGACGGCAAGAGCAAGAACAGCGGGAAGCTTCACAAGTGCAAGAAGCATGGGAAGCCATGGAAGAGGCCCATGATTTCGAGCGACGCGAAAGGATGCTCGAGACCAGCGTCCCCAGAGGCAGAGGTAGCAGCAACCGGAGCAGAGGGTAGGGGAGCAGCCGGAGCAGAGGGCAAGGGACGAGTGGCACAAACAGCGGGAGAGGACAGGGGACGAGTGGCACAAACCGGAGGAGAGGACAGTAGCAGGGAAAGGGAGAAAATTACTTGTATAAATCTTTATAGAAACAACACAATATGTAAAGTTTTGAAACATTGAAAATGTACATTTTTGAAACATTGTTTGACCGCCAAAAAATATCTCTGCATTAGTCATTTTGAAAAGTACATCATGGTTTGCATGGCATCAAAGCTCTTTGCGTGGACAAGGTATGTGACCTAGCTTCCGGTGGAAGCAATTAAGTGAAGTGTATTTGTTAGTGACTCCTTGCACAATGTTGTTTTCTCCTTGCGCCTTGGAATCTGAAAAGAAGAAAAAGTTAGATTCAGTCATAGTGTATTAAAGACAATCAAAATTTATCGATTTAGTAAGCACCTTTCTATTGTTGAGACTGAATGCATACAATTCCAGAAAAAGTGGAAGTTCTTCACATGTAAGATCTATCCTGAGCTATGCCAGAGTTGTGCTTGCCATTGTCTCCATCACAGTAAGTAGGCTGTCTCGAAAGTAGAGCTCCATTGATAAAGTTTTATTCTCAAGGCTGTTCTCTGTATCTTGGTCGAGTGGAATAAGCTGCCCACTAAGAAGATGATATCTAATATAGTAAAACGATACTAAGAAATTTTGAGAGCTTATAATGAACTTGCAAATTATGGGCTTCTTTTGCAAAATACAGATTTTGTTCTGTGATTGTTTCCTATCCCAGTTATCATCTAAAAAGTCCAAACAGCTCTCAGACTTGCAAATGAAGATTGTTGCGGTGTTCTTATTTGCTCATCAAAGAAAAAATCTACAAACACTTCAAGAGGTATAAATAGAGCGAGCCGAACTATTTTTGTGGCAATTGAATACTTGAGGGACTTTTGTATATCCTGAAACAACTTATTCCTGAAGCTTTCACTAGTTTGCGAAGCAGGCAGGGACCAATCCTTGCTGTCAAAGGATGGAAGTGACAAAGGAGCTACACGACCCCAACCAATGGAAGTTCCCGGTTCCACATATGACATATCATAAAAGAAAATCCATTATCTACAAGTTCCTTGTGTTGTCTTCCTCGGTACATTTGCTCACCAATAAATGCATGGAAAGCATAAAAAATCCCAACTATACTCTCAACTGGTTGCCATCTGTCCTATTCGATGGATAAATATCTGAAACATACCAAAGATGATATCCACCACTTAATATTCGAATACAATCATGCACTAAGCGATATGTTGAAATAACTTACAGTTGGGTCGATGCCTTGGAAAACTTGGAGGAGATGTTTGCAACCTTAAGTCTGCATGCTGGAAAGCATGTTGTATGAGGACCTCTTTCACCCGCTTGCTTTGTGCACACACTTTAAACTCTTTAACTTGAACCTTGAAAGCCTCCACGAAATCATTGCGTTGCCTCCTCTTCCTCCTCCTAGTTTGCAGTAGAACCCAACTTCCGATAGTTATTCGAGATGGAATCCATGCTTGATCGTCTGTAGTGTAACGGTTAAAAATGCTAACAGAGTCAATGGTAGTGCTAGTCCTTCGAGAAGTAGACATGGTGTGCAGTAGAATGAATACACAGAAAGGTTAGCGCAAATATAAAAAAGGGAAGAAGTTTTGAGAGGGAAGTAGAGCTACTCAAAGTCATATTTGGGCGGGAACAAAGATACTAGATAGAGTCTTCAATGAAAGTTCTGAAATTCCTCGGTACATAGTTAGTACGACTTACGGAATTTATGCCTTGAAAGCGTGAAATTGTGAAATTTGATGAACCAAAATAATATTTCCTCCTTTTTAAAAAAAAGATCTTGACTCCAAAATGTCGATTTTCAACGTAACGTTAGCCTCTTCCTCATTGGTCGAGCGCCACTATCTCTCTAGAACTGAAAGGCCCAAAAGTGAGTCCAGCTTTCTCCTAATACGGTAAAATCTTGCATTATGGGAATCATCAAATCAAGCATATTCATGTAACTTGGGAATTTTTCACTTAAAGTGGGAAAAAATGAGGTAACTATATTCATCTATGGCTGGTAGCTATAGATGATAATCTTGTAAATTGCGGTGTTAATAAATACCAAAAATTAAGAGAATACATAAAGTGGAATTAGAAGCATACCATGAATCAATTAAAGCAAAAAAGATACAAACACCGATCTTGTTGATAAAATCGAGTAGTACAATGACAATATAAACTCCCATATATTTATTCCTCATTTGATGCCATGTTAAGCCTTTGATTCAAACATGGTTTATGTGCACAAGTTAGCCCTGCTTTTCCTTTATAGCATGCCTTTTAGGAATACTAGTTCTAGAAAAATGTCCCTTGTTTGTTTTGTCTCTAAGACCAAACAATTGCTTCAATTGTTAAGAAATATGATGTTGGTACAGCCAAAGTGTGTCGACCATAGAAGATGGCATGGGCAAGTATGTGCAGTCTAGCAGAAGCATGGAAAGAGGCTGGAAAATCTAGGAAGATCATGGACTGACAAGTAGCAGCGGAGATGTATGACTGCTACGGTTTATAAGCCAAGAAAGGTGCCAAGAGGGGCTAATGTGAGGAGCAAGTGAAGGAGATTCAAGGTGTAGTATTTGGGTCCACGAATGTAGAGCTTGAAAGGTTGAAAAAAGAGCAGGTCCTGACGGCTCATCAAACCGAGCTATGAAGCCCAAGATATTGAAGTTTGAAGGTTCATTACGCTGCAGATTCTTGCCAGATAGGGTAGCTAGGGACTGTTGGCCTAAGTGGATGTCAATGTATAGGTGTGTAGTGCTTGATTTATGGAGCATACCTGTCTTTTCAGATTGCACATCAGAGCTGCGGATTGCAGTATATGGCCAATTGAAGTTTTGTCGGGGGCTAGGTTGGTGCCCACCTGACCACATGGGGAATCGTGCCATCTGGTGTTTTTTGGACCGTGATAGAGTTTGAGAAGGTGCTATGCCATGTGTGGAGTTAGCAGGAGTTCTGCACGTCAAACAGAGCCCGGAGCAGAAAGTTACAGCAGACGAAAAGGTTGGGTGCATTTGCTCGGAATTGGTTGCAGGTGATTTTCTTGTGTTTTGGTGACATTATTAGGCGGACCTGGAAGAGTCAAGAGGCAGAAAGGCTTCTTAGAACAAAGCCGGAACTATTAGCTTACAACCGGGCCCGGCGGCTTCGGAATCCGACCCCAGACCGAGGTGTTGTAGATTGGTGAAGTGTGGGGGAAAAAATTCGAGGAGGTGTGCTTTTTTGTAAAAGGTTTTTGAGCATTGGAAGGCATCCAAAGAGGGGGCGCCCCAACTGCCGCCATGTGGCATTAAAAGGCCCCACAAGTGCAGTCCATAGCGTAGGAGGTGGACTATATGGCCTGGGCCGTGTGCTCTTTGGAGAACATGAAGGCAAGAGAGAGCTTGCTCTCATGTTGGGATGGTGCTCTGGACGGTGGCTCTGGTTGAGCGCTGCACGCATGGGCCTGATGGTGCATTGTGGCGGTTTTGTGAGGGAGTGAGCGGCTTGGTGGAGCTTGCTAGCGGTCACCAACAATCGACGGTGTTGTGGTGGCACAGTGATGTCGTGGCATGCGCCCGTAGGGGCTCGTTCCTATGGCCCTTGAAGGTATTTTTTGAGAGTAGAGGAGAGGGGTACCCCCCCAATAGTGATGTTCCTAATGCCTAGGGGAGGGGTCCTGCAACAAGTGGTAATGCCAGTGGAGAGAGAGAGAGAGAGAGAGAGAGAGAGAGAGAGAGAGAGAGAGAGAGAGAGAGAGAGAGAGAGAGAGAGAGAGAGAGAGAGAGAGAGAGGTTCCAAAGCTGGCCAAGAGGCCTATCCTGCCACAAAGCCAGTCAAGTGAGAGAGAGAAAGAAGGTGTTCAAGGGCGTACCCAAAGGGTGAGTGCAAGGGAGAACGGGCAATCGAGTTGGGCGGACAAAGGACCAAGGGGTGTGCACCATGCAGTGGTTGCCAAAGTGGACTATGCCAAGTGCTAGCAATGCAAGGAAAATGCAAAAAGGAGCTCAAAGAGAACTGAATGAGCTAGAGAACTCACCCTTTTTTCTTTTTTTTGGGTTTAGTTCCCCCTATAAAAGGATGTAAACTTTAATTTTTTGGGGCTTTTTCCCTTAGGTCTTTTTGGGGGAGCCATTGTGAGCTTTTATGCTCTTGAAGTTTTTGCCAAGGTTTGTGCCGGCAAAGGTGTTGATTGTACATGGTTTTATATGCAAGAAGACCATTCATTACTGTCTCCTTGGCATCATTCCCCCTTCCCCCTTCTCTTCTCTGCTTGTGTGCGTGTGGTTCCGAGCGTGTGTCGACGTGTGTGCCCCCCCAAGGTTTGTCGTGCAAAGAGAGATCGAGAGAGGCTGTGTGCATGTGAAAGACTGTGAATTGAGCAGAGCGGAGTGATTGGGTCTATTTGGTGCATTGCAAGGCGTGTGTGCGTATGGTTGTGTGCAAGCGATGGTTTGCTTGCAGGTAGTGTTGATTTTTGAAGGTGAACTCTAGTGGATTGGGGCGATGTGTATATTCTGGGCTATAGTGAGGCATTGTGTTGTGTGCTGGGTGTGTTCCCCTTCCCCCTCTCCAATGTAGCTAAGTAGATAATTGAGTAGCTTACTTAATGGAGAGAGACAAACTTTCACACACAAAAGATTATAGAGTAGAGAGAGAGACACACACACACACACACACACACACACATATATATATATATATATATATATATATATATATATAGAGAGAGAGAGAGAGAGAGAGAGAGAGAGAGAGAGAGAGAGAGAGAGAGAGCACACAATATATGTGGTTCACCCAATGTGGGCTACATCCACAGGAAATCAGCCACTCAATGGCTTTAAAACTTCAAACAAGAAGTAGTTTACAAAGGGATTATACCCTTAATAGAGCTCCCACCACCTTGCTTCAGTCTCACCACCTCACACCTACCTTGTTGCATCAACTTTACACTCTGAAATGTATGTAGAAATGGCCTCCTTTTATAGGCCAAAAGGACTGCCCTCTCTCATGAAAGGAAGCCATGTTTAGCCATCCTTGTGTAGACAAGTCAAAATGGACCCTCCAATCTATCCATGTGTGGCCACCCCTTGAGAAGACAAGTCCGCCTTTGAAATTGGCCACCGGCCATTGACTTTTGACCACCGGCCACCGGCCATTGACTACCGGCCACCTGCCAAACGGCCAAACAACCGGCCGTTTTTTGACCACTTTTTGGCCGCCATCCGGCCATAATATTCTGACAAAAAGGAATATTTTGGCGAAACCAATCTCGAGCTTTGCTCGAAACTGGCCGTGAAAGTTTTGGTTTTTAATGAGTGATTTTTCTTCACACACGATGGCTTCTCCTTACAAGGGGGCCTTACAAATGTGCGTTTTTAACACAGGAAATTACAAGGGGTAAATCGGGCTCCATACTTAACAATCTCCCACTTGAAGACTGATCTCCAAACCAAACCTGTAACTATTTTCCATAAGGCTAGCTTCTTATCCTTGAATGCCGATTGAAGATGAACAAAGCTCAACTTCTCCTTGTTGAACACATTTGTAAACATGTCTATGCCGGATTTTCACTTGTATGCACCTTTCCTAGCTTTAGCTATCCCTCTTCCAAAAGAGTGCATATGAAGTGATATCTCACGTCAATGTGCTTTGTCCTAAAATAAAAGACTGAGTTCTTCGCAAGATGGATAGCGCTTTGGATATCATGTACAAGAAACAGTTGTTTTGTTTGAATCCAAGCTCTTCTAAGAATATGTGAAGCCACACAATTTCTTTGCTTGCCTTTGTCATTGCTACATACTCTGCTTCCGTGGTAAAAAGTGAGACCACTTTCTGCAGCTTTTAAGCCCATCTTATTGTTGTGCCTCCAACTGTGAAGACATAGCCAGTAGTTCTCGTTTGAGTATCTTTGTCACCTGACCTATCTGCATCACCATACCCTTGAAGAAAAATATCAGTTCCTCTTATATACAAAGCATTTGTTGTTGTCCCTTTTAAATACCTAAGTATCCACTTCACAGCTTGCCAATGCTCTTTACCTGGGTTGTCCCCACGAACCTACTTACAACTCCCACTGCATGTGCAATGTCTGGCCTTGTCCCGACCATAGCATACATAAGAGAACTGACCGCTGCAGCATATGGAACTTTAGACATATAGGCTATCTCCTCTTGTGTCTTTGGACACATATCCTTGGTTAGTTTAAAGTGACCAGCCAAAGGTATAGAAATTGTTTTTGCATTTTGCATTGCAAACCTTTCTTGTAGGGTGAAAGCATGTTAACGTGACACACTTTTTCATGTCCCGGACAATGCTAACTAGCACAATTTTGACGTATGTTAACTAGTACAATAACATGAGCTACATCTCCAAGATCTATGACGTATGATATATTGGTAGAAAGCTCTTGAAACAAGGAATCCAAATGTACAACCTCTGACAAATTTTGATATTATTTGTAAAAATTTTACCGGACGCCCAACTTTTTCAAGATGTGCTAACATGAAAATGCTAACTAGCACAAAAAGCGCGACACATTAACATGCTTTCACCCTATACTTTCTTGATGTAATCCTCTTGAGATAGCTTTATTGTCTTCTTCGTCCTATCCCTTGATATCTTCATACCAAGTATCCTCTTTGCATCACCTAAATCTTTCATTGAAAAAGATTTAGATAACTCTTCTTTTAGGTCTTTGATGTCCTGCATGTTAGCACTTGCAATCAACATGTCATCAACATAAAACAATAGGATGATGAACTTCCCATCTTCCAAATTCTTTGTGTAGACACAGTGATCTGAGTTACATCTTGTGAATCCATGATCGAACATCCATCGATCAAACTTCAAGAACCACTATCTTGATGTTTGCTTTAAACCATACAAGATCTTCTATAATCTGCAAACAATTTTCTCCTTACCTTTAAATTCATACCCCTTTGGTTGAATCATGTAAATTTCCTCCTCTAAGTCATCGTGAGGGAATACCATATTTACATCCATTTGCTCAAAATTTAAATCATGAGAATCCACAAGACTTAAGACAAGCCTAATTGAGTTCATTTTTACAAGAGGAGAAAATATTTCATTGGAGTCAATATCTTTCTTTTGAGAAAACCCTTTTTATCACACACCTAGACTTGTACCTTTTCTTCCTACCTTCTTTTTCCTTCATCTTGTACACCCAACTCCCATGTTTGGTTGTGATGTAATGAGTCCATCTCCACTTGCATGCTCTTTATCCATTCTTCTTTGGATTTGTGTTGCATAGTTTCCTCGTATGATTCCGGCTCTCTAGAATCTGAGATCAAGAAATGGTTGAAGGAAGGAATAAACCTTTCTAGAGGTCTACTTGCTCTTGTAGATCTTTGGGGAATAGGTTGAGGATCCTTATTTGGTGGAAGTTGTTGTACGTTGTCACCGTTTGCAGTCCTTGAGTCTTCACCGTCCTCAAGCTCCATGTCCTCATCACCTATTATTTTTGTTTGTTTTCTTTCCAAGTAATATTTGTACATATTTGGTTCAATAAAAATTACATCCCTAATCCTAAATATTTTACTATCTTTAGGATTCCATAGGTGATACCCAATGTCACCTTCTCCATAGCTAGTGAAGAAACACTTTTTGGACTTTGCATCTAGCTTTGACCTTAAGCTTCTATCTATGTGCATGAAAGCCTCGCACCCAAACACTTTGAGGAATAAATAGTTCACCAGTTTACCTGCCCATGCCTCCTCTGGAACTCCCCCATCCAATGCCGTTGAGGGTTACCGGTTGATTAAGTACACAGACGTACTTACTACTTTTGCCCAAAGCTCAAGCGGTAGGCCTGCATGTATCCGCATGCTTCGTGCTCGCTCCATGATTGTCGTTTTTTTCTCTTTAAAATCCCATTTTGTTGATGTGTCCTTGGGGTTATCTTTTGCCTCCAAATTCCATTGCTAGCACAAAAGCTTTCAAAAGCTTGTTTGAAATATTTGCCTCCATTGTCGGATCTTAGGCATTTAACCTTAGTACCTGTTTCATTCTCCACAAAGGCTTTCCACCTTTGAAACATGGAAAACACATCAGATTTATTCTTCATTACATAAACCCATGTTTTCCTAGTCGCATCGTCTATGAACGTTACATAGTACAATGAGCCACCAAGGGATGGTGTACTTAATGCAAGACCCCAAACATCATAATGAACCAATTCAAGTTTTTTATTTCTCTTTCATTTCTTGATTTTTGAAATTTCACCTTCTTTTGTTTACCATAAACACAATCTTCACAAAACTCTAAGTCCACTTCTTTCAAACCTGGTAGAAGCTTCTTTGTTTGAAGGATTTGCATTCCTTTGGCACTCATATGCCCAAGCCAGTAGTGCCAAACCGCACTATCAACTTCTGTAGTTATTGCACAAGCTGAAAATTACGAGCTGACAGTACACAAGTAAAATGTACCAACCTTTTCTCCTTTGGTAAAAACCAAAGATCCCTTTGAGATCCTCCAGTATTTGTTTTCGAATGTTGTGACCTTCATCGTCCAATTGTCGTGTAGAGATCAAATTCTTCCAAAGAGAATGAACATGCCTAACATCGTTAAGCTTCCATTCATTTCCGTTAGTAGTTTTGACACAAACTATACCTTTGCCAACAATTTCATAAGCTTCATCATCTCCCAAGTATACATACCCAAAATTACCTTTGGTGTAATCTTGGAAATGTTGCTTTTGTGGTGTCGCATGGAATGAAGCCCTGGAATCTACTATCCAAGAATTAGACACATTGTCTAATGAAAGAATTAGAGAATCTTGCTCTTTTTACCTGCGCCTTCGATGTTGGCTTGTTGTCTTGAGACTCCGACTCCTTCTTTTTGGACCAGAAATCCTTCTTGATGTGACCCTTCTTGCTCCAGTTTCAACATTCAAGAACTGACTTTGTGCGTGACTTGCTCTGCCTTGAGCGATCACGACCCTTTTGGTTTTTGAACCTCTCCTTAGGCCTTCCTCTTTTTTCCACTAACAATGCATCACTTGATGATTGTCTTGTGCTTCCCCTTCATATTTCCTTGCTTAGAAGAGCACGCACAACATCATCAAACTTAAGAGTATTTGCGCTAGAGATAGAATTACTTATAGCCATCACAAGGATGTCCCAACTATCCGTTAGAGATGTTAATATAAGGAGAGCTCGCACTTCGTCATCAAAATTTTATTTTTGTCGATCGAAGTTGACTTATGTTGCTATTGAAGTCATTTAGACGTTCTGCAACCGAATCATTCTCTGCCATCTTTAGATTAAACAAGCGCTTCATGAGAAATACCTTATTGGATGCTGACGGTTTCTCGTAGAGGCCGTCAAGTGACTTCATCAAGTCCTCCCATGGTCTTCATCTCCTAAACATTGAAGGCCACCATTGACACCAAGCTTAACCGGATTGTTCCCAGTGCCTTTTTGATTAAGGATAATCCATGCTTCATCTGCCATCGTTGCGGGCTTCTTTGCAAAACCGCCTAGTGGCAAATAGAGGTCCTTCTGGTAGAGATAGTCTTCAATTTTCATCTTCCAATGTTGGTAATTTTTTCCATTGAACTTCTCGATCTTGAGCTTCCCTTCCTTTTCCATTACTCCCAATTCAAGGAATCCTTTCCTTGAGATACTTTAGCTATGAGCAAACCTTGCTCTGATACCAGTTGTTTGGAAATATGACGTAGCTAAGTAGATAATTGAGTAGCTTACTTAATGGAGAGAGACAAAATTTCACACATAAAAGATTATAGAGGAGAGAGAGAGAGAGAGAGAGAGAGAGAGAGAGAGAGAGAGAGAGAGAGAGAGAGAGAGAGAGAGAGAGAGAGAGCACGATATACGTGGTTCACCCAATGTGGGCTATATCCACAAAAAACAGCCACTCAGTGGCTTTAGTACTTCAAGCAAGAAGTAGTTTACAAAGGGATTATACCCTTAACACTAGGTTGGTAATGGGACACTTTTATGTCCTGGGACACTTTTATGTCCTGTTAAGTAACCATTTTCCTTGAATTATGTCAAGAGTTTCAAAATGGATTTTGAGGTGCTATCTGTCTAGAAAGTTGTCTCATGAGTTAAAAAACACTCGACATTTTTTTGGAATATCAATTCCATCTTTAACCTTGTCCTTGCACAACATTTCACAACCTAAACTGTGTGAAAAAATGGGTCCTATTTTTGGCTTTTTTCAACTTTTTGCAACTATACCACTCTAGAATTCATGTTTGTGAGATCTATAGTGCTAGAGAACTATCTTTAGTAGTCCTCAACATGTCTTGATGCTTCTAGGGAGAAATAAATGTTAAAGTTGTAAGTTATGACCAAATTACAAAAATTGTCAAATCCTGTTTTTTAGCCAATTTTAGCTCTTCTATGATTTTTTTGGTGGCTTTCATAATATGCAAATGCAGTTTTGATTTTCTTGTGACAATTACATCCATTTTGTAGGTAGTAACCATATCTAGTCATAAGGATCAAATTTGGCTAGATATTGAATAGTTTCTATGGGATTCTACAACTCATAATGTTGAACCCAGTTTTTTCATGTTTGCTGTATTTAGCACTTCATCTTTGTCCCCAAGATTCCCCTTGGTAAGAGATGTATTATTCTTTTGACATGCTCCATGGCTCCTTATGAACCTAAAGGACAATAGGGAACCAAGAAAACATGCATATAATATTTGTATTGAGCGTGGCTATAGAAACTTTGATGATAGGTTTGCAAAATGGTAAAAATTCAATCTTTTTGTACCTATTTCTTTTGGCAAAACAAAAAATAGTGAGTGAGAAGCAATCATATGTTCTGATCACCAACCCATTGAAGTTAACTAGGGAATTTATCTCAAGTCCTACAAAAATCCCTAATCTTATTTTTATGCAACAAAACGTAAGAAATGACTGTTTTGATGAAAATGTACTGGTCCATCAACTTTGGAGGCTTGGTGTGACCAAAAGATGAGAAATTTTTACAAGTTTCTTATTTTTTCCATGTGTAGTAGGCCTTGAACTATAACCTCATGAAAGGATTTTACAAAATGAGTGGATCCGATCACCGTCCGACCATAATATTCACGCCAAAAAAAAAATTCCGATGAAGCTAGGGCCGTGAAAGTTTGGTCTTTGGCGAGTGATTTTTCTTCACGCATGATGGCTTCTCCTCATAATGCGGGCCTTACAAATGTGCGTTTTTAACACAAAACATTACAAGGGGTAAATCAAGCTCCATACTTAACATCAATATTTTTCGACACTTGTGGATCCTTATAGTTTATAGCCCAAAAGACCTTCCAACAGTTCGTGTAAGCTTAATCATCAGTCATACCACTCTTTCTAGCACAAGGTGCCCAATATTGAATCAGAAGCTTTCTATATTTTGGTGATGTAGGCTCTCTGTCAATGTCTGACAAAGTCATGGAAATCCAAATAGGATATATTTCTGTGTCACTTGGTAGTAGCATCACAAAATCACCTTGTTCCACATGAATCATGGGGTCAAACTCTTCCCTTGGTCTATCTCGTTGAGGTCCACAAAAATGATCATTCAAATCTCCAAGCCTAAAAACCTTTCTGCCCCTTGTTTAAAATTCATCACATTGCTTTGTGATTGATGATATTCCTGAGCTTTTGGCCAAAAATGTTCATACAACAATGCTTCTAATATGATTTCTTTTCCAATATCTTCGATCACCTTACTCCAGTAAAATATCACGGGTCTATAGTACCTTGGAAAACTTTTACTCCTAAATTTTGCCAAAACCTTTTGTAATTATTTAGTTCCTCATGGGCCTTAACATATTGCACCATTGGTACCAAAGGAGGATTTCCTTGTGGTAACATTGGATTCAATTAATTCTCTGTTTTCCAAAGACGAATACTTCCAATCCAATTTGAAACACCTACATGTGCCTTATATTGCATCATTGGTGCTTTCTCTTGCATAAAGAACCTAAATTGAGTGGTTTGGAATGACCAACAAGTATGTCCTATCCATCACAAAGATAGCCATCACAATATCCCTTGAAATCAAGAACCTTAGTGAGCACAAATGGAGCTAGAGATGAAGATGAGCTAGTTCTTAATGTATCCATCAAATGTGGAAAAGTATAACTCTGTGTAACTCTCAACTTCTCTGAAAACCTGCGAAACATATAATCTATGTCCTCATGTGTATGTTCAACCTTACAAAAATCCTAGCTGGATGGTTTTGAAAATCCCCCTTACAATAAGCAATAACAAGCAAATAAATATTAGTTTTTATTTCTCCCGAGCACAATCATACAATTGTACCAGGAAGTTCTTTGGAAACTTGCAAAATGTTGAGGACAAATTCTCTTTTGCAATTTTAGGCGATTGAACAATATGCGCTTTGCTGTCACTCATGTTGTGGTAGTCTAAAGCATCTGTTGTGTTGAAAGCATGTAGTAGTGAAACATTTCTCCTTGAAAACCCATTTACTAGATCACCAAGTTGTTGAGATGTCGAGCTCTACACCTTGAGCTGGCATCCACTACGGGTCTTGGCCGCTTACAGCATTTACTCACTGGCGCGTTAGGTGACCGACATGGAGGATCTTTGCCAGTGATTCTACAGCTGGACTACACATATAGTGCCAGCCTAGTACGCTTCTAGCGAGTTCACACTTAGTGACCGCATGTACATATGTGCTACTTTTCAGCTTTAGCACTTAGTCATTTTGTACTCTCTTTTCTGAGAAGAAGAAGAAGAAGCTTTTCATCTCTGTGTGCTTTGTGCTTGTCTTGTGTAGCTCTCTTGCATCCTCATTCTTTACATGGTATTAGAGCCTGGTGCAGGCAAGAGAGGCTAAGAGAGCAAGAGCATCACAATCCCTTCGTTTGCAATCCACGACCAGATGCTGAACAGGTCTCCAACGTGCAGTATACAGAGATTTACTGTACAAGTACAGTGGTTGTATGTACGCTTGATTGTGGACACTCATTGAGTGTAGAAAGCGTTACAGGTACCACGATAGCAGGTGCAACAGATTTATAGGTTTTTGCAGATTGCAACTATTTTGTCTTAGTGCTTCAAGATGTCTGACGGTTTCAGTCAGATTGTCACTGAGAAGCTTGAGAAAAATAACTACCCTGCATGGAAGTTCAGAATAACAAATTTCCTAAAAGGAAA
Source organism: Adiantum capillus-veneris (assembly GCF_014529385.1). NCBI lineage: Eukaryota > Viridiplantae > Streptophyta > Polypodiopsida > Polypodiales > Pteridaceae > Adiantum > Adiantum capillus-veneris. The sequence goes on along the minus strand of NC_140934.1, from coordinate 72,271,654 downwards.
AGGTTATTGGGACTATGTAGAAGGAGACAATGAAAAGGAACCAGAGATTCCCAAGGCAAATGCTACAGCAGAACAAAGGAAAGCTTTGAGGGACTGGCAACAAGGACAGAGCAAAGTGATGTATTGGCTTTCTATGAGCATCACAGATGGCATGATGGGCTATGTACAGGATGCTGAAACCCCCGCCATTGCATGGAGAAACTTAGGCAGAGTGTTCGAGGTGAACACCAAGGCCAGGAAGCTTCAACTAAAGTCAGAGCTAAATCAGGTTAAGAGGAACAACCTTTCAATCAATGATTATGCCTTGAAGATCAAGAGTATCATTGAGGCTCTTGGATCTATTAAAGTCTCAGTGGAAGACGATGACATTGTCCGTGCATGATTGGATGGTCTAGGAGATGAGTATGTACATTTTAGGTCTTCCATGAATACAAGAGACGACATCCCCGTGTTCTAAGATTTGATTTCTATACTTATTCTTGAGGAGAAGAACCTTGACACATCTTCTTCTCATGGCAGAAATAATTCTGAACAGGCCTTCTATTCTAACTCCAACAGAGGTAGAGGTAGAGGTCGTGGTTGAGGCCCAAGGGGTTGCAGGGGCCAATTTTTGGAAGGCCAATCAAATCAAAACAATACAAGTGGCAGGGGAAACCAGTCTCAAGGCAGGGGGAGTCAAAGAGGTCGTGGTGCAGGATCAAGCAGGCAACAACATACTCCAGATAGCAGAGAATGTTGGACTTGTGGTGAAAGAGGTCACATGTCACGTGACTGTCCAAAGGGAAAAGCAAGTGGAAAGAGAGAACAGGGAAACTATGCATCTACTAGCAGAGATGTAGATGACAGCAAAAACGAGCGCATGTTTGTTATGCAGCATGTAATGAATACAATGACTGCAGAGAATTCCACCGAAGATGATGTTTGGTATGTGGATTCAGGTGCCTCTAATCACATGACGTCTCGTGGAGAGTGGTTTAGAGATATGCGCAAACCAGATGTGTCGGGCTATGTGCAGACAGGAGATGACACTGCTCACCCCATTGCTCATGTAGGGGACATACCTCTAAATACGAAGAGTGGAAAATCAAAGTACTTAGCAGAGGTACTTCATGTCCCAAACATTACAAAGAATCTTGTTTCTGTTGGACAAATGGTTGAGCAGGGTTTGCAGGTTCGCTTCAATCCAAATGGCTGTTATGTAGAAGATTTCCAGAATGGCTGTAAGCTGATCACAGAGGGCAAATGTGTGGGCAGAATGTAAACATGCCTGAGGTAAAAGCTGCATTATTTGCACAGGGCACAGGTGTTGTGGCTGATGTTGACATTTGGCACAAACGCATTGGCCATGTCAATGAGCAGAGATTGCGCAGCATGCAATCAAAACAGATTGTAAAAGGTTTGCCCAAATTCAAGGTGGATGGTATGCATAAAGTGTGTGCAGCATGCCAGTTTGGAAAACAGTCAAAGGGCTCATTTCCACATGAGCGCAATGTATGTAAAACGCCACTTGAGGTGGTGCACACAGATGTTTAAGGTCCAACCAATACTGCAAGTATACATGGTTGCAGGTATTATGTCTCTTTCATTGATGACCATACAAGGAAAGTATGGGTCTACTTCATGCGTAACAAAAGTGAAGTGTTTGGTCACTTTCAAGACTTCAAAGTCATGATTGAGAAGGAGACAGATATGCAAATCAAGACATTGAGGTCAGATGGAGGGGGAGAGTACTTCTCCAATGATTTTTCAGATTTTTTGCGAATGCATGGTATACGCAGGCAGTTTACATGCAGATATACTCCACAACAGAATGGGGTCGCAGAAAGGAAAAACAGGCACATCGCAGAGGTTGCACGTGCATTGATGAATGAGAAGAACATGCCTCATCATTTCTGGGCTGAAGCCGTAAATACAGCTGTGTACATTATGAACAGGACACCTACAGCTGCGGTGCATGATGTAACACCTGAGGAAAAGTTTACAGGTACAAAGCCTGATTTGGCACACTTGAAAGTGTTTGGCTGCATAGCTTACGTACATGTACCAGATGTGTTGCGTAGGAGATTGGATCCTAAAGCAGAGAAATGTATTCTTGTGGGATATTCCCTTGAACAAAAGAGGTACAGGTGCTACAATCCTACTACACGAGAATTACGAGTGAGCAGAGATGTAGTCTTTGATGAGATGAGCAGCTGGTACAGTAATGCACATGGCACTATTGGGGCTGATGTAAAAGATGATGTGGTTGTACAAAATGTGAGGCCACAGTCACAGGTTTTGAGTGGACCACAAGAGTCCTCTTCTCGTGGCTCTGTTGAGAAGCCATGGAATGGTAGACTACGTACGCAAGTTACTCCACCAGCAGGTACATGGAATGTATCTCGAAAAGGAAAGGAAAAGGTTTATGAACCTCCCTTTATGGCTGATGCATCATCAGGGTTTTCACATGTAGACATGGATTCAGATGGTTCTAAACAAAGTCTTGATGAGGAATTTGGAATTCCGGCTGTGAGGACACCTGGTGTAAGGAAAGTACAAGAAGATGCTAGAGGGCAAAGGAGTGACCCAGGACCGCGCAGATCTAACAGAGTCAGAAATCCAGTTCAGAAATTGACTTATGATGGGTATCTAGCGCATCACCAAGCCTACATGGCTAAGGTGATACAGGATGTGGAGCCCACATGTTTTGAGGATGCAGTTGGAAATGTGCATTGGGATGATGCAATGAATGAAGAGATGGCTGCATTGGAAGCAAACGACACATGGGAGTTGGTGCCATTGCCAAGTGGCAAGAAAGCTATTGGCTGTAAATGGGTGTATAAAACCAAGCATAAGGCTGATGGTAACATTGAGCGTCACAAGGCAAGGCTGGTCGCAAAGGGTTATGCACATAAGTATGGCATAGACTATGAGGAGACCTTTGCTCCAGTGGCAAAGATGACGACTGTGAGAGCTATCATAGCAGTGGCTGCATCTAGAGGATGGATTATGCATCAAATGGATGTAAAGAATGTCTTCTTGAATGGTGAGTTGCAAGAGGAAGTGTATATTGATCAGCCACCTGGTTATGTCGATCCAGGTTACCCAGATTATGTATGCAGACTTCTCAAAGCTTTGTATGGTTTGAAGCAGGGCTCTAGAGCATGGTATGACAGGATTGCCAAGTATCTTGTCAGTATTGGTTTTAGGAGAGATCATGCTGATCATTCACTCTATGTATGTGAGAGTGATGTGGGGATTGTGGTCATTACCATATATGTAGATGACCTTATTATTGTTGGTGACAATGCTATGGAGATTGACCATGTGAAGGGTCTTCTCAAACAGGAGTTTGAAATGAAATATTTAGGCGAGTTGCGCTACTTTCTTGGCATTGAGGTGATCAGGACTCCAGAGGGTGTATGGCTATCAAAGAGACAGTATGCTTTGGACATGTTGTCAAAGTATGGTATGGCTGATTGTAAGCCAATTTCTATTCCCTTGGATGTGAATGCAAAGCTAAGTGCAGAGAAGGGTGATGTTGTTGAGGATGTCAATATGTATAGGAAGATTGTGGGTAGTCTAATCTAGTTGACTATCACGAGGCCAGACTTGAGCTACACAGTAGGCTTGGAGAGTCAGTTCATGCAGCTTCCAAGGAAGACACATTTGGATGGAGTACGACGCACACTTAGGTATATGCAAGGGACTCTTGACTACGCATTGTTCTATGAAGCAGATGCACCATCAGCATTGTATGGGTATACAGATGCAGATTGGGCAGGTAGCATTGTTGATAGGAGATCTACGAGTGGCTTCATGTTCTCTTTTGGGAGTGTTGCTGTTACTTGGAGTAGCAAAAAGCAGCCTGCGGTTGCTTTATCGAGCACAGAGGCCGAGTACAGAGGTGCAACAGTTGCGGCGTGCGAGGTAGCTTGGCTATGCACATTACTTGAGGACTTGGGAGTGCAGGTGGACCAGCAGATTGTCATCCATTGTGACAACCTCAGCAGCATGCAGTTGGCTAGGAACCCAGTGTTCCATGCCAGGACCAAACACATAGAGGTCCATTACCACTACGTTCGAGAGCGAGTGTTGGCAGGCGACATCGACTTGGTCTACGTCAGCACAGAGGAGCAGATAGCGGATATCTTTACCAAGGCCCTCAGAGCTGAGAAGCTTCGACGTTTCCGGACTATGCTTGGACTCTGCGACATGCAGAGCTCGAGGGGGAGTGTTGAGATGTCGAGCTCTACACCTTGAGCTGGCATCCACTACGGGTCTTGGCCGCTTACGGCATTTACTCACTAGCGCGTTAGGTGACCGACACGGAGGATCTCTGCCAGTGATTCTACAGCTGGACTACAAATATAGTGCCAGCCTAGTACGCTTCTAGCGAGTTCACACTTAGTGACCGCATGTACATATGTGCTACTTTTCAGCTTTAGCACTTAGTCATTTTGTACTCTCTTTTCTGAGAAGAAGAAGAAGAAGCTTTCCATCTCTGTGTGCTTTGTGCTTGTCTTGTGTAGCTCTCTTGCATCCTCATTCTTTACACAAGTGGATGCTTATCCATCCTTTCTAAGTTGTCTAAATAATTAGCAATTGAGCCAACTATAAGGTTTTGGATTAGCTGGCCATAGATCATTCAAAACAAAGTGTCCATAATGACCTTCTCCATGTCCATGAGTGATCATGCCAATTAGTGTCACCTTCAAATTGTACCCTAAATACACACCCTTGGGAACAACACATAGTCTTGGAATTTCTATCTTCTTTTGTTGATCCATCTTATCATGAAATATGCATACATATTTATCTAGTTGAGTTTTTGAACACGTACACCATGCATAATATAGGATTCTGCAACTCCTTTTGTGCCATGTGAACTTCTCTCTCCCTCAAGAGGAGAGATCTTTCTTCAAGGTTAGGTTTGGATTCCAATCTTGCTTTGATTGAACTACAACTATTGCACTTAGAAAAATCACTTGTCTTTGTTAAGGTGACATGTGGGTACTCTTTGTTCCAAATTTTACCAAAAGAAGGATGGGAAAACTTCTTCTCATACCCCATTTGTTCAAGTGTCGTGTTGATTTCACTTAGAATACCCACTTGTTTGTATGTTGATTGAATTACTAGTCGAGTCTCCCTTGAGACATCCAACATTGTTCTACTTCTATGTGGCATCTTCTTAGAGTTGTTATCCACAAATTCATTGAGAAATTCTCTTGTTAAGCTAGTATGTTGAAGTCTTCTTCTCAATGTGCATGTGTTTCCATGCACAAATTGATGCACACAATTCTCAAAGTTTTTCTTGTAATGGTAAAACGATGTCTTTGGTATTCCATGTAGCTCATACCATGCCCACAACAAACAATAGTCCCATTTATCCTGAAGTGGTACGGCACCTTCTCATCTTTTTGATAGAATATTGAGAGTCTTTTGAGATTCTTCCCAAAATTCTTTTTGTAACCTCAACACCTTATCACGATCTGGATACTGACAACAATTTTGTGTACAACAATCAATACATGAAACCCTCTGAGATGATTCAGTTGTGATAGATAGAACCTAGAAGTTGGTTGTGATTTTTCTTTTTGCATCCTATTGATGAAGGTGTATCGTCTCTTCCTTGAACATTGAACTACATATTCCTCATGACTTATTTAAGCATTGTCTTCATTGGATAATACATCCTTACATCAAGTATGAATTCCATCAATGGGAACAAAGCATTGCAATGGGCTCCCATCCAACATTGCTATCTGTTTGATAGGCCATTTCACTAATGTAATGCTACCCACTTCAACAACCACATTCTCATTGCTTGCATTTGCTCTTTCAATGGCCACACCCACGCAATCAAGATCAAGTTCCTAGAAGTTGACATAATCATGTGAAAATACATATAAAATGGTTCCCACATTGACATTGTTTATCATTGTCTCATCCTTTAAAATGACCCTCTATTTTTTCTGAGATTCTTGTATCAATGCTTAAAACTCTGGGCTCTTTTTGGTAGTACATTTGTAGCTTGTTATTGATATTGCATTTTTAGCTTGTGCATCCACATGATCCTCTTCCTCATCACCATTGTAGCGTTGCATTGGTCCAAGTAAGTTGGCATTCACCATGGTAGACTGTATTTGAACATTTGGCCATTGAATGGCACTCCAAAAGTGAGCCTTGGAGGGAAATAATGTCAATTGTAGGAAAAGGAAGGACCACATCCTTCAAGCATTCCTCCACTAGTATGGATACATTTCCTTGGCCTATCTTTATACCACCACAAGTGGAATCTTCATCGGTTCGACACACACAACCAACACCAAAACTTTCATTGTCAAATATCATGTGCACTTTCTCCCCATATTGAAAGTTCATCCTGTAAATAAAAGATTAAATTGTTAAATGAAAAATGAAGTAGAAATTATGTCAAAATTACATACAAAAGAATGTTAAAAATGTTAAAACCTAAAACCACAATTTACATATTACAATGGACTATAGGCTAGACAACTGGTGGCGATATCGTCCAAATAATCCATGATAATTTAGGTTGGAGAAGTGATGGTTGGGCAAATAATTCATGATACTTATGATTGGGTATATAATAGAGCTTGAGAGAAATTAATGATTGATATTAAAGATGATATATTGGAGATATGATGGCCATATACAATGTATCCATCTCTATTTGTATGCTTCAATATAGCTTAGTTTGGACAAGTAGTGGACCTATGGCTCTTCATGCTTCAATGGAGTAAAACTTGTACACATAGTGGACAATAGACGTTATGACCCTCTAAGCTTCAATGGAGCTTAGCTTGGACAAGTGGTGGACCTTGTGGCTATCTATGATTAGATGGAGCTCACCTCCAACAAGTGGTGGATCTTATAAATATCTATGCTTGATGGAGCATAGCTTGGACAAGTGGTGGACCTTATGGGCCTCTGTGCTTCAATAGATAATAATTTGGACAAGTGGTGGACGTTGTGGACTTGTATGCTTGAATGGAGCATAGATTGGAAAATTGATGGACCTTATGGATTGCTATGCTATAAATGAGCATACATTGGACAAGTGGTGGACCTTGTTGCTTCGATGCTTCAATGGAGGCAAGTGGTGGACGTTATGGCTCTCTATGCTTCAATAGAGCATATATTGAACAAGTGGTGGAACTTATAGTTCTCTATGCTTGAATGGAACTTAGATTGGACAAGCGGTGGGTGTTATAGCTCTCTATGCTTCAACAAATCATAGATTAGACAAGTGGTGGAGCTTGTGTCTCTCTATGATTGAATGGAACTTATCTTGGACAAGTGGTGGACTTTTTGGCTCTCTATGTTTGAATGGAGCATAGCTTGCTGGACGTTATGGATCCCTATGCTTCAATAGAGAATAGATTGAACAAGTGGTGGACCCTATGGTCCTCTATGGTTGAATGGAACATAGCTTGGATGATTAGTGTAACTCATGGCTCTCTATGCTTTAATAGAGCATATATTGGACAAGTGGTGGACCTTATGGTCCTATATCATTGAATCAAACATAGCTTGGACACATGGTGGACATGATGGCTCTCTATGTTTTGATCGAGTATACATTGGACTAATGGCCTGCCTTATGGCCCTCTATGATTCAAAAGAGCTCAACTTAGACAAATGGTAGACATTGTTGCTCTTTACACTTGAATTGAGGTATGCTTGGACACGTAGTGGACCTCATGGTTCTATATGCTTGAATGGATCATATCTTGGACAAGTTGTGGACCTTATGGCTCTATATGCTTCAATAGAGCATAGATTGGACTAGTGGTGGACCTTGTGATCCTGTATGATTCAAAAGAGCTTAACTTAGACAAGTGGTGGACATTGCTTCAATAATGGACCTTGTGGATTTCTCTACTTCAATTGAGCTTATCATTTTGTCCATGTATAACTTAAATGTTAGACCTTGTGGGGGCATGGAATATAGGTCGGGTGTATGTAACATCTTGAGAGCAATGAATCCATGATAGTAGAGATGGTAGATTGGAGATAAGATAAGATATTGTGGCCATAAATTGTGTCTAACTGTGTTTCATCAACTCCCTATGACTGGCTTCCACAAATGGTGGACCTTGCATCTTTCTATGTTTCATATTGAAACCTATCCTAGGATATTGCTTATCTCTAGGATTCAATTGAATTGTTATTGCATATGTACCCAAGTGGTGCATCTTGAAACCTAATCTTGAAATGCTTATTTTATTCTTAGTTATCTCCAAGAATCACTAGAGTGGAGACTAGACAATTGCCAGATATTACTTCTCTCAAAGAGGAATTCAAGTAGTGGAATTAAACAATTTGAATAATTTTAATTGGACAATCTTCATATTGCAATGATAGATTGTTGATAATAAGTTGGACATACAATGGAGAAGTATGTTCATGTGGTAAGTCTACTTGTATTTATATGTGACTTATCTTCAACAAATGGTGGACATAGTAGCACACACCCTATTGGAATCTACCTGTTTTACACACTTTATTTGAAATTGCAAGGTGGTGGATCTAGGAGACATCAATGATTGCATCCATATCTCAAAACTTGGTTAGAATAACAAAGTGATAGATCTTTAATGCACCCACCTTCCAAATCTTAGTTAGAATGGCCAAGTGGTGGATTTAGGATCTACTCATGTCACAAACTTTATTTAAAATTCCAAGTGTTAGGATGGCCAAGTGTGGAATGATGGACCAATTGATTCTGAATTGTTTTAGATAATGACTATGGAAAGGCTAGATCCAGAATGGCAAGATCCGTCACATGATTTCTTTCAATATGGTGGAATACGAGATAGCTAGTCATACTCTAGTAAGAAGGTCCTCATTATTCTCAAAAGTCTAAATTTTACTATAATAAGAGGATCTTTATATAGAATGGTTATTGATGGAGTTTTGAGAAGGTGTCTACTACTGATGCAATGTGCGGCTGCAAGTAAATATTGGAGCTCATAATATTGGGAGATCAGGAGGGATTTTTTGACTAACATTACATACAAGAAAATTCTTCAAGCTGGTTTATGGTGGCAAAGTATGATATCAAATGTGAGAGATTTTTGGAAGAAATATGACATATGTCAAAGAAAGAGAAGACCAATAGTAGCAGACATGACACATTTGAACACTATTCAATCCTTGGGAATATTTAAAATGGGGTTTGGATTTCATGGGTCCTTTCAAGAAATTCACACCTAGGAATTCATGGCAACATGATATGTTAGTAAATGGGTGGAAGCTAAAACATTCCTTAACAATATATCCGAGTCCACAGTCTGGATCATTTATGAGGTTTTTCCTATAGGGATAGTTTCAGATTAAGGAGCTCATTTTGTAAATGATACTATTTAGATCCTAACTAAAATATTTTCCATCAAGCATCAAAAGTCAACACCTTATTATCCTAGATGCAATGAATAGGCTGAGAGTAGCAATAAAGCCATCAATACTATCTTGACTAAGATTGTGTAGAAGGAACCCCACAAATAGGATGAGAAGCTTCAAACACCGCTATGGGCATACCAAACATTATAGAAGATTATTTCTAGCATGACACCATTCATAAAGCTATATGGAGTAGAGGCCATCATACCAATGGAATTTGTTGTTCCCAATCTCAGACTTGGAATAGAACATAATATGGATTATATTAATTCAAATCTAAAGAAGAGACTAGCTGAAAGCTACAGTTGGATGAAATTTGGCAGAGAGAAATGTTGGAATAGGAGGTAGTCTATCGAAGGAGGAAATACTCGCATGACAGTAAGTTAAAGGTAAGAGAGTTTTAGAAAGGAGATCTTGTTTTTCTATATCAATCTAAGTTAGGACCCAGAAAACCCAACCTAAAAATAGCATACTCAAGACCCTATCAAGTCAGATAGAACAGTGAGACTAAGGATTTATGTAGACTATTGCTACCTACTGGTGTGCACATGGGATCAAAATAAAGCTTCATTATTCAAAAACATGGATTTTTAGAGGGGTGTTGTTCAAAAACTCATTAGGCATCACACTTAGAGAAATATTTTGGAGAGATATCAAATGTTATTTGTTGGTGCCACGAGGATGGTGAAGCAGTGGAAGGCTATGAATCACCATGAGCAACAAATATTCCAATTGTCCCCTCATCCAAATGTAATCCAAGTGCTTGATTTAATACCTGGATATTTGCTGACACAAGGTGACATTAATGGAAATCCTCAAACATGTAAGTTGACAACAATGATGAATGCACAAAGTTTGGGAATTCAACTAGAAGTCTTGTTGTGCACTTGAGAAACTTATAGGTGTTAAGATTCTTGATTTTTGGATCCCTTTTAGAAATAAGAAAATAGATTTCCAATGTAGATTTTATGTTTGATTTAAAATGCTTGTTGTGTAGTGCTCGGATGTTTTAAAGTGGAAAGCAAGGTCGTTGTCATATTATATTTGGTCAAATGGACACTTGGTTGATTTTGGAAATATTCTCTTAGGGAGGCTAAGACTCAATTTTGTAAAAATATGCTTTTTGAGTGCTTTTTGATGAAAAGCAAGTTTGTTTTCCTAGCTCAAGTAAGCCAAGTAAAGCTATGGGTCAAATTAAGACTTTTTTCCTCTTTTGAGCTTCGTGTGTTTTTTTGCATTCTCAAAAGAAATGTGCTTTATAATATTATCTAGCCCTAAAATTATTATTTTGAGTCATCATATATGTGCAGAATAGGGATAGGATGGAGCAATGGGATTAAATGGGAGTTTTACTAAGATTATGTTTAAAAAATGTAACACTGTAAATAAACTAGGATAGTACAGTGATTATGCCGAGGCATCACGGTGCAGATTAGTTCACTTAGATTGCATCACTTGCGCAGATATTGTCTTATTGAGCCGATGTAGTGGAAAAATTGGATGGTATGGCCAAGAGTTTACTTCTAAAAGCAAGGAATTGTTTTTAGTAAAGGGAGAAGCTTTTTCTAGAGCTTTGTAGCTATTTTGGCAAAAATTGGGGTGTCCAGTTTCTAGATTGGGCATCACTCTGGCTTGCAAAATTGTCATAAAAAGAGCAATAAGATTAGTTTCAAGGGGTAATGGATGCATAGAACTCACTGAAACTCTACATACATGACACAAGCTCTCAATCACCATCTCCATAACAAGATCTCTTTCATTTGTGGGAAGAAGAAGAAGGAGAACCATATCTCTCTACTCTCTTACTATATTTACTTCTCTTTTCATGGTGAGCATGCTCTACATCAACTTTGTGGTGAAATCCTCTAAGTAGCTCTCATCACTAATCCTGTGACAAAGCAAGAAGCCTTTTAGTGCCAACAATCACTCTTTAATCATGCTAATAATCTCTAAACTCTATAGCCATTAAGTGTATGGAAACAACACTCTTGATTGATGCTTTTCTATGTACATAGGCATGTATGGGCTTTCTAGAAGTGTAAGATAATTATTCATGCTTGTCTTATGATGTTTAGCATGCTGATATATGAATATTGTATGTTTATGATCACGTTGATACATAAAAAGCATGCTTTGCTCTCACACAATGTAGGCAATAGGGACACTATTTTGATTGTATCTCTCAACATTATGAGCTAGGCCAACTACTTTGAGCCAAAAATTGACTAAATTGTTTAAAAAGTTTTCTATTTAATGTGTCATGTGAAAATTCCACTCGAGTGGCGAGTTATGGTCAAAATACAGCTTACTCTACCTTTTGCACTATCAAATTTTTTGGACCCCACAAGCTTCTTGGAGAGCCACTATAAGCATTCATTGCATGGGAAAACCCACTTAGCCAGGTCAAGACCTTAATTAGACATGCTAATTATTGTGTTTAGATCATAGTTATCACTTCAAAAGTGTGAATTTTTAATCGTTTTTTGTACAGGATTACATATACATGTAAGGGTGCTACAATGGAGGGGTACCATATAGACATTTGTAGATTTGATGTGAATTTCATATAAGTTTTATGGTTTTTTTAATCATTTAATTCCATTTCTTTGATATCTATAAAATTATGTGCTAATATATGGTTATCCAACCCAAACTGTATGGGTAGTTTTACATAAAACAACTTCCTTTTTGCATCACGATTGTTAACATGAGTCTCATATGGGTGAAGGGATGTCCTAAGGTGATATTCTATGTTATAAGGCTAAGATTCATAAATTTGACATGTACACATCCAAAAATAGGGAAAAGCTATTTTGCACCTACATGTGAAGTTGTGGCATATGGTTGATCAAATTGATGAGGATGTTTTGTATCAACATTAAGGTTGTTTGATGATGTCGTATGATTCATGAAACCTCAATGGTTTTATGTGGATGTCTTATGTGCATGTGTCAAAACTAGCTCTATGTTCAAGGAGAATGATGTGTTGTTGTGGTGCATCACTTGCATATGGTTAGATGATCTTAGCACTAGAATGGTAACCTAACAGGACATAAAAGTTTCCCGTCAGGGTTTTGGGAAAAATTTCCAAAACCATAGTAGATCCACTCATTTTCAAAAATCCTTTCATGAGCTTATAGTTCAATAACTACTACATATGGAAAAAATGAGAAACTTGTAATTTTTCTCATCCCTTGGTCACTACAAGCCTCCAAAGTTGATGGACCAGTGCATTTTGCCTAAAACAACAATTTCTTACGGTTGATTGCATATAAATAAGAGTGGAGATTTTGTAGGACATGAGATAAAATGCCCCATTAACTTCAATGGGTTGGTGACCAAAAATATGGTTGCTTTTACCTCACTAATTTTTTTTTGGGCAAAAAAAATATGTACAAAAAAGTTGCATTTTTGCCATTCTGCGGACCTATCATCAAAGTTTCTATAGTCACGCTCAATACATATACTATATACATGTTTTATTAGTTCCCTTTGGGCCTTTGGATTTAAAAGGATCCATGGAACATGTCAAAAGGATAATGAATCTCTTACAATTGGAACCTTGGGGGCAATGATAAAGTGCTAAATACAGCAAACATGAAAAAAATGGGTTTAGCATTATGACCTCTAGAAACCCATAGAAACTACTCAATATCTAGCCAAGTTTGTAGTCTATGATTAGATATGGTTACTACCTACAAAATACACACAATGGGCCTAAGAAACTAGCAATATTGAGAAAGTTATACTTGCTACTCTAAAATGTATCGTATTCTTCAGCAAATCAAAAAACTCAACCATCATCATATACTATGCTATATAGCATATTAGGTCCCCCAAAACTCAAGGAAGATTATCTTTATGCTAAACATTACACTTACACAATCAAAATTGAATTTGGATATCAAGAAAGCCACCAAAAAAATCATAAAAGTGCTAATTTTGGCCAAAAAAATAGGATTATGCAATTCTTGTAAATTGGTCATAACTTTCAATTTTAACACTTAGCTCTCCCTACCAGCATCCAAACATGTTGAGAACTATGAAGGCCTAACCTCTAGCCATCTAAACCTCACAAACATGAAGTTTAGAGTGGTATAGTTGCCAACAATTGGAAAAAGGCAAAAAACAGGACACATTTTTCCACACAGTTTAGGTTCAAAAATGTTGTGCAAGAGTAAGGTTAATGGTGAGATCGATACTAAAAAAAAATGCTAAGTTTTTTTCATCTCATAAGGCAACTTTGTGGATATACAGCACCTAAAAATTCATTTTCATACTCTTCAAATAATTCAAGCAAAATGGTCACTTAACAGGACACAAAAGTGTCCAAGGACATAAAAGTGTCCTGTTACCATTCTAGTGTTAAGTTGGTGATTTGAGATTATGTTTTGTCACTAGTCTAACTCTTATTTATACATAATTTTTTTATCTTTAAGGGCCATGTGTGTTGGCTAAGCTAATTGTAGTAAGCACAATTGTGGGAGTTTGGTTCAGTCATGAGTATGGTTTATGGTCAAGGGCTAAAGTTTCCTTATGGTTATGAATATGATTGTTACTTGTAGTAGCTAGTGTGGATCATGGGTTATTTTTCTAGTTATGGTTATACTACCAAAATGTTGTCAAAATATTTGCACCTATGTTATGTACCAAAGTGGTTTATACGATGATTGTGCATCACCTAGACTAGGATGGAGTGCTCACTCACATGATGAGATTTTGGAGTATGGTTTATGGTTCCATTGGATTATGAATGTCTTTGATAGATTATGTCAGACATGTAAGGGTAGATACCTTGTACAACCTTATTACCTTCTTGGAATGGATTGTTTGTGAATATACAAGATGTTGTGATATGGTTAGAATCATGTGTTATGTTTCTCATGATAGCATCGATACAAGATTATGTCCCACCTATATTGCTTAGCCTTAGATGTAAGGGTCAATGACCTGGGGCTCTGTCGGATCAAAAGGTGTTTCCTAGATCTTCTTTTTTGTTAGGTTCATCTACACGTTTGGTGCTTCTATTTAGTTATTTATGGTTTTAAATTTATGGTCTACCTAGTCTTGATAGCATAAATTCATGGTTTTCTTATTTCATTTAGCTGGTGGACATTGAAAGATTCTCTTTTGCAGTTATCCTATGTCATCTCACTCTATTTCACCCTCTACTTTCTCTCTTTCCCTCTATTCCCCGAAATGTGGTATACACATATATTTTCCCTCCACTTGGTCATTTCTTTTAAGTATGCTTTCATTCATATACATTCAAGGGTAACACTAGTTGCTAGGTATCTCTAGATGCAGTCCAAATCATGGCTTAAAATCCATGCTAGGTCGAGTGTTGACAACTCCCCTATGTTATTACTTCCGCACTCTAATGTATACTGATGGAAGAGCATAAATTGTATAATTCTTGTGTAGACCTAGTAGGGAGGGGATCTTCCAATAACTTTGTGTAGGATATTCACATTGAATTCAAAGGGACACTATTGAAATTACAAATTGCTAGAAGGGTCTTGGACTACAGAGTAGAGTAGCTGGAGAATTACTTAAAATTGAAATGAAGTCTGAGTGATATTTACAAGTGAGAAATTTAAGAAACAAAGCTATAAATAGATCCATTTAAATACTTTCACCTAAACATCATGAGAAATGTAAAATTACGTATGGTTATCTTCATCCACTCAACACAAGTTATACAAATTGACGAGCGAGTTATTTTGAGCATTAAAATAATCAAGCAAGTCCGTTGAGAAAACCTTTACTTCTTAAAGTGAATTGTAAAAGTTCAAAAGAGTGAATATACATTTTGAAAACTAAACAACATGACAATAGAAGAGACAAATTGGTTTGTGGTTGAAATTAACTGTGATGTCTGGTTCGTGATAATTAAAATGAGCATTTTTGTACAGATTACAGTATGAATATTGTTTTTTATTATTGAACATGCAAGAAAATTACACTCTTTGAGTTGCATTAGGGTGTGGCTAATCTAGGGGCATTAGGGAATGAAGCGTAAGCCACAAATCGATCATAGCTTGGTTTTGTATGACGAGTATAGCTATTCCACAAACTGAGCCACAAACGACAATTTCCAATTACCTTAAAGTTATTAGATAGTACAATAAATTATGGCACTTATGAGGTTCTCTTATACTACATATTCTCTAGGCAAAGGAGAACCTTTAATAGAGCGGTAGATATCCAACACCGTAAATTACTAGCATAAGGTAAATCAACTACAAAAATAGGTTTATTCTCAAGATAATAAGCTTGAAAAGTTAAAGTAGCACATGGTAAAGCTAAATGAGATTCACTAAATAACTACCAACCAAGACAATATGATAAAAAAACATGCAAAAAAAAAGACCACCCTTGACTTGCCGAGACGAGCCAGACAACATGCAAAAAAATGGGAATATAACCAAAGTACCCTTCTTAATTATGGAAATTCCCAAAACACCCTTCAAATTTCAAAATTCCCAAAAGAACCCCAATATTTTTCTATAAATTCCTAGAATGCCCTTAAAGTTTCAAAAATTCCCCAAATACCCTTGGTCATGAGATTAAATTTCTCGTAAGATTAAAAAAAAATCTAACTTTTCATAAGAAGATTGATTGTCTCAATACAAGATGCTAAACAAGAATTTGAGTTGGTTATGTAGGCTTTGGAGATGAATCGCTTCATTATTTTTAGACATAATTGACTTTTTTTTGCTAGGTAATTTGTGACAAATTATGTGCTAAGCACTTAAAAACAAATCTCAATTGTAAAAAAGGAATAAAGATTAGAAAATCTTGAACAATCCAACCAAAATACATACAAGGATATTTAGGGAGTTTTTGAAATTTGAGGGGTAAATTTCCACAAATTAGAGGGGTATTTTGGTAATTTTCCCAAAAACACTTGCACCCCTTGCTTGCCGACAACATCGGAGATAGCTGTCGAAACCTGCCGTAGAACAATTGTGATAGCTATCTACCATCATTAACAAGCCGGGGTGCTTTTTTTTGCATGATTTCCTAAGGCATTATAATATTCAAATTAATTATTTTTTTTCATGATCACATAAGGCACAATTTCATTACTCAGGCACAATTTGGTAGCTCAAAGGGAATTCAAAGAGTTGGGGACTATAACAAATGAAATATTTACTTTCAAAGTGAACGATAGTTGTGCTCTCTATTATAACTGCAATTGTGTACAAAATTTAAACAAAATGCTCCGCTACCTGCTCCGTTGGTGGTGCCACTTTTAGCAACAACTTGTGGTTTGCTGTTGCAACCAGTCCATGCCGACGCAAACTGGTTGTAGCAGCAAACCACAAGCTGTTGCAACAAGTGGTGCCACCAACAGAGCAGGTAGCGGAGCATTGTGAAATTCTACCTATCTCGTGGGCATGCGATGTTGTGGTGGCATTGCTAAGTCAAGCAACAACAAGCGAATGAAAGTAAACACCTACAAGAGCAACCAAGGTGCATTTTTTGTCTGCTAAAAAAAGAAGAGCAGTAAGAGAACAAAGCATAAATAGAATGGATGTCCAAAATGTGGAAATGATCGAGCCTAGTGAGGCTGGCCGAAGACGAAGCGAAGGGTAGACTGAGCATGTGCGAGGCCAGATTATGACATTGATTCAGCTTGGCATGAGCTTGCATTCAACCAATGAGCTATAGTGTGGTGCCATCAAGGACACCAATCTTCTTAGCGATGCCAGATTCCACAGAGCCACTCACCTCCTTGACTGGTTGATCTAAACAAGGGTGGGAGACAAAATAAAGTATGGGGGTTCGTTGCGTTTGCTATCTATCTCTCTTCATGGCCTCCAATCAGTGATATGATGACTTGAACGCACTGACAACAACTTGACTTTCAAGGATGCTCTACAAAGAAAAATAATTAAAGAATATTTTTTGTTCTCATGAAAAAATCAAACATCGCCTATTACATCTATGACATTTAAAGTAGTTTCTCAAACGTTATTTATATTAATACTATAAATTATATGCAAGTATAATCTTTACTTTTTGTCTATATATCCCCCCTTTTGTCCTGCTCAAATACTTTACCTTAGCATTTTCCAAGACATAGCTTCTTTTATGTTCTCCAAATAATGAGCAGACACATTACTATATTTGGACCACAATGAAATCAAAAGCTGGTTCTTTTGTTTGACAATTAATTTAAAGAGATCAAGGTTGGCACACTTAAACTACATTTTGATATTCAAAATGGTGATTTTTCTGTGTCCTCTCACATTGTCCGGAGAAAATGTTCAACGTAAATGTGGAGAAAAAAATATGTTTACATCTTTGAACATGAAGTCTCACATTTTTACAAAATTGGTGTCACTTCTAGTTTGGTCCCAGACCATGTTGGCTCAAATGTCTCACCGATAGTGATCAAAGAGAAAATTAACGACCCAATGTGTCCATGGGTAGCATCATTGAAATCATTAGAAAGCAAAAGGTTGTGCAAGTCTGTGAGCTCCCATTTCAATGTGAAGGGTATGAATGGTAGGGGAATGGTATGGAGCAATGTTTTGATGGAAACTCTTGGGTAGAGTATGTGCCTTGCAAGAATGATTTTTTTGAAGGTGTGGTGCGCTTTAGCAGATGTTGTGGCCATTTGTGCCCTTGGATTTTCTCAAAATGTGTCTTTGCTGGTGATTAGAAAGGCTCTTCAAGACAACCTAGCATAAACAACTCGATGTTTTAATAGTTAGATTAGGTCTCTCTTAGGATATAGTGGGCATTCTACTTAATTAATCTACCAAATTGAGCCCAAGGTATAACTACATGCATGGTACAATCTATCCCAATATGCCATGAATATAAGACTAAATTAAAAAAGAAAAACTTTTAAATGGTGAAACATTGGGGATCCCACACAATCCAAGAGTAATTATTATTTAAAAAAACTAATTTAACAAAATACATATGCATACATATATATATATGACATACATGCAATGTTCTTTTTTTCTTGATAAATAATGCAATGTTTTAAGCTATTCAGCAATGCTCAATTTGGTAGATTAATTAAGTAGAATGGTTTAAAACAACCCAGTCTTGTTGAGTATAGCTTGATAAATAAAGGGATTTTCTTTTTGAAACCTTTTCTTTTTGTGATTTTGTAATTGTGGCAATGTTTTTCAAGATTTTTGCGTATATCTCGATAAAAATTTGGTGTGTGTCTCAATGTCATGGTTTAAGATTTAAGATATGCCAACACTCTGCTCTTAACGTAAGTTTTGCAATTTTGACTCTTCCTCTTAATGCCACTGTAAGTCACAATGTGAGAAATGGAACGGAAACTTTATTAAACTTTCCTTTGTGTGGGACATAAATTTTTCCATCTTTTCTTTTGAGATTTTCATGTATATAGCTATATTTGTGAATGTTTAAACTATTTTACTTTGTTAAGATGTGGCTTGTAGATTCTCATATAAACATTGCATATCCAATGGGAGAAAAATAAAATTGATTGTGTACTATCAATAATACAATCAACTTGAATAGAGGGCATGTTTACACACCTGAATGGGGACAAAATCATTGTCAAGTGCTTTATCAATACAACACAAGAAAGTATAATTATTTTATTATTAAAAATGTCTTAATGGGGGAAAAAAACATTCACAATACTACATTCAAAACAACACAAGAAAGTACCAAAATGATTGGCAAGAACCACCAAGTGTTTGCATGTATCAACAAATAGACCTTCCCCTCTACATGGACAATGATCACATGAATAAATTTCTCAAACATCTCATTTATATCATGCACGAATCCATTGAGGGGGTGAGTGACAAGTAATAGGGTCCGATTAATCTTAAGACAATAGATATATCAATACATTGGATCTCATAACTATAAAAAGACCATACTTCCATATGCTTGTCTCTAAAGTTTCATATATAGATGTATTGGTTAATGATATTATTCTATAAGAATATCAAAATGTATAATAAAGGGATAACTCTCTAAACGATCATCCCTTCCACACTTGCCTATATGCAAGCTTTATCACATCAAGTGAAAGGGCAAGGGATTGGAAGATGCTAATCTCCACCCAGCCATGCCCTATATAGACCCTTGGCCTGCTAAATATAGGGACCCCCTTGACTGCATGTCCATCTTGACCCTTGGCCGTGACTGGTCCTACCCTTGTCGTGACATTACTCCCCCCTTGGAGAAGCATTTTCGTCCGTGAAAACACAAGTGATGGTATCTTCATAAGAACACTAATTTCTTCTATCGTAACATCCCTCATGGATCCAATGGTTCATTTGAGCGAAACCCGGTTCAGTAGGAGGTTCAATGAAATCAAGAGTAACATCTTGATTTTCTACATTGTTGTCCATTTGTAACCATCTGATGGTACTAGTTCCTATCCAAATATAATGTGTAGACTCCATTTAGAATGCTCATCAGCATGGTAAACAAGTTTATCACAACAAAGGTGTACCAAAAAGAGTACATCTTGTCACTTTCCATGAAAGTAACTTGCTGACATACCTCATCAGCCAAGTTTAAGTCCTTGACTTGTTCCCAATTTTCATCATCAGTAAACAACCCCACCCTAACGAGTGTGCAAGGTTGAGAACCTAAGTTATACATGAAGATACTACACCTAGTTGCAAACATGCTTTAACTTATAGTAAGCAAACTCTAAGTTGAGCAATAAATGCTTACTGATTGAATCGCTTGGTGCTAACGTACGCACTTTGCATATCCTTCAACACTAGATTACACTTTATAATCTGTCTATCCCCTTGGATAACTGATAGTACTGAGGTGTGTTCCCTCACACTTTGTAATCTGCCTATCCCCTTGGATAAGTGACAGTACTGAGGTGTGTTTCCCCCCACGGTTTACAGACAGTCTTCCCAGACGACTGGTGAATGGGGAATCACAGTAGCGTATAACATTGTTGAGGAATCGACAATGTCCGGAATAACCATCGTGGTTAACTTGAAAAATCCACAAACACCCAAACCGAGCCATGACTTCTATTGGTGATTAGTATACCCAAAAGTAATATCATAGAGATACTGCACACAAAGTGAAAAATGCTTCATAAGCAACAACCTGAGGAATATGCATGTCGTTCCAAATCAGCCTTTGCTAAACACTAGGGCTCATAACACCTAGTGTGCATGCTTTTAGCAAGAAATAGATCCGAACCTGTATATCCATGGTGATCTTTGCCAATACTTATGGCAAATGTGATGCGCATAGCACACATTAAAAAAAGAATGTAAATAGTTCTGAAAAGAAACTAAATACTTTCAGTTGCAATCTTTTGAAAGCCTTGCTGAAACGTCTGAATGGCAATAGAAGGTGAAACATTGATCACTTCTAGGTACAAACAATGAAACTTTTTCATTAACCACTTCTAGCCTTGCTATATGTGTAAACAACCATCTGTAATGTTGTTTAGGAATACTTGTAGCTGAACAAGTCATTCCAAGTATCCGAAAATTTTTGGCCACTAAAATTGCTCCTGATACGTCGTGCTGATAATGGTCTAGAAAACAGATGTTACCAGCACCTAGGGACTTTGTCGTGACACATATTTGAAATAGGGGGCGCCAGTGTCAGTCCCAGAGACTCATATTCGCCACATGTGGAATATGTCTCAACTAAGGATGTCTGAAAAAAGAACATCCTTCAAGTACAAGATGTACTTGTGTGTGGAGGTAACTCTAAACACTCTGTGACAAGAGTGAGAGGGACCCTCATTCATTTCTCCACACTGGCTAAACCGAACTCCTTGAGTTCCTAGACCATGTTGTATCCCATGTGACAACATGTGCTGAATTGAACCCTGCAAGTAGGTTCGTAACAGCATAAGGCAGAAAGATAGATTGGACACTTGGCCCAAAATACTTTGTGCCGACATTCCCTTGGCATGGCTCTATAACATTCAAGCGTACTCATACGTCTTGAAAAACCAAGCAAAGCATACTAAAAATGGAATAACGCCAATCAATACCACATGTCCTTGGCCTTGGATCTATAACATTCAAGCGTACTTATACGTCTTGAAAAACCAAGCAAAGCATACTAAAATGGAATAATGCCAATCAATAGATGCGTACCTGGAGATTTGAACGTAATGTTCACTTACCCTTATTCAAATGGAGAGGAGTACGTCCCTTGCCTGAAAAACAAACATCATTTCACTGGGAATCCTGGGTGTTGCCTTTGCAATCCAAGCCCTTGGATTAGAATCTACGTAGTGAAACCCCTTGGTAAGACTCTTTGTAGAAACTGCTCAACTAGCAGATAACGTTAACCAACATAGTCAACCGTGTACAGAATGATTGAAATCAACGTGAAAAGTGTGTTCGTACGCTACTGCATGGTAGATTGCGGAATTCTTTCCTTGAAAGTATAACTTGGAGAGATCAACTATGATCCGCAATGCAGATCAAACTGTGATCCTTAATGCCTATGGGGTGATGTAGCAATCACCCACCGGGTCTTACCCCAAAACAATATGTCCATAGACAATCCGTAGTACTATAGAGGGAGCCAGAGATCCACACAAGTGAAATGCCTAACTCTCATGGAGAGCCATGCTGTCTCAACCTATTGTTGCATCTATACTCCGTGGTAGAGATCAGCTGATGGGAGTTTAAGGTTATGAAAAACTCAACTCGTGCGTCGCATTGAAAACATGTAGTGCAAAATGATACACTAAACATCCGTAATGACAAGACTCTTGCTTGTCCATTATCTTGCAAATCAACCAAAGAATGCCAATAGTTGGGTCTTGCCCTTGGCCTGACAACGGCTCTTAGCTTGTTTAGCACATAGCCCTTATGCAAAATAGTGATCAATCGACGAACCGATGAAGACTAATTGGAGTAGCATCTTAGCCACGTGCTAGCTGTGAGTTAGAGCACCTTGCCTCAAGATGACTCGAGCAAAACATGTATCAAAAGCTTCTTAGAAGAATTTCATTTCTATTTTATTTTATTTTTTTAGAGAGAGAGATAGAGAACGAAAAGAAGAGCATGCTGGGCTGAGGTACTTTCCTTAAATTTCTAGTGTGTGTGTGTGTGCCCAGAATGTGTGCTCTTAGACATCTTATGCCTGACTAGCAGCTTATCCTATAAGCATGGAACAGTCTGCCTGTATAATGCTGTCATTGAGAGAGGAAAGAGAAAAAACAAGCCATAGCTTGCCCCACTTACCATGTATGGGGTCGTGACTTTAGGATGACTTAGCATTGTCACTTTGCCCGTACAATAAGTCCTTGATTTAGGTTCCTGTTATAGTGTTGGTGTGTGTTGATAGCAACCAACAAGCATAGTAAACAATCCATCCTTAGTCTTCCCTTGACAAAGTTGCGAGTGTGATAGCGGAAGTGTAATGCATGAAACGGTAGAATTAAATCCACCTGACTAGCATGCCTTGCATGCGGAATTGTAAGCCCTTGTGGAGAGTGATGGCCTCAAACGTGAGAACCAAAACCATAAGTGCCTTGCACAGTTTAGACTGGTAGGGATTCTGTGAGCTGATATTCCCTATTTTGTCAGTTCCCCAAAGCCGTGCTTCTTTGAAAATTCCCAAAGCACTTTGCTTTGCACAATGATAGTAATTGCCAAGTAAAGTGTAAACAGGGAAAAACAATAAAAACTTAAACTTGGCTAACCTGGTCGTTGTTGCTGCAAAAACCAGTTGTCATGAAATTTGGAAGGAAAAACTCATTCCAAAATGGCTTATATCCATATCTGCACAGAAGTCGTTCGTATATCCTATACACCCGTCTGGTACATAATGAAATAACCTGCAATATGAAATAACCTGCAAATACATTTCCTATTCCTTCCCAATTTTCGATGCTTAAAGTAGATGCCAAACGGGAGAAGCCATAATGCAAGATCCCTAAATTGAATCCTTGCTTCACCAAAATCTGTTAGTTCTAATAGCCAACCGATGCGGCTATTGACATACAGAGAGCATGAGAAAAAGAATCGACCTTGTCGAGCAATTTCAATTGGAATGAACTAATACTGTGTGGCAAACATCCGCTAGCAGCTGGCTGGAAATAGTGACAAGGAGTCGTCCATGCCGAGAAACTTGCCCCCTGCATCAAGTCGAGCAACAGGATGTGATAATTTCCTTGAGAGTCCAAAACACTACCAATTGGCTATGGAGTGGCATCAAATTGAACCACTAGAAACCGTGCTCATTAAGTACACCTACCGACAAATCTCTCGGACTCGAAAATCGTATGTGGTACGGAGGAGAAATTGCAAATATTATGAGATCAGTAACACAACCTTGGACTACAAAAGCCTTGCTCATTAACACCCTTGTACGGAGCCTTGCTCCCATAGAATACAAGCCGCATGCCACCCGTATTTGGCCTTTATTATCAATCTGCATAAATGATGATTGAAAATAGCAGATGAACAAATAAAAGAAGTTACCTGGATTCCATGCTTGCTCGAGCTTGGTACTTGCCCCAACTTTTCCAAAGTTTCTCGGACTAGCCTTGCAGTCGTACCCCCATCTATTGAGTTGTCCAAAGATGTCCTACTTCCACAAAGCTTCCAAATTCTCCATGCTTCTACTGCGGAGATGTCCTATTTCCGCAAAGCTTCCAAATTGTCCATGCTTCTGCTCTGCGGAGATGTCCTACCTCCGCAAAGCTTCCAAATTTTCCATGATTCTACTGCGGAGATGTGAGAAAATTGCCCGAATCAACTCCCACGAGTATGCTGGTCCAATGACTTATGGGCCTTTTTCTCTTGCTTGTGGAAAATCTTCCGAATAAGATCTATGTAGTACAACCTGTATGGTATCTGAATCCCACAAGATAGAAGGTGGCCACTGGATGGGATGATGGTATCTGAAGCCCACAAGATAGAAGGTGGCCACTTTGTAGATACAGGCAACTCTATATATGAGAGAGAGAGAGAGAGAGAGAGAGAGAGAGAGAGAGAGAGAGAGAGAGAGAGAGAGAGAGAGAGAGAGAGAGAGAGAGAGAGAGAGAGAGAGAGAGCCAATTGGAAAGCTAAATTGTATAATGTCTAACACAAGTGGCCATAAAGAAAGAAGGGCGTTACAATGATGTCATAGGAGTGGCCGCCATTCATTGCCATCATGGGAAAAACAAACAACGATTTTACTTATTTTCAATAAGCATGAACTAGCATGAGTGGCATTCAAGAAAAGCACTCATTATCCTGAACTTTCTCGATTTTCAAGGTAAAAATCCTAAAATAATTTTACTTCACGTAAAAAGCTAAGGCAACACTATGGCTTCTAGCCTTTGAGTAGGCCAAAAAGTTTGAATTTGAGTCTTCATGATCCTCAAGATTATTTCAATGCCACACACTACCCCTTAACACTAGAATGGTAACAGGACACTTTTATGTCCTTGAACACTTTTGTATCCTATTAAGTGACCATTTTGCTTGAATTATTTGAAGAGTATGAAAATGAATTTCTAGGTGCTGTATATCCACAAAGTTGCCTTATGAGCTGAAAAAATCTTAGCATTTTTTTTGGAGTATCGATCTCACCAATTAACCTTACTCTTGCACAACATTTTTGAACCTAAACTGTGTGAAAAAACGGGTCCTGTTTTTGGCTTTTTATAAATTTTTGGCAACTATACCACTCCAAACTTCATGTTTGTAAGGTTTAGATATCTAGAGGTTAGGATTTCATAGTTCTCAACATGTTTTGATGCTTGTAGAGAGAGCTAAGTGTTAAAATTGAAAGTTATGACCAATTTACAAGAATTGCATAATCCTGTTTTTTGGCCAAAATTAGCACTTTTATGATTTTTTTGGTGGCTTTCTTGATATCCAAATTCAATTTTGATTGTGTAAGTGTAATGTATAACATAAAGCTGATCTTCCTTGAGTTTTGGGGGACCTAATATGCTATATAGCATAGTATATGATGATGGTTGAGTTTTTTGATTACTGAAGAATACGATACATTTTAGAGTAGCAAGTATAACTTTCTCAATATTGCTAGTTTCTTAGGCCAATTGTGTGTATTTTGTAGGTAGTAACCATATCTAATCACAGACTACAAACTTGGTTAGATATTGAGTAGTTTCTATGGGTTTCTAGAGGTCATAATGCTAAACCCAATTTTTTCATGTTTGCTGTATTTAGCACTTTATCATTAACCCCAAGGTTCCAATTGTAAGAGATCCGTTATCCTTTTGACATGATCCATGGATCCTTTTGAATCCAAAGGCCCAAAGGGAACTAAGAAAACATGTATATAGTATCTGTATTGAACGTGACTATAGAAACTTTGATGATAGGTCCGCAGAATGGCAAAAATGCAACTTTTTTGTACATATTTTTTTTGCCCAAAAAACAATTAGTTAGGTAAAAGAAACCATATGTTTTGGTCACCAACCCATTGAAGTTAACGGGGCATTTTATCTCATGTCCTACAAAAATCCCCACTCTTATTATATGCAATCAACCGTAAGAAATTATTGTTTTGGGCAAAATGCACTGGTCCATCAAATTTGGAGGCTTGTAGTGACCAAGGGATGAGAAAAATTACAAGTTTCTCATTTTTTCCATATGTAGTAGTTATTGAACTATAAGCTCATGAAAGGATTTTTCAAAATGAGTGGATCTACTATGGTTTTGGAATTTTTTTCCTAAACCCTGAAAGGACACTTTTATGTCCTGTTAGGTTACCATTCTAGTGTTAATGGCTATTGGATACATCTTTTTTTTTTCAATGCCATACTCACAATTGTGAATTGAGAGAAATTATTTTAGCTCAAAAAGAATACAATTTCCCTCGAGCACTACATGTGCCTTGAGGGGACTAGGGTTCCAATAAAGACTTGTACACAGAAACGGATTGGTGATACTCCTACTCTCTTGAGTGTTCTATGCAGTTCACTACATGAATCCATTCTTCCTCCTTGTCAAGTGTCCCTCCTCTTGCTCCTACAACATGTATGAGCCCAGTGCTCTGACACATAATATCCTCAAAATGAGCTACATCCAGCTTATTCTCAAAAAGTTGAGAATTTCTAGATTTCTAGACTTGGTTCAGGTAGCAAAAATTGGTAGTTTGTGTGCACACCAGAACAGCCTCAATTTGGCAACCATGACCTCCCAAGATTAGGTCATTTGTAAAGAAGATGGTCTTCTAAGTCCTTCTTACCCATTTGCAAACTCTAGCAGCCAGCCCCATGAAGTACGGCACTTGCAGAACGGATGTAGGGGGTCTTCAGAGGATGCCCTACATCCAGAGAAAGTTTCAGAGACAATCACTCTAGCATGCACCTAAATCCCAGTAGGCAAGGCATCCCAAAGCACTTTCCATATGAATATCCTAATGTATTAGGCCCTTTAGTCTATGTTGACACTCTTTTGCCAACAATTTTTTGACCAATTTTTCTTCCAAATTTTGTTGAATGGGGAAAACCAATCCACATTATAAGTACTTCGGGTCTTTGGTGTTAGGAAATAAGACGTAGCTAAATAGATAATTGAGTAGATTATCGAATGGAGAGAGATAGATTTCACACACAAGAGATTATAGAGTAGAGAGAGAGAGAGAGAGAGAGAGTACACACGATATACGTGGTTCACCCAATGTGGGCTACGTCCACGGGAAAGCAGCCACTCAATAGCTTTAGCACTTCAAAAGAAGAAGTATTTTACAAAGGGATTAAACCATTGATAGAGCTCCCGCCTTGCTTCACTCTCACCACCTCACACTCACCTTGTTGCATCAACTTCACACTATGAAATGTGTGTAGAAATGGCCTCCTTTTATAGGCCAAAAGGGTTGCCCTCTCTTATGAGAGACAGCCATGTGTAGCCGCCCTTGTGCGAATAAGTCCAAATCGGACCCTCCAATCCGCCCATGTGTGGCCGCCCTTGAGAAGACAAGTCCGCTTTTGAATTCGACCACCGGCCACCGGCCATTGACTTCTGACCACCGGCCACCGGCCATTGACTTCCGACCACTGGCCATCGGCCATTGACTACCGGCCACCGGCCAACGGACCGGTTGTTTTCCGACCACTTTTCGGCCGCCGTCCGGCCATAATATTCTGGCAAAAAAGAATATTCCGGCCTTTAAAGTTGCCCCTGATTCTTGTCCGTGAAAATTTTGGTTTTCGGTGAGTGATTTTCCTTCACGCACGATGGCTTCTCCTCATAATGGGGGCCTTACAAATGTGCGCTTTTACCACATAAAATTACAAGGGTAAATCAGGCTCCATACTTAACAATCTCCCACTTGGAGACTGATCCCCAAACCAAACCTGTGACTGCTTTCCATTCTGACTTCTTATCCTTGAATGCCGATTGAAGATGAGCAAAAGCTCAACTTCTCCTTGTTGACCACCTTTGTAAACATGTCTGCAAGATTTTCACTTGTATGCACCTTTCCTAGCTTTAGTTGTCCCTCTTCCAAAAGAGTGCGTATGAAGTGATATCTCACCTCAATGTGCTTTGTCCTTGAATGAAAGGCTGAGTTCTTCGCAAGATAGATAGCGCTTTGGCTATCACTGTACAAGACAAAATTGTCTTGTTTGAATCCAAGCTCTTCTAAGAATTTGTGAAGCCACAGAATTTCTTTGCTTGCCTCCGTCATTGCTACATACTCTGCTTCCGTGGTAGAAAGTGAAACCACTTTCTGCAGCTTTGAAGCCTAGCTTACTGCTGTGCCTCCAACCGTGAACACATAGCCAGTAGTGCTCCTTCGATTATCTTTGTCACCTGCCATATCTGCATCAGCATACCCTTCTAGAAAAATATCAGTTCCTCCAAAATACAAAGCATTTGTTGTTGTCCCTTTTAGATACCTAAGTATCCACTTCACAGCTTGCCAATGCTCTTTACCTAGGTTGTCCATGAACCTACTCATAACTCCCACTACATGTGCAATGTCTGGCCTTGTCCAGACCATATCATACATTAGAGAACCTACCGTTGCAGCATATGGAACTTTAGACATATAGGCTAGCTCCTCTTGTGTCTTTGGACACATATCCTTTGTTAGTTTAAAATGACCAGCCAAAGGTGTAGAAACTGGTTTTGCATTTTGCATTGCAAATCTTTCTAGTACCTTCTTGATGTAATCTTCTTGAGATAGCTTTATTGTCTTCTTCGTCCTGTCCCTTGATATTTTCATACCAAGTATCCTCTTTGCAGCACCTAAATCTTTCATTGAAAAAGATTTGGACAGCTCCTCTTTTAGGTCTTTGATGTCCTGCATGTTAGCACTTGCAATCAACATGTCATCAACATAGAACATTAGGATGATGAATTTCCCATCTCCCAAATTCTTCGTGTAGACGCAGTGATCCGAGTTGCATCTTGTGAATCCATGATCCAACATCCATCGATCAAACATCAAGTACCATTGTCTTGATGCTTGCTTTAAACCATACAAGCTCTTCTTTAATCTGCAAACCATTTTCTCCTTACCTTTTACTTCATACCCCTTTGGTTGAAGCATGTAGATTTCCTCCTCTAAGTCACCGTGAGGGAATGCCGTATTTACATCCATTTGCTCGAGATTTAGATCATGAGCAGCCACAAGGCTTAAGAAAAGCCTAATTGAGTTCATTTTTACAACAGGAGAAAATATTTCATTGAAGTCAATACCTTTCTTTTGAGAAAAACCTTTTACCCCAAGCGTAGACTTGTACCTTTTCTTCCCACCTTCTTCTTCCTTTATCTTGTACACCCATTTGTTTTGAAGTGCCCGCTTACCTTTAGGCAACTCAACCAACTCCCATGTTTGGTTGCTATGTAGTGAGTCCATCTCCACTTGCATGCTCTTTGTCCATTCTTCTTTGGATTCATGTTGCATAGCTTCTTCATATGATTCCGGCTCTCCAGAATCTGAGATCAAGAGATGGTTGAAGGAAGGAAAAAACCTTTCTGGAGGTCTACTTGCTCTTGTAGATCTTCGGGGAATAGATTGAGTCTCCTCATTTGGTTGACGTTGTTGCACATTATCACCGTTTGCAGTCCTTGAGTCTTCACCGCCCTCAAGCTCCATGTACTCATCACCTGTTTCTTTTGTTTGTTTTCTTTCCAAGTAATCTTTGTACATATTTTTTTCGTTAAAAATTACATCCCTACTCCTTAAGATTTTACCATCTTCAGGATTCCATAGGCGATACCCAAAGTCTCCTTCTCCATAGCCAATGAAGAAACACTTTTTGGACTTTGCATCTAACTTTGATCTTAGGCTTCTATCTATGTGCATGAAAGCCTTACACCCAAACACTTTGAGAAATGCGTAATTCACCGGTTTACCTGTCCATGCCTCTTCTGGAACTCCCCCATCCAATGCCGTTGAGGGTGACTGGATTGATTAAGTACACAGACGTACTTACAGCTTCCGCCCAAAGCTCAAGCGGTAGGCCTGCATGTAGCCGCATGCTTCGTGCTCGTTCCATGATTGTCCTGTTCATCCTTTTCGAAATCCCATTTTGTTGAGGTGTCCTTGGGGTTGTCCTTTGCCTCCGAATGCCATTGCTAGCACAAAAGCTTTCAAAAGCTTGGCTGCAATATTCGCCTCCATTGTCGGATCTGAGGCATTTAACCTTGGTACCTGTTTCATTCTCCACAAAGGCTTTCCACCTTTGAAATATGGAAAATACATCGGATTTATTCTTCATGACATAAACCCATGTTTTTCTAGTCGCATCGTCTATGAATGTTACATAGAACAATGAGCCACCAAGTGATGGTGTACTTGCAGGACCCCAAACATCAGAATGAACCAACTCAAGTTTTTTATTTTTTCTTTCATTTCCTGATTTTTGAAATTTTACCCTCTTTTGTTTACCATAAACACAATCTTCACAGAACTCTAAGTCCACTTCTTTCAAACCTGGTAGAAGCTTCTTTGTTTGAAGGATTTTCATTCCTTTGGCACTCATATGCCCAAGTCCGTAGTGCCACACCGCACTGTCAACTTTTGTAGTTGCTGCACAAGCTGAAGGTTGCGTGCTAACAGTACACAAGTAAAGTGTACCAACTTTTTCACCCTTGGCAACCACCAAAGATCCCTTTGAGATCTTCCACCGTTTGTTTCCAAATGCAATGTTGTGACCTTCATCGTCCAATTGTCCTGTAGAGATCAAATTTTTGCGAAGAGAAGGAACATGCCTAACATCTTTAAGCTTCCATTCATTTTCGTTAGCAGTTTTGAAAAAAACTGTACCTTTGCCGACAATCTCACAAGCTTCATCATCTCCCAATTATATATACCCAAAATTACCTTTGGTGTAGTCTTGGAAATGTTGCTTGTGTGGTGTCGCATGGAATGAAGCCCCGTAATCTACTATCCAGGAATTAGACACATTGTCTAATGAGAGAATTAGAGCATCTTGCTCTACTTTACCTGCCACATTGGCCTCCGATGTTGGCTTGTTGTCTTGAGACTCTGTCTCCTTCTTCTTCTTGGACCAGCAATCCTTCTTGACGTGGCCCTTCTTGCCGCAGTTCCAACATTCAAGAACTCACTTTGTGCGTGACTTGCTCCGCCTTGAGCGATCACGACCCTTTTGGTTTTTGAACCTCTCCTTAGGCCTTCCTCTTGTTTCCACTGATAGTGCAACACTTGATGATTCTCCTGTGCTTCTCCTTCGCATTTCCTCGCTTAGGAGAACACCCACAACATCATCAAACTTAAGAGTATTTGTACCAGAGATAGAATTACTTACAGCCATCACAAGGCTGTCCCAACTATCCGGTAGAGATGATAGTATAAGGAGAGCTCGCACTTCGTCGTCGAAATTGATTTTCACCGATCGAAGTTGACTTATGTTTGTGTTAAAGTCATTTAGGTGTTCTGCAATTGAACCATTCTCTGCCATCTTTAGATTGAACAAGCGCTTCATAAGAAATACCTTATTGGATGCCGATGGTTTCTCGTAGAAGTCGTCAAGTGACTTCATCAAGTCCTCCGTGGTCTTCATCTCCGAAACATTGAAGGCCACCGTTGACGCCAAGCTTAACCGGATTGTTCCCAGTGCCTTTCGATCAAGGTCAATCCATGCTTCATCTGCCATTGTTGCGGGCTTCTTCGCAAGACCGCCTAGTGGCAAATAGAGGTCCTTCTTGTAGAGATAGTCTTCAATCTGCATCTTCCAATGTTGGTAGTTTTTGCCGTTGAACTTCTCAATCTTGAGCTTCCCTTCCTCCGCCATAACTCTCACTCAATTCAAGGAATCCTTTCCTTGAGATAATTTAGCTACGAGCAAACCTTGCTCTGATACCAGTTGTTAGGAAATAAGACGTAGCTAAATAGATAATTGAGTAGATTACTGAATGGAGAGAGATAGATTTCACACACAAGAGATTATAGAGTAGAGAGAGAGAGAGAGAGTACACACGATATGCGTGGTTCACCCAATGTGGGCTACGTCCACGGGAAAGCAGCCACTCAATAGCTTTAGCACTTCAAAAGAAGAAGTAGTTTACAAAGGGATTAAACCCTTGATAGAGCTCCCGCCTTGCTTCACTCTCACCACCTCACACTCACCTTGTTGCATCAACTTCACACTATGAAATGTGTGTAGAAATGGCCTCCTTTTATAGGCCAAAAGGGCTGCCCTCTCTTATGAGAGACAACCATGTGTAGCCGCCCTTGTGCGAATAAGATTAATCGGACCCTCCAATCCACCCATGTGTGGCTGCCCTTGAGAAGACAAGTCCGCTTTTGAATTCGGCCACCGGCCATTGAATTCGGCCACCGGCCACCGGCCATTGACTTCTGACCACCGGCCACCGGCCATTGACTTCCGACCACCGGCCATCGGCCATTGACTACCGGCCACCGGCCAACCGACCGGTTGTTTTCCGACCACTTTTCGGCCGCCGTCCGACCATAATATTCTGGTGAAAAAAACTATTCCGGCCTTTAAAGTTGCCCCTGATTCTTGTCCGTGAAAATTTTGGTTTCCGGTGAGTGATTTTCCTTCACACACGATGGCTTCTCCTCATAATGGGGGCCTTACAAATGTGCGCTTTTACCACATAAAATTACAAGGGTAAATCAGGATCCATACTTAACATTTGGAAGTGAGGCCACTTTGTCTTTCATCCAATGCCAGGCTCTCCAATTAATTTTTGATCCACATATAGGTGGAAATGAGGATGTCAACACTTCCAAAACTCTACTAATTAGAAGCCTTTTGTATAACCCTAGATTATGTTGCACCACCGTGAGCTCCACATCCTTCCAACAAAACCTTTTCTCATCACAAACATGAGAGAGTTTAGAAATTCCTTTGTTGTTTATCAGCCATGCAACTTCCCTCCAAAAGGGGTCCAAAGAGCTCCTTCCAAGTTTGGAGAGCCAGGGAGACCAATTGCAAGAGGAATCCTTGAAGTATCTTAAACTCTCCCCCCATTTTAGGGTTGAATTTGCTTTGTTACACTTTTGTTGTCGAAGTGCACGTCTCTCGAGGGTCGATCAGGAAAGCATCGGGCTGTTGGTTGTAGATGGAGAAGTAGTCAAGGTGCAAACCAAGGGAAACTACTGCGGTTAAGGCAAATTTAGTGTTAATACAGCGATATAGAGATGCTTAGAGAGAAATTATAAAATAATATCACGATTCGGAACACTAATAGTAGTGAAGATTAAATTGAAACCAGTTATCAACATTGAATTGATGCTGACAATCAGAAGACGCTTCTAATAAATCGATACTTGAAACCCTGTTACAAACCGGTTGCATACTCCATCATCGGTCTGCCGGTTGGTTTGCAATCCCCTAGTCAGAAATCCACAACCCGATAGAAGCAATTCATAATTGCCAAGAAAAGCACTCACCCTGTACTGTTCCTTTGCTTGTCAATTCCCAAAAAAATTCCTTTTTGCCCTCTGCCCGGTCGAATTTTGGCTTGCTCTCTATCTTGCAAAACTTGCCTCCTTTTGCACTTCCTGATTTCCACGGCTATAACCACCTCACCTCAACTTGAGAGAGCTCCCTTTCACCCTTCTCCTTCTCCTCCTCCCGTCCTTCTCTTCTTCATGCAATTCCCACGACCTCCTCCTTTAAAACCGCCCTTCTTGCTTCAAGGTCCCTAGAGAGAGAGAGAGAGAGAGAGAGAGAGAGAGAGAGAGAGAGAGAGAGAGAGAGAGAGAGAGAGAGAGAGAGAGAGAGAGAGAGAGAGAGAGAGAGAGAGAGAGAGAGAGAGAGACTTCGAGACTCCTCTTCCTTAGCCCCCCTTGTTGCCTCAAGGTCGCGAGAGAGAGAGAGAGAGAGAGAGAGAGAGAGAGAGAGAGAGAGAGAGAGAGAGAGAGAGAGACTTTGAGAGATAATGGAGCCGCCTTCAGCCCTTCACCAAGTCACAAGCCCTCCCCCATGGGCCTTCTCCCACGTTCAAATTCCCTCATGCCCTCATCTTTTTTTTTCTCTCAAGCTCCCCCTTTTCACCCTCTTTGCAACTCGTTGATATCTCTTAAAATAGCGGCCTCCTTTCTCGCGCATGCAACTCCCCCTTATTAACAACGATGGCACCATCAATGATGTGGCACGTGAACCCCCTCGATAAAGTGGCATGGTGAAATGTATATCATGATCCAGAACCCCTCCAAGTCCCAAAAAAAACACTTGATGGCACACCTTTCGAGGCAGTCCACCGACACAAACCTGGCCCCTGGCAAAGCTTCGATCGGACTCTTGGCATCGAAGACTCCGATCGACAATCTAAAAATGCCAACACAATCCATAAATCAAGCACTACACACCCATAGCTCCAAACTAGCTTGGACTACCTTGCATCACTTGGCCTACCCGTTTCGGATCTGCAATCACTTCCAACTTCAAACTGCCATAACTTGGGCACCGTGGCTTTGTTTGATGAGCCGTCTGGACCTGCTCCTTTAGCACCTCAAGATCTACATAACAGGGCCAAAAACTAGCCCCTCGAACATTGTTGACCTATCTCCCTATTAGGCCCTATCTGGAACCCTCTTGGTCTAGAAAACCTCAAATAAGTATGCAGATTTGCATCTTTCACCCCGTGCCCGCAAAGCGGCACAACATCCACCCCCTCTTAACCTGCACATACTCCGGTATGTGCCAACCATTATTCCAAACTGCAACAAGCAAAAAATTGTAAACATATAAGCACTACCCTATTGTGAAGAGGCTTTGAAAAAATTTCCAACATGTTGGTTTTTTTGAATATTCCCTCTCCAGGATCATAGGAAAAACACAAGAACTTTCCATCAATAGAGCATAAGCATGAATTAACCCATAAACCATCATGAACCCCAACTGGATCATATGGTAAATAAGTCAACCACCCCAAACCATGCACATATCCATATGCACCCAGATCGAACGGCATATCAATCAATTGCCCCAGACCATGCATATAAGTATTCCCTCTTGGATCAAAAGCTAGCTCAACATCCCCTACATCATAGGGTAACAAAAAATCCCATACAACAACAGTTATCACTAGATACTACCATATCCCTTGTACAACTGGCTCACCCAATTGTTGATCATTAATCACGAGTAGGAGGATTGGTAATTCACATTCACCCCCTCTACCATCGAAATTCCGAGCATGCATATATGGATACATCAAGTCTCTAGAAATATCCTCTTCATCAGAATTTTGAGATGCATCAAAAAACATTTCCCTAGTCTGTATAGACCCAAAACCCAATAGAGCATCATCCAACAACTGCATAAGGTCATCACCAACCACATCTGGATAAACTTGCTTATGCATGAATCCAAACTGCTTGGTACCCTTTAAATTTGTAATTGAGAAGCCTTCAAAAGCTTCATCCAATAAGCACATAAGCTCAAGGTCCACCGCTTCAAAAGATTCCTCTATCCTGCATATCTCAGGTTAAAAACTAGACTTTCCACACATGGTACGCATACTAGCCACATCTGTTGTAGACTACTCATCAAGTTTCTTCCCCTCATCCAAATATCTTTGAGCCTCTGTAGCACAAAGCTCAGCATGCACATTGAAAATTGCATCGACTGTCCTATCCATATCATCGGCACAATGCAACCTTGCCCTAAGTGAAATTAAGTCCTAAGGCCAAGGGCCTTAGGCGTTTCAATATGAAAAGAAAACTGCACAGAGCCATGGCGGTCGAGCAGGTAGCGGGCGAAGAAAAATGGCGAGTTGCCGAGGGGAGGGATGCAAAGCAGGCTCTGCGCCTGAGTCAAAAAGTTCCCGCAGTGCCGTTGCGCTCCTATTGAGCCCACCTGCGACAACTATCATGCACGTCAAACCCAATAGCTTCCACTTCCCAAGCCCTCCTGCATGCAGGTGTTTCTTTCTTGCTTCATCGTCGACCCCGCCTAAGCGGCCATGTCCGCATTGCCCCTGTTTTCATGTCAAAAACGACTTCGACCATTGCATGGCATAACATGCAAGCATGGTCTCCTCCTCCATCCAGGCTGGAGAGAGAAAACTCGCATGAGAGAAGAGAGGCCTTGCTCTCGCATCATTGAAAGAGAGAGAGAAAGAGAGCGAGAGAAGCCATGAAAATCTCCTTCCCCTCCACTCCATGGCTGCTCTCCCCTGTGCGCTGATACCAGTGAAAGGGCAAGGGGACTGGAACATGCTAATCTCCACCTAGCCATGCCCTATATAGACCCTTGGCCTACTAAATATAGGGACCCCCTTGACTGCATGTCCATCTTGGCCCTTGACCGTGACTGGTCCTACCTTTGTCCTGACATCAAGTTTTATATGCATAGAGCTTTTTGAAACAACCTGTGTGTGTGTGTGTGTGTGTGAGAGAGAGAGAGAGAGAGATTAGAATTTAGATCCTCTTCCTTTACCTCTTTAAACTCTTGAAAATTTTTGGATGATTTCGGTGCCTTTTATTAAGGATTGACTTCCTTGAAGCCGATGGTTAGCATAATGAACACCATGAACATGTGTTGGTGGTGCAATCTGTAGCCACATAAAAACCTATCAAACAACAACTCCACCAAATGACTAAGCCAGGTAAGTTGAATACAATGAACAATGCTTTTGTGTGGGGAATGCCTAGATGTGGTGGAACAAGCAAAGATAAACTCTTATTAAGTCTATGATTTTCGCTCATAAAATCAACAAAATCATTCATAACAAAGTGTCCTCAAACTTTGTAAGAAGATAAATACCTTGCTTAATGTGTGACCTACTTGAATTGGACTTTTGACTTTACTTGCAATACCTTTTTGAACTTGTGCACTTTCTAATACACCACTCAAATCTTTGCACTTCAACTTTTGTACGAGTAAGAGAGGGAAACTTGGGCCTTTCAATACAAAGTAATGAAGAAACAAGCACCAAGCAAAGTAAAAAACTTTAAACTTCCTAAATTAAAATGAAACCTTTTTTCACTCCCCTTATCAAAACATGGCACTTCCTTTGGGAAATACCAACAAAACAAAGTCATCCTTTTGCCCAAAAAAATGGAATACTCTTATCGTAGAATATTGCCTACATGGCACTAGATGAGCATGACATCCATTGCTTGCAAAGACAGTCAAAAATATTTGCATACTGTGTTGTCTTTTAGAAAATTGAATTGTAGAGAAGAGTACATCCAAGAATCTCCATTTGTGAAATGTGGATTCATCGTTTCCAAGAATTTAAAGACAATGAACTTTGAAACACATCCTTTCCATTGTCCAACCAACAATAATGGATTTGCGTGCACATCCATAGTGTTTTAGATACATCTAATTTGTTCCTTGCTAGATACATGTGCTTTAAACTCTGACTTATGGCTTCAAGCACTAACAATTTTAACTCCAACACATGGGTCCAAATTATTTTTAGGGAGATTCATTTTACCCCTCTTTGACACTTGTAAGCCTTTCTATGGTTGAAGATAGTTTTGACAACTACCTCTTGAATAGAAATTTGGCATTATAGCCATCGTGGCCGTTACCATATGTATCATGTCGATCTCCTCTATCAAATATTTATTATTGTTATCTCTGTCTAGCTTGCCTTTACCTTTGTGTTCTTGTGAGTTCCTGCTTTTGCCTTTGGCTCAAACTCTCGAGCCAAACAAAGCATGGTGTCACATTTATAACAATACTTGTCAGTAGACCTCTCAGGTATTGAAGTAGCTAACTGAGTACTGGTATTTCCATCCTTGTCAATCTTGCATTTGCTCTGTCCTCTAGCGAGCTAGTGGATTTTCATTTGGCTTCACATTCTTGGGCCAAACAAGTTGACAACTTCCTTTAGAACTTTCCTTGTACATAGGCTACTAACTAGGTACTGGTCGATCCACTTTTCATAGTCTTTAGTTGGTGTTGGTCTTCGTTCTTCATGATCATTGGATATGCCAAGACCACGTGTTGCATAGACACCACTTCAAAGCTCAAATAACTCAATTCATTAGGAGACCACTCATTGAAGCGTTTCAAAATGCTAGCAAGGGTGTGTCTTGAAACACTCGCCAATTCCTATAGCATATCAAAATGCTTGCCAAACTTTGCTCCAAAATGGACAAACCACCTATGACACTTCATTTGCATCTCAAAATGCTACAATCTTTGCACGTTTGTGGACTCACACCAAAAAATTAACCATCCCTTTAGTAGATGTGTTTCAAAATGCCATGCCATCATAAGGAAAAAAATTGGCTGATAGAGATCCCCTCTCAAAATGCTACCCGATGCGCTATATGAGGTGGCATCTCAACAAGCAAGCAATTCGTTGCCAAGCACATTCGAGAAAATTCTTTCAAATAGGTACTTCTAAAAGGTTTGCCTTCATTGTGTTTCAAAATTTCACTAGGTTGGCAAAATGCTAGAACCAAAAAACAAAATGACAATTTAGTCTGCACGAATTTTTGATGCTAGCTATGCCAATCCTTGCCACTCCCTGAGTCCTTTCAAAATTCCACCCCCTCTTCTTCAAGCCTCTCCCAATATCAAAGAGAACACGGCTCTCATACCATGCCAAAGTCAACAATGTGGAAGCGTAGTGCAACAAGGGGAATACACGAGAGAGAGAGAGAGAGAGAGAGAGAGAGAGAGAGAGAGAGAGAGAGAGAGAGAGAGAGAGAGAGACAAAACCAACCAACCTTGGCAATAAATTGACAATTATACAATGAGGGTATTGGGTGCTTATATAATGACCTTAGCAAATTGCCCTACCCAGAGTTTGAGTAAGTTAAATGCATGAAGCCAAAATAAATTTGGGGATCATATTGGACAATTCAATTGAAATGCCCTAACTTTAACGAGTAATGGGGTCAATTGCATGGGATATTGCCGACTTGGAAATGGTGAGCACTCCATCCTTTGCTTGTAACGAAGGTGA
This sequence comes from Adiantum capillus-veneris, assembly GCF_014529385.1. NCBI lineage: Eukaryota > Viridiplantae > Streptophyta > Polypodiopsida > Polypodiales > Pteridaceae > Adiantum > Adiantum capillus-veneris. The sequence goes on along the minus strand of NC_140934.1, from coordinate 72,232,931 downwards.
AATTTTTTCGTTTGTAGTGTAAAGTTTCAAATTGATCATATTGAAATGTCATCTTAACATTCCATAATAAAATCTAAAATCCTAGTTCTTTCATCCTCTATTGAGAGAGAACCGATCATCCCACGATGATTGCCAGGTTTATGAGAGGTATTTTGGGAATTTTGGAGAAACTAAGGGCATTTTGGGAATTTGTGATTAAATGTGAAGGGTATATTGGGATTATTTGTAAGTTCAGGGGTATTTTTCTCTAAAGAACAAGTGTGAAAATATTGCGGCAAAGACATTTCTAAAATTGTTGCAATAATTGTATGCTCAAGAGCATCATGGTCGTCCGCGTGCACACAGACAACCAACAAGTTGCAGGTGTTTAAACTTGCTATAGGCAGTCAAGACCAGGTTGATGGTATCCTCATGACGGTGGTGCAGTCAAAGTTGGTCGAAGCTAGGAGGTGGTCTATGCCGGGAAGAGGCAGTAGGCAAATGCAGTGCAGAAGGCCACGGCAGGTGCCAAGGCCCTAGGCAGCCAAAGGGTAGCGGGAATTTATGCTTAAAGCGGCTTTTTAGGCCAAAAGTGTTGCGGGATGGTCCAGATGGGATGGTAGATGAAGGTGTACGAAATGACAACTCAGTACTCTGAAATATAGTGTTTGGTGTGCTCTAGAAGCCGGTCCAGACGACTCGTCAAACGAAGCCCCGGTGCTCAAGATATTGTAGTTTAAAGTTAAAGTGTGTAGCACATTCCCGACGGACAGGGCAGCTAAGGACAGGTGGCCCAGGTAGGTGTCAGTGGATACATGTGTAGTGCTCGAGTTGTGGAGCATGTTTTTCTTCTCGGATTGCGAATCGGAGCTCTAGTTAGCAAGTTATGGTTGATTGAAATTTTTTCAGGGGCCGGGTCTGAGCCCACTTGACCGCATGGGGGGATGTGCCATCTGGTTTTTTTTAGCCTCGTCAAGGTTCTCGATGGTAGTGTGCATCATGTGGAGCTAGCACAAATCGATGGTGCCTCAATAGGACACTTGGTCAGCAAGATACAAGGTGAAAGCATGAATAGGTGGAAAGCTATATATGTGATATAATTGAATAGCATAGCATGACATTGGGGGTGTGGTCACTCGTGCCATATTTCAGACGTCCAAATTTATATTCTAAAAAATGTTTTACTAAAAAATTCAGCCTTCACACACCCACTTTGTTTCATGAGTAGTTGGCAGTTTCAAACACCGTGCCCCCCGACCCCCTGCCTCTCTCTCTCTCTCTCTCTCTCGCTCGCTCTCTCTCTCTCTCTCTCTCTCTCTCTCTCTCTCTCTCTCTCTCTCTCTCTCTCTCTCTCTCTCTCTCTCTCTCTCTCTCTCTCTCTCTCTCTCTCTCTCTCGCGCGTGCTCAAGCTCTATTGTTCTTAGAGCTTCTACTGTGAAAGCTTGGCTGCTTCAAGGACGATTGCAGTAACCGCCCTCTTCTCTTCGAGGTATGTCTCTCCCATTGAACATGTACACTCTCTACTGCTTGAGCACGCGCCCCCCACCTGGGATCATTTAGCTACATTAAGCTGCATTTGGAGCTGCATGAGTGCCACACCTTGCTCATTTGCAACAAGAGGCGAGCTCCCGAGGTAATTTTCTAGTCCACAAGCTGCATGCAATCTTGGGGCAAATCCCATAGCACATCACCTTGAATGCCCTGCTTACAAGAGCAGGCCCATGAAGTTCTTGTTTCTTTTTAGCAGGGATGATAAGCGAGGGCACACCACGTCTCATGAGTTCATTGGATGATGTGCAGGTATATCACTTGAGACTGCATCATGGCACCTTCCTCAAAGCATCCGATTCAAGCAAGCAGCAGTCTAGTTAGGAACATTGAACCACCTCTGCATACGAATTTTTGTCGTCTTGCCGAGGAATTTCATATGGAGCGTGGATTGCCATTGGAGGGAGTTGATCCGCGTAGCTTGACAGGAAACAATGACATCTCTGAGGAGGAGTGGGAAGCTGTCTTTATATGCCCAAAGCCTGTTCCGGGTAGCCAGAAGAAAGTGAAGGCATACCATGCTCGGTCGGAGTTCTTACAAAAGCTTGTGTGGAGACACTGGGATGTCTACCAGGAGGGTCCCTTCATGTATGAAGTAGGGACTCAATTTGCAAAGGCCTTTGCATTGGAAAACTGCAGTGAATCTGGCAAACATCAAATTTCTTGGGCTATCTTTGCAGAGAGGGCAATGAGAGCCTCAGAAGAAAGACACAACTTGCAAAACAAGATCAAGAGGTGGGAAGAGCAGATGAGTGGTAGAGGGAGAGGTTCCAAAACCACTGCTGCCTCTACCAGATCATCATTGAAAATAGAAGGTACGTCTGTACCATTGTCAAGAGTGCCTACAGGAGGATGCCTGGTACAATTGGCAGAGGAGGATAGCAGGGCACTTGCAGAAATGAAGAATATTGCAGAGGGCAAATTGCAAGACTATAAGTCAAGACTTGAGGTGCAAAGAAGCAGGATCAAGTCAAAGAATTGCATAGGGCTGAGGGTGCTCAAAGCTCAAACACTTTGGCCATAAAGTTGCAAACGGAGATTGATTGCGTGCAAGACCCTATAGCTCGACAACTCCTGAAAGACCATATTAGGTATTTTGGTAAAAATCTCACATTATGGGAATCTCCAAATCGACCGAATTCATGTAATTTGGGAATTTTCCACTTAAAGTGGGAAAAATTGAGGTGTGTGGCTAGTAAATAAAGTGAAAATCTCATAGGATTGTGGTGTTGATAAACACCAAAAGTCAAGAGGATGTACAACACATGGATTTGAATAATAACTATAAATTACATAAAACAAAGGAAGATACAAAAAAGATTTTGTTTACAAATTGACTAGTATAGTCACAATAGAAGCTCCACATAATTCTACTCCACATTTGATACCATATCTGAACTTTGATCCAAGTGTGGCTGATGTGCACGAGTGAGGCCTTCTTTGGCTTTTAGAGCATGTCTTTCTGGAATCTTTATTCTAGAAAATGGTCCTTCTTTGTTGGGTCTCCAGGACCAAACAATTGCATCTATAGTTTCCCACACTTGTGGGTCCTTATAGTTGACAGCCCAATAACCCTTCCAACAATTACTGTAAGCTTGAGTATCTGTCATCCCACTTTTTCTCGCGCAAGGTGCCCAATATTGAATCAAGAGTTTTCTGTAGTTTGGTGATGTAGGCTCATTATCAATGTCAGATAAAGCCATTGCAAGCCACACTGGATAGATTTCTGTGTCACTCGGAACAAGCATAAGAAAGTCACCTTGGTGCACATCAGACATAGGGTCAAACTCTTCCCTTGGCCTATCTCGTTGAAGCCCACAAAAATGATCATTCAACTCTTCAAGGCCTAGGAATCTTTCTGCTCCTTGTTGCAAATTCATTGTAGTGCTTTGTAGATGAGAATATTCTTGAGTTTTTGGCCAAAACATTTCATACAAGACTCCCTCTGATATGATTGCTTTTCCAATCTCTTCAATTACCTTACTCCAATAATCTATCACGGGTCTATAATATCGCGGAATACTTGAACCATTCCCTAAATTTTTCCAAAATTTTATATAGTTCTTTAGCCCCAAAATGACTTCTTCGTGGGCCTTGACATACTCCGCCATTTGTACTAGAGGTGGATCTCCATGTGGTAACATTGGCTTGCCTTCTGTGTCTGTTTTCCAAAGGCGAATACTTCCACTCCAACTTGATACACCTACATGTGCCTTATATTGCATCATTGGTGTCTCATCTTGCATAAAGAACCTGAACTGAAGCGGTTTGGAATGTCCAACAAGTATGTCTTGTCCATCACAAAGATAGCCATCACAATATTGCTTGAAATCAGGGATCTTTGTGAGAAAAAATGGAGCTGGAGATGAAGATGAGCTGTTTCGTAATGTATCCATCAAATGTGGCAAAGTATAGGTTTGTGTAACTCTCAACTTCTCTGAAAACCTACTAAACATGGCGTCTATGTCCTCATGTGTATGCCCAACCATTAAAAATCCCAGCTGGATGGTTTTGAAAACACCCCTTGCAACAAGCATTGACAAATAGGCAAATAAGTATCGATTTTTGTTTTCCCTTGCACAATTATCCAATTGTAGCAACAAGTTCTCTGGCAATCTGCGAAATGTTGACCCCAATTCCTCTTCTGCAATTTCTGACGACTGCACAATGGGCTCTTTTCCATCACTCAAGTTATGGTAGTCCAAAGCATCCCTTGAGTTCAAAGCATGTAGTAGTGAAATATTGCTCCTTGGAAGTCCATTTGTTACTAGATCACCAAGAGGATGCTTATCTATCCTCTCGAGGTTATGTAAACAATTAGCAATTGAGCCAATTGTAAGATTTGGATCAGCTGGCCACAAACCATTCAAGACAAAGTGTCCGTAATGACCTTCTCCATGTCCATGAGTGATCATGCCAATCAATGCCACCTGCAGATTATATCCTGAATCCACACCCTTGGGAACAATGCGTAATCTAGGAATGGCAGTCTTCTTTTGATCCATCTTATCATGGATTATGCATACATATTTTTGTGGTTGAGTTTCTGAATACGTGCGCCATGCATAATATAGGCTTCTGCAACTCTTTTGTTGTGCCATGTGAACTTCTCTCTCCCTCAAGAGAAGAGCTCTCTCTTCAAGAGAAGGTTTAGCTTCTAACCTTGCCTTGATTGAGCTACAAATATTGCACTTAGAGAACTCACTCGTCTTTGTTAAAGTGACATGTGGGTACTCTTTGTTCCAAATTCTACCAAAAGAAGATTGGGATAGCTTCTTCTCATAGCCCATTTGGTCAAGTGTCGTGTTGATTTCACATAAAATATCCACTTGTTTGTATGTTGATGGAATCACCAATTGAGTCTCTCTTGAGCCATCTAGCAGTGTTCTACTTCTATGTGGCATTTTCTCAGAGTTATTTTCCACAAACTCGTTTAGTAGTGCTCTTGCTAAACTAGTATGTTGAAGTCCCCTTCTCAATGTACATGTGTTCCCATGTACATATTGGCGCACACCATTTTCAAAGTTCTCCTTGTATCGATAAAATGATGTCTTTGGTATTCCATGTAGCTCATACCATGCTCTACAACAAACAATAGAGCCATTTAGCCTGAATTGGTATCGTGACTTCTCATCTTTCTGATAACATATAGAAAGAACATCATAAACATAATTAGTGCGTGATTTTTGAGACTCTCCCCAAAATTGTTGTCGTAACCTTGTCACCATATCACGATCTGCAAATTGGCAGCATTTTTGTGCACAACAATCAATGCATGATACCCTTTGAATTGATTTGTTTGAAAGGTAAAAAGTCGAAGCTGGTGCTGCTTTTGATTTTTGAGTCCTGTTCATGAAAGTGTATCGTCTCTTCCTTGACAACTGGACAACATTACTCCCATCAAGTTTTTTTCCAACATTGCCATCGTTGGATACATCCTCATATGTAGCATGCATGCCATCAACAGGAACAAAGCGTTGTAATGGGCTCCCATTCAACATTGTTGTCTGCTTGATGGGCCACTTTAGCAAAGTGATGCTACCCACTTCAACCACATCATGAATGCTTGCATTTTCTCTTTCAATACCCACACCCACACAATCAGGACCAAGTTCCTGAAAGTTGACATAATCATGTGGAAATACATATAAGATGGTCCCTTCATTCATGGTTTGCATCATTGTGTCATCTTTTAAAAGGACCCTCTGATTTCTCCAAGACTCTCGAATCATTGCTTCAAATTCTGGGCTTGTCATAGGTATTGCATCTGTAACTAGAGGATCAGAATGATCATGTTCTTCATCACCATTGTAGCTTTCGTGTGGATCAATTAAGTTCCCATTTAATACAAAAGATTGCAAAAGAAGCTTTGACCATCGAACAGCACTCCATAATGAGCCTTGGAGAGATGAAGTATCCATTGTAGGAAAAGGTAGGACCACATCCTTCAAGCATTCCTCCACTAGTATGGAGACATTTCCCAGCCCTATCTTTGTACCACCACAAGTGGAATCTGGATCTGTTCTACACACACAACCAATACCAACGATTTCATTGTCAAGTATCATATGTACTTTCTCCCCAGATTCAAAGTCCATCCTGTAAGTAAAAAGATTACATTGTTAAATCCATAGTTATAGAAAAATACTCTTCAAACCAAAAATCATGCTACAACATGAAAAAGGTTTGCATAGGTTGGACAAGTGGTGAACCTTGAGACCAAATCCTCCTTGCTATATTAATGGAAGCAAGGTTGGACAAGTGGTGGACCTTGAAACCAAAGCCTCTTTGCTATATGAGAGCATAGGTTGGACAAGTGGTGGACCTAGTTGTAATACCCACTGCCACCTATCAACTACTATAGGACTATGCTTTCCAATGTCCAAGTATCCCTTGAGTCTTTCAAGGTTGAACACGTGGTGGACCTTGAAACAAAAATCCCCTTTCTATATTAGAAAGGTTGAACACATGGTGGACCTTTAAACGAAAATCCCCTTTCTTTATCAGAGCATAGCTTGGACAAGTGGTGGACCTAGTTATAATGCCCAATATCCAAGGTGAAACACCTTAGAACCTTGCTACCTTGCTTGCCAATGTTTACGTAGCCCCTCATTTCTTTAATGGAAGCAAGGTTGGACAAGTGGTGGACCTTGAAAGCAAAGCCTCTTTGCGATATGAGAGCATAGGTTGGACCTAGTTGTAATACCCACTGCCACCTATCAACTACTATAGGACTATGCTTTCCAATGTCCAAGTATCCCTTGAGTCTTGCAAGGTTGAACACGTGGTGGACCTTGAAACCAAAATCCCCTTTCTATATTAGAAAGGTTGAACACATGGTGGACCTTTAAACGAAAATCCCCTTTCTTTATCAGAGCATAGCTTGGACAAGTGGTGGACCTAGTTATAATGCCCAATATCCAAGGTGAAACACCTTAGAACCTTGCTACCTTGCTTGCCAATGTTTACATAGCCCCTCATTTCTTCAATGGAAGCAAGGTTGGACAAGTGGTGGACCTTGAAAGCAAAGCCTCTTTGCTATATGAGAGCATAGGTTGGACCTAGTTGTAATACCCACTGCCACCTATCAACTACTATAGGACTATGCTTTCCAATGTCCAAGTATCCCTTGAGTCTTGCAAGGTTGAACACGTGGTGGACCTTGAAACCAAAATCCCCTTTCTATATTAGAAAGGTTGAACACATGGTGGACCTTTAAACGAAAATCCCCTTTCTTTATCAGAGCATAGCTTGGACAAGTGGTGGACCTAGTTATAATGCCCAATATCCAAGGTGAAACACCTTAGAACCTTGCTACCTTGCTTGCCAATGTTTACGTAGCCCCTCATTTCTTTAATGGAAGCAAGGTTGGACAAGTGGTGGACCTTGAAAGCAAAGCCTCTTTGCGATATGAGAGCATAGGTTGGACCTAGTTGTAATACCCACTGCCACCTATCAACTACTATAGGACTATGCTTTCCAATGTCCAAGTATCCCTTGAGTCTTGCAAGGTTGAACACGTGGTGGACCTTGAAACCAAAATCCCCTTTCCATATCAGAGCATAGCTTGGACAAGTGGTGGACCTAGTTATAAAGCCCCTCCTTTCTTTAATGGAAGAAAGGTTGGAAAAGTGGTGAATCTTGAAACCCAAACCCTTTGGCTATATATAGAGGATATCTTGGACAAGTGGTGGGCTTAGTTGTAGTATCCAATGTCCAAGGTCCAAGGTGAACTATGTAAAGACCTTACTTCCAAAAACAGAGTCGTACAAGTGGTTCTCCTTGAAACCAAAACCTCCTTAGTGTATTAGAACATAGCTTGGAGAAGTGGTGGACTTAGTTGTAATGGTGAATGTCCAAAGCAAACTATTATAGGACCTTGCTTCCCAAATCAAGTTTGGACAAGTGGTGGATCTTGAAACCAAAACCCCCTTACTCTATTAGAGCATAGCTTAGATAAGTGGTGGACCTAGCTGCCTTGGACCTAGCTGCCATAGCTTTAATGGAATCAAGGTTGGGAAAGTGGTGCATCTTGAAACCAAAAGCCCTTTATTGTATTAGAGCATAGCTTGGACAAGTGAGGGACCTAGTTTTAATGTGTGATGTCCAAAGAAAAGTATTACAAGACCTTGCTTTCCAATATTTGAATTGGTCAAGTGGTTAAAACTAAGTATAAAACTTTGACCATTTTCTTCTCGAATTGCCAAAAAGCTAGTTTTAGACACCCCTAAATGAAAATGGTTTAGGGTGGCCTTAAACAATGTTTTTTCAAAGACTTGAACAAAAGGGTTGTTGAAGAGTAATGACAATTTATTGTGGCTTGAAGTGCCTGAGTATGTGAAAACAAGCCTAGGTTTTCCACGAGGCAAAAGGTGACATAATAAGAACATTGGAAAGTTAGGATTGACCATGTGGCCTAAACTTTGGCAAGTGAAGTGGTGGCCAAGTTTTGTGGCACAGTGTGCACTTGGTCCTATATGTGTTGACCACTTGGCTAAATCTAGGACCATAAGGCCAAACCTTTGGCACCTTAAATATAGTATGGGACATAATCTAGAACTACTATAGTAAATAGTAAATAGTAGTATAGCTAATATGTTAATATTTGTATTATATTTAAGTATATGCTAATATAATTTATGTTCAAAATTTCACTAATGAAGAATGTTCCCATTTAGCACTCCAGATGCGGGGTCTTAGGGCAATGCCACAATGGGGTGACAAGGCAGCGCTTCCACGTGAGGTTTGGGGGTAGCGCTCTTGATGGGGATGTGGAATATAGCGCTCTCGATGGCGGGGCTTGGGAGGTTGATTTTGGGATATTGTTCTGAGCGGGGTCCTGGGGCAGCGCCCCAGGCGGGGTCCGGGGCAGCCATGTTTTTCATATTTTCAACCATGATTTCTTTAATTTTGGCCGTGTGAATTGGTTAATTTTTTATATTGCTTTTGTTTTTTTTAATCCTATGATAAAACATGGACTTGTAGCATACGTGGCATTCTAATAAACCCTATCAAGATTAGGCACACAGAGAGCGCACGAGAAACGCACACAGAGAAAGCAGGCGAGCAGCAAAAACACAGAAAGCGCACACGGATCGCACACAGTTGGAGTATACGCGCGCGTAGAGGAGCAAGCTCGGCATCGTACACAACACACAGGTGGAGTGCACAGGATTGAAAGTTCGCGCACAAGACAAAGAAACAGCAGCGTACACAACGCTTTCCAGAAGGGCAGGATCGGGCAGTCTTCTCAGGAGACATTGCACACCTCACGAATAGAGAAAAAACAGGTATTTCTCTCTCTCTCACTCTCTGTCTTTCTCCATATAGAGAAGATGGTTCTCTGTAACTCTTCTTGCACACACACTCTCTCGTCAAAAGACAGAGATACATAGTTTAAACGTATCCCCGCACACATACACATATTCCCACACATCGTCTTCCTCTCTTCCACATACATAACCACAGTGAAATCTGTTATCTTGCTGTCTCTCTCTTGAAAATACATGCACATATTCCCACACATCGTCTTCCTCACTTCCACATACATAACCACAATGAAATCTGTTATCTTGTTGTCTCTCTCTTGAAAATACGTGCACATATTCCCATACATCGTCTTCCTCTCTTCCACATACATAAACACAGTGAAATCTGTTATCTTTCTCTCTCCTCTCTCTAAAAAACAGTTATTTATCTCTCTCTCTCTCTCTATCTATCTATCTCTGTATTTGCTATCTCTCTCTTGAAAATACATGCTCATGTATGTGTGCGTCTGTGTTATCTATGTGTATGTATGTATATTTGTGTTATTTCATTGTAATACTCATACATAATGCAGATACACAATTACACTTAATTACGATATGCACACATAGTATATATACATACATAAATATCACAAATAACTAACACATTGTAATACTAGTAAAATTGAATGGAAGACTTACTTGCGTGATCTGTTAAAGTCGATTCTTGTAGCGAGTTCTGGATGTATGCTGAGCTGATTTTCCTCTAATCCATTTGTAGATATGATTGTAACTTCTGTTTCTCAAAAATAGTAGTGTTGTTTAGTGATACACCTAATGGACATAAATGGTTTAAACTAGGACATGTAGACCAAAAATACGTGTATTTCTTTGGATGAATATATACACTTTTTGGTGACCCTTACCACAAGTGGTGGACCTTAAGACCAATGGACTATAAGGACCTCCAAACAATACCTTGTACACTCAATCCTTCTTGGTATCTAGGTTGGACAAGTGGTGGACCTTGTTCAAATTCTCTAACCACTCTCTCTAACATGGTGACATAATTTAGGTGTGATAAATTCATATCTATGCAAACTAATATCAGTTTAGGCTTGTTAATTTGAATTTGTTTGAATTTATGTACAATATAATGATTTGAGGTTTGCATATTTGAATTTAGGTGGTATAATGATATCTTTTTGTGGTAAACTTGAATTTAAAATCAATTTTGCGTAGAATATTTTAAATTTAAGTAGTAAAATTTAAATTTTTATAAAAAAGTTTGAATTTTAAAATTTGGGCGGGATAGTTTAAAATTTAGGCGGGATATTTAAGATTTGGGAGGGATATTTTAAATTTAGGCGGGAAGGTTTTGAATTTATAGCGAGATCTCCCTTACATAAGAGAGTATAGGTTGGACAAGTGGTGGACCTTCAAGCTAGAGCATCCATGCTACTGGACATGATAGGTAGGGAATCTAGTTGAATATTGTATGTATAATATATATGTAATAGATCTAGCTTGGACAAGTGGTGGACCTTGGAATAAAACCCCATGTAAAACATATCATGCACATTCCAAGTGGTCAAAAAAAATATCATTTAGAATATAGCCTTATAGGTTGGACAAGTGGTGGACCTTAACACCCAGATATTCTTCATATAATGACATAGCGTGGAAAACTGGTGAATCTTGAGACCAAACCATGCTACTAGCGATAATAGCTTGGACAAGTGGTGGACCTTGAAAGTAAACCCCCCATCTACGAAATATCGTGGGTTTAAGGTATTTCGATGGAGCCTAGCATCTTGGAGACATCGTGCATCTTGCTTCTCTTCATGTTTCAATGGAGCCTATCTTAGACAAATGGTGGAGCATCCTTCTCTCCATGTTTCAATGGACCCTAGCTTGGACAAGTGGTGGACCTTTACTTCTCTCTATTATTCAATAGAGTTAGCTTGGACAAGTGGTGGACCTTGGAACCAAACCCCCATTTAAAACCTATCATGGTCACTCCAAGTGGTGAGAAAGAATAACCTTTAAGATATAGCCTTATAGGTTGGACAAGTGGTGGACCTTAACACGCGCATATTCTTAATTTAATGACATAGAGTGGAAAAGTGGTGAATCTTGAGACCAAACCACTCAGGCTACTAGCAATAATAGCTTGGACAAGTGGTGGACCTTGACTGTAAACCCCTCATCTACAACATATCGTGGGTTTAATGTTTTTCGATGGAGCCTAGCATCTTGGAGACATGGTGCACCTTGATTCTCCTCATGTTTCAATGGAGCCTACCTTGCACAAATGGTGGAGCGTCCTTCTCTCCATGTTTCAATGGACCCTAGCTTAGACAAGGGGTGGACCTTTGCTTCTCTCTATGTTTCAATAGAGTTAGCTTGGACAAGTGGTGGACCTTGGAACCAAACCCCCATGTAAAACCTATCATGGTCACTCCAAGTAGTAAGAAAGAATAACCTTTAAGATGTAGCCTTATAGGTTGGACAAGTGGTGGACCTTAACACCCACATATTCTTAATAAAAGTGGTGAATCTTGAGACCAAACCACTCAGGCTACTAGCAACAATAGCTTGGACAAGTGGTGGACCTTGAATGTAAACCCCTCATCTACGAAATATCGTGGGTTTAATGTATTTTGATGGAGCCTAGCATCTTGGAGACATGGTGCAGCTTGCTTCTCGTCATGTTTCAATGGAGCCTATCTTGGACAAATGGTGGAGCATCCTTCTCTCCATGTTTCAATGGACCCTAGCTTGGACAAGTGGTGGACCTTTACTTCTCTCTATTTTCAATAGAGTTAGCTTGGACAAGTGGTGGACCTTGGAACCAAACCCCCATTTAAAACCTATCATGGTCACTCCAAGTGGTGAGAAAGAATAACCTTTAAGATATAGCCTTATAGGTTGGACAAGTGGTGGACCTTAACACGCGCATATTCTTAATTTAATGACATAGAGTGGAAAAGTGGTGAATCTTGAGACCAAACCACTCAGGCTACTAGCAATAATAGCTTGACAAGTGGTGGACCTTGAATGTAAACCCCTCATCTACGACATATCGTGGGTTTAATGTTTTTCGATGGAGCCTAGCATCTTGGAGACATGGTGCACCTTGCTTCTCCTCATGTTTCAATGGAGCCTACCTTGGACAAATGGTGGAGCGTCCTCTCCATGTTTCAATGGACCCTAGCTTAGACAAGGGGTGGACCTTTGCTTCTCTCTATGTTTCAATAGAGTTAGCTTGGACAAGTGGTGGACCTTGGAACCAAACCCCCATGTAAAACCTATCATGGTCACTCCAAGTGGTGAGAAAGAATAACCTTTAAGATATAGCCTTATAGGTTGGACAAGTGGTGGACCTTAACACGCGCATATTCTTAATTTAATGACATAGAGTGGAAAAGTGGTGAATCTTGAGACCAAACCACTCAGGCTACTAGCAATAATAGCTTGGACAAGTGGTGGACCTTGACTGTAAACCCCTCATCTACGACATATCGTGGGTTTAATGTTTTTCGATGGAGCCTAGCATCTTGGAGACATGGTGCACCTTGATTCTCCTCATGTTTCAATGGAGCCTACCTTGGACAAATGGTGGAGCGTCCTTCTCTCCATGTTTCAATGGACCCTAGCTTAGACAAGGGGTGGACCTTTGCTTCTCTCTATGTTTCAATAGAGTTAGCTTGGACAAGTGGTGGACCTTGGAACCAAACCCCCATGTAAAACCTATCATGGTCACTCCAAGTAGTAAGAAAGAATAACCTTTAAGATGTAGCCTTATAGGTTGGACAAGTGGTGGACCTTAACACCCACATATTCTTAATAAAAGTGGTGAATCTTGAGACCAAACCACTCAGGCTACTAGCAATAATAGCTTGGACAAGTGGTGGACCTTGAATGTAAACCCCTCATCTACGAAATATCGTGGGTTTAATGTATTTCGATGGAGCCTAGCATCTTGGAGACATGGTGCAGCTTGCTTCTCGTCATGTTTCAATGGAGCCTATCTTGGACAAATGGTGGAGCATCCTTCTCTCCATGTTTCAATGGACCCTAGCTTGGACAAGTGGTGGACCTTTGTTTCTCTCTATGTTTCAATAGAGTTAGCTTGGACAAGTGGTGGACCTTGGAACCAAACCCCCATGTAAAACCTATCATGGTCACTCCAAGTGGTAATAAAGAATAACCTTTAAGATGTAGCCTTATAGGTTGGACAAGTGGTGGACCTTAACACGCGCATATTCTTAATATAATGACATAGAGTGGAAAAGTGGTGAATCTTGAGACCAAACCACTCAGGCTACTAGCAATAATAGCTTGGACAAGTGGTAGACCTTGAATGTACACCCCTCATCTACGACATATCGTGGGTTTAATGTTTTTCAATGGAGCTTAGCATCTTGGAGACATGGTGCACCTTGCTTCTCCTCATGTTTCAATGGAGCCTACCTTGGACAAATGGTGGAGCATCCTTCTCTCCATGTTTCAATGGACCCTAGCTTAGACAAGGGGTGGACCTTTGCTTCTCTCTATGTTTCAATAGAGTTAGCTTGGACAAGTGGTGGACCTTGGAACCAAACCCCCATGTAAAACCTATCATGGTCACTCCAAGTAGTAAGAAAGAATAACCTTTAAGATGTAGCCTTATAGGTTGGACAAGTGGTGGACCTTAACACCCACATATTCTTAATAAAAGTGGTGAATCTTGAGACCAAACCACTCAGGCTACTAGCAGTAATAGCTTGGACAAGTGGTGGACCTTGAATGTAAACCCCTCATCTACGAAATATCGTGGGTTTAATGTATTTCGATGGAGCCTAGCATCTTGGAGACATGGTGCAGCTTGCTTCTCGTCATGTTTCAATGGAGCCTATCTTGGACAAATGGTGGAGCATCCTTCTCTCCATGTTTCAATGGACCCTAGCTTGGACAAGTGGTGGACCTTTGTTTCTCTCTATGTTTCAATAGAGTTAGCTTGGACAAGTGGTGGACCTTGGAACCAAACCCCCATGTAAAACCTATCATGGTCACTCCAAGTGGTAATAAAGAATAACCTTAAAGATGTAGCCTTATAGGTTGGACAAGTGGTGGACCTTAACACGCGCATATTCTTAATATAATGACATAGAGTGGAAAAGTGGTGAATCTTGAGACCAAACCACTCAGGCTACTAGCAATAATAGCTTGGACAAGTGGTGGACCTTGAATGTACACCCTCATCTACGACATATCGTGGGTTTAATGTTTTTCAATGGAGCCTAGCATCTTGGAGACATGGTGCACCTTGCTTCTCCTCATGTTTCAATGGAGCCTACCTTGGACAAATGGTGGAGCATCCTTCTCTCCATGTTTCAATGGACCCTAGCTTAGACAAGGGTGGACCTTTGCTTCTCTCTATGTTTCAATAGAGTTAGCTTGGACAAGTGGTGGACCTTGGAACCAAACCCCCATGTAAAACCTATCATGGTCACTCCAAGTAGTAAGAAAGAATAACCTTTAAGATGTAGCCTTATAGGTTGGACAAGTGGTGGACCTTAACACCCACATATTCTTAATAAAAGTGGTGAATCTTGAGACCAAACCACTCAGGCTACTAGCAATAATAGCTTGGACAAGTGGTGGACCTTGAATGTAAACCCCTCATCTACGAAATATCGTGGGTTTAATGTATTTCGATGGAGCCTAGCATCTTGGAGACATGGTGCAGCTTGCTTCTCGTCATGTTTCAATGGATCCTATCTTGGACAAATGGTGGAGCATCCTTCTCTCCATGTTTCAATGGACCCTAGCTTGGACAAGTGGTGGACCTTTGTTTCTCTCTATGTTTCAATAGAGTTAGCTTGGACAAGTGGTGGACCTTGGAACCAAACCCCCATGTAAAACCTATCATGGTCACTCCAAGTGGTAATAAAGAATAACCTTTAAGATGTAGCCTTATAGGTTGGACAAGTGGTGGACCTTAACACGCGCATATTCTTAATATAATGACATAGAGTGGAAAAGTGGTGAATCTTGAGACCAAACCACTCAGGCTACTAGCAATAATAGCTTGGACAAGTGTGGACCTTGAATGTAAACCCCTCATCTACGACATATCGTGGGTTTAATGTTTTTCGATGGAGCCTAGCATCTTGGAGACATGGTGCACCTTGCTTCTCCTCATGTTTCAATGGAGCCAACTTGGACAAATGGTGGAGCATCCTTCTCTCCATGTTTCAATGGACCCTAGCTTAGACAAGGGTGGACCTTTGCTTCTCTCTATGTTTCAATAGAGTTAGCTTGGACAAGTGGTGGACCTTGGAACCAAACCCCCATGTAAAACCTATCATGGTCACTCCAAGTAGTAAGAAAGAATAACCTTTAAGATGTAGCCTTATAGGTTGGACAAGTGGTGGACCTTAACACCCACATATTCTTAATAAAAGTGGTGAATCTTGAGACCAAACCACTCAGGCTACTAGCAATAATAGCTTGGACAAGTGGTGGACCTTGAATGTAAACCCCTCATCTACGAAATATCGTGGGTTTAATGTATTTCGATGGAGCCTAGCATCTTGGAGACATGGTGCAGCTTGCTTCTCGTCATGTTTCAATGGAGCCTATCTTGGACAAATGGTGGAGCATCCTTCTCTCCATGTTTCAATGGACCCTAGCTTGGACAAGTGGTGGACCTTTGTTTCTCTCTATGTTTCAATAGAGTTAGCTTGGACAAGTGGTGGACCTTGGAACCAAACCCCCATGTAAAACCTATCATGGTCACTCCAAGTGGTAATAAAGAATAACCTTTAAGATGTAGCCTTATAGGTTGGACAAGTGGTGGACCTTAACATGCGCATATTCTTAATATAATGACATAGAGTGGAAAAATGGTGAATCTTGAGACCAAACCACTCAGGCTACTACCAATAATAGCTTGGACAAGTGTTGGACCTTGAATGTAAACCCCTCATCTACGACATATCATGGGTTTAATGTTTTTCGATGGAGCCTAGCATCTTGGAGACATGGTGCACCTTGATTCTCCTCATGTTTCAATGGAGCCTACCTTGGACAAATGGTGGAGCATCCTTCTCTCCATGTTTCAATGGACCCTAGCTTAGACAAGGGGTGGACCTTTGCTTCTCTCTATGTTTCAATAGAGTTAGCTTGGACAAGTGGTGGACCTTGGAACCAAACCCCCATGTAAAACCTATCATGGTCACTCCAAGTAGTAAGAAAGAATAACCTTTAAGATGTAGCCTTATAGGTTGGACAAGTGGTGGACCTTAACACCCACATATTCTTAATAAAAGTGGTGAATCTTGAGACCAAACCACTCACGCTACTAGCAATAATAGCTAGGGATAACCATTAAGATATAGTCTTTCAAGGGGTGAGAAAGAATAACCATTAAGATATAGTCTTATAGGTTGGACAAGTGGTGGACCTTAACACCCAAATATTCTTAATATAATGATAGAGAGTGGAAAAGTGGTGAATCTTGAGAGCAAACCACTCATGCTACTAGCGATAATAGGTTGGACAAATTGTTGATCTTGAATGTAAACTCCCCATGTACAAGATAACGTGGGTTTTAAGGTATTTCGATGGAGTCTAGAATCTTGGAGATATGGTGCAGCTTGCTTCTCTTCATGTTTCAATGGAGTCTATCTTGGACAAATGGTGGAGCATCCTTCTCTCCATGTTTCAATAGACCCTAGCTTAGACAAGTGGTGGACCTTTGCTTCTCTCTATGTTTCAATAGAGTTAGCTTGGACAAGTGGTGGACCTTGGAACCAACCCCCATGTAAAACCTTTCATGGTCACTCCAAGTGGTCAGAAAGAATAACCATTAAGATATAGTCTTATAGGTTGGACAAGTGGTGGACCTTAATACCCAAATATTCTTAATATAATAACACAGAGTGAAAAAGTGGTGAATCTTGAGACCAAACCCCTCATGCTACTAGCGTTAATAGGTTGGACAACTGGTGGACCTTGAATGTAAACCTTCCATGTTTCAATAGAGTTAGCTTCGACAAATGGTGGAGCATCCTTCTCTCCATGTTTCAATGGAGCCTAGCTTGGACAAGTGGTGGACCTTTTGCTTCTCTCTATGAGAAGAATAAAGTTAGCTTGGATAAGTGGTGGACCTTGGAACTAAACCCCTATGTAAAACATATCATGGACATTTCAAGTGGTGAGAAAGAATACCCTTTAAGATATACGCTTATAGGTTGGACAAGTGGTCGACCTTAACACCTAGATCTTCTTTATATAATGACATAGAGTGGAAAAGTGGTGAATCTTGAGACCAAACCACTCATGCTACTAGGGATAATAGCTTGGAAAAGTGACTGACCTTGACGTTAAACCCCACATGTAAACAATATCGTGGGTTTAAGGTATTTCAATGGATGCTAGAATCTTGGAGACATGGTGCAACTTGCTTCTTTTCATGTTTCAATGAAGCCTATCTTCCACCAATGGGGATCATCCTTCTCTAAATGTCTCAGTGGAGCCTAGCTTGGACAAGTGGTGGACCTTTGCTTCTCTCTATGTTTCCATAGAGTTAGCTTGGACAAGTGGTGGACCTTGAAACCAAACCCCCATGTAAAACATATCATGGTCATTCCAAGTGGTGAGAAATAATACCCTTTAAGATCTAGCCTTATAGGTTGGACAAGTGGTCGACCTTAGAACCTAGATCTTCATAATATAACGACATAGAGTGGAAAAGTGGTAATCTTGAGACCCAACCACTAGTGCTACTAGGGATAATAGCTTGGACAAGTGACTGACCTTGACGTTAAACCCCACATGTAAACAATATCGTGGGTTTAAGGTATTTCAATGGATCCTAGAATCTTGGAGACATGGTGCAGATTGCTTCCCTTCATGTTTCAATGGAGCCTATCTTGGACAAATGGTGGAGCATCCTTCTCTCCATGTTTCAATGGAGCCTAGCTTGGACAAGTGGTGGACCTTTGCTTCTCTCTATGTTTCAATAGAGTTAGCTTGGACAAGTGGTGGGCCTTGGAACCAAACTCCCATGTAAAACCTATCTTGGTAACTCCAAGTGGTGAGAAAGAATAAAGTTTAAGATATGGCCTTATAGGTTGGACAAGTGGTGGACCTTAGCACCCATATATTCTTAATAGAATGACATAGAGTGGAAAAATGGTGAATCTTGAGACCAAACCACTCATGCTACTAGAGATAATAGGTTGGACAAGTGGTGGACCTTGAATGTAAACCCCCCATGTACAAAATATCATGGGTTTGAGGTATTTCAATGGAGCCTAGCATCTTGGAGACATGGTGTAGCTTGCTTCTCTTCATGTTTCAATGGAGTGTATCTTGGACAAATGGTGGAGCATCCTTCTCTCCATGTTTCAATGGACCCTAGCTTGGACAAGTGGTGGACCTTTGATTCTCTCTATGTTTCAATAGAGTTAGCTTGGACAAGTGGTGGACCTTGAAACAAAACCCCCATGTAAAACCTATGCTGGTC
>NC_140934.1:72203990-72213936 GCF_014529385.1 Adiantum capillus-veneris | reverse complement strand
AATAACTTAAGTAAAGAAAAAAACTTGGATCTTTCACAATTAATAACTTAAGTAAAGCCAAAAAGACTTGGATCTTTGACAGTTTTTTTCAAACTAAAAAAGCACAATCTCATGCTAACAAAACTATAAATCACAATTGAAAGGTTTGAACAAGAAAAAGATCAACAATCTTAATAAGAAGGATACTTTTCATTTCATTTGATGATTACAAACTAAAATAAAGTCTCTCAAGAAATTGATAAACAAAAAATGTAGGTGACTGCTTCATTATTTTGAGCAAAAATATCAAAATCTCTATTGATTGAGCTCCATCTAGTAGTATCCTTTGTAAGATCCTGCAAGAAGGAATAAAAAGAAAGATTTGTTAGATACCATGCACATGAGTGTTCAAGCATGTGTATCAAGAATATATGACATGTCACTAGTACCTTAGGGTTGCTTTCTATCCAGCCTTAGAAGATTGTTCTCAGCTTTCACCTTATTTATATAAGCCTTTGCTGTGGTTGCCTTCAAAACTCCTTTTGTGTTACAACCCAATTGCCTAGCTAAAGTGGTCAATTGTGACGCCTTCATGCTTTCAATGGGTGTACGCTCCTTTGCCAAGATCTCTTGTATTTGGGCTCTTCTCATTTCATTGCGGTGGCTTGTGTCACTTGCATCTTCAATGATAGTTTCATCTCTGTCACCTTTTGCAGGTGGTATTCTTCTTGTAAAGAACACCTTAGCTGACCAAACATCATTTTTCTGCTTCCAATACTCCATGATTTGTTTGTATTCACTATCATTTGTCACTATAGGTTGTCCATAACGATTAGAAGCAATTAAATCACGCACATCCCTTCTCTCATCAAGCTGAATCAAGTATGGCAGTAGCTCCTCCAAGAGCATATTGTCAACCATCTTCTCAGCATCAAATTGTGGTGGAAAAATGCAATTGTTTGCTGGTGAAATACATCCCTTGTAAGGGGAGTCATCAATAAGCACTGTTCTTTGTGGATCACATTCAAACCCATGGCAATTTTGGCTAGAGGCTTGAACATTGCCTCAACGTTTGGATTGTCGGGTCTAAACAATTTTTGGTTTGAGCGGGTGTAGCAAACATCTTGCGACCAATTGCAAAGAAAGGCAATGTATCCTCAGCTAAGTTGTTTAGTGCTGCAAGGATTTGATACACATTATTCCTAGTAGCTGTCGACCAAATTGCAACATTAAACCTTTGTAAATAGTCTTCAAGAATTGGATGCAACCTGGCCTGAGTATAATATATCTTTTTGAATCCATTTGCACTGAGTTGTGGTGTGAGGATGGTTGAGGGGAACGTTTCAACAATAGACCATTTAAATCCAATATAATTGTAAGCATGGATTTCTCAACATCTACGCTACATGACGTAGTACCAATTGGCAATAGCTCGTGAGTGGACTTTTCAGTCTCTTTTGATGTATGTTGCATTTTTGAAGCATCGATTTCTTGGTTCTCATTATTGGAAGCTTGCTCAAGTTGCACAACACTAGACTCTAGTATAGAAATATCATCCATCTTGGGCACTTTAGAAACCATAGAATCTATGGATTCTATAGTTGTTGACTGAACCATAGGAGCGTTATCCATCCCAGTTTGTGAATCTAAGAAAACACACACACAAATGGTATCTCAAAACCACTAGAATTTTATTCACCATATTTATATGTAGAACTCCTAGTAAGAAATTTATTTAAGGTAAAGTCGTTGTTAGAATCCTTGCAACCATTTTCAGCATTCGTACACCAAACACCACTTGTCTAAAATACAATCTACTAACTCAACATTTTCCATCCTACACTTTATTAAAGATGAGTACTTAAAGTGAAAACTAAAAGCCACCCTTGTTGAGGAAACATGGATACAAGGTCCACCAAATGTCCAACCTAGACTACAAGAAAATAATTAGAGATTTGGCTTAGATTTGGATTCAAAGGCCACCACTTATTCAAGTAAGATAACTCCACTTGTTTAAGACAGTAATGTTTGAAGCCCCACCACTTGTCCAACCTAGACATTGATTAAATTTTGGTAAGATTTATCACAAATCTAGAGTAGAATCAAGATTCTATGGCCAAGGTAGTCAAATATGTTAGACAACACACAAAGCATAAGAGCACTCTAGATTCTCGTTGAGCATAAACTAAACAATAATCAAATGTTATATTCACTTGAGATTTCATCCATGAAAAATGAAAATGATGCATGTACTTGAGATTTCCATCCATGTACAATACTTTACAATGTCAAGTAAAGTTATAGTCAGCAAACAACTCTTCTCCTGCTTCAACTTGACAAATAGTCTCAATGCATACATGGCCATATTCTTCTGACTTGATGTGTGAAGAGGTGCATTTATGCCAAGGTGGCAAATTTGGATCAAATGTATAGCGTACGTTGGGACAGACATTTGTACTGTGAGAACTATTTATATAGCCCGACACGTTTCCTTCTTCTACACAACCAATAATGTATGATTGATCTTCCTCTTCTTCTATGTTTGGATCCTCTAGAAGAGAATATTTATAAGCTCTTGGAAATATTTTGCATATCTTTTTCCAGTCTTGAAATCTATACTTATGCCCTCCATAGTTTAGAATAGTCAAACCACTTTCCAGGGTAGTATGCACAAATAGCCCATAACCAGCTCCTTCAATACATGAAAGTCGCACTTCAAAATCCACACCGTTAATATGGAAAATTACATCTTTGGGAATAGGAAAAGTTGGTGTCCCAAAAGGATCTTCATGCCAATCATAGTGTGAAATACATCTAGTTTTTATATCACTTAACTCCTTTGTGTCTGCAAAAAGAAGAAAATATTATGCATAAAATAATGACAATATCAAAGAAAGATATCATTATTTTATAGTCCAATAGGTCCATTGTATGGAAGACTTAGAGTGCCTCTTACATGGTGCCTCCAAGGTTTCCAAAAAATAAAATCATTGGAAAAAAAAGGCCACTGTGTCTCCAATCTATTGCCCATTTGAAGCATAGAGAGAACCAAGGTCCACCACTTGTCCAAGCTAGACATGGAGCATTGACACAAGATCCAACACTTATCCAAGAACCCTATAGTATATGTGGTAACATGGGATGCATTGATGCAACAAAAGTAGTCTAGCCTCCTCATCCATCTCTTTTTTCTTGTAGCCTAGAGGGATTAGTTTCAAGGTCTATCACTAGTCAAAAACTACACATAGAACATTGATACAAGGTTCCACCACATGTGAAACCTATCATCTCTAGTAGCATGGATGGTTTGATATCAAGGTTCATCGCGTGTCCTACCTATACTCTATTGTAGCATATAGATTCTGGTTTGGTGGTACTACACTTGTCCAAACTTGGCTTGTTGTTGATATCTGGAGGTAATCAAGGGTCCTCCACTTGTCCAAGTTAGGCATATAAAACAATTGCAAGGTCCACCATGTGTACAACATATGATTGATTATAGCATGCATGGTCTTATTTCATGGGCAACCATCTTCTCTCCAACATGTGTCCAACCTCGGCTCCATTGAAGCATGGAGAGAAGCAAGGTCCACCACTTATCAAAGCTATTATTTTCTCCCAGTGCTTTCAAAACCCATAATACGTTGTACATGGGGGGGGGGGATTCTTGTTTCAAGGTCCACCCCTTGGCTAAGATTGGATCCATTGAAACATAAAGAGAAGCAAGCTCTACCATTTGTCCAAGCTAGGAGCCATTGAAACATGAAAACCCCATAATATGTTGTATACGAGGGGTGTTTTTCAAGGTCTACCACTTGTCTAAGCTATGGTCCATTGGAACATGGAGAGAAGCAAAGCTCCACCACTTTTCTAAGCTAGGATCCATTGAAACATGGAGAGAAGCAAGCTCCATTGTTTGTCTAAGCTAGGCTCCATTGGAACAAGGAGAAAACAAGCTCCACCACTTGCCTATTATTGCATAGAGATTCTGGTTTGAAGGTCCACCACTTGTCCAACCTTGCCTTCATGTATGGAGATAATCAAGAGTGCAATGCTTCTCTAAGCTAGGGACATAAAAGAGTTTCAAGGTCCACTACATATACGATCTATGATGGGTTGTAGCATGGGAGGTTTCATTTTAAGGTTGACCACTTCTCCAGCTCCGCTTGTCCAACCTCAGATCCATTGAAGAATGGAGAATAAAGGTGTACCAACTCTCCAAAATAGGCAGGACAATCTCTATAAAACCCATGAATTGTTAATATATGCTATGCTGTGGAGTTTTGTTTGAAGTTCCACTCCTTATCCAAGCTACAATCCATTGAAGCATGGAACTAAGTAAGATATATCTCTAGTCCAAGATAGGATCCATTGAAACATAGAGAGAATCAAGGTCCACCACTTGTCCAAGCTATGCATGGGTAATTGATATAAGGACCACTACGTTTTCACCTATACTATGCTCTATCATGGATGGTTTCATATCCTACCACCAATTTTCCAACCTATTTAGTAGGTTGTATTATGGGGGTTTGGTTTCAAGGTACTTCACTTGTCTGAGGTGGGTTCCATTGAACCATGGAGAGAAACTATGTCTACCACTTGTCCGAAATATGCTCCTTTAAAACATAAAAACAAGGTCCACCACTTGTCCAAGCTAAAGTTTCTCTCCATTGAAGCATGGAGAGAAACAAGGTCTACCACCTGTCCAAAATATGCTCCATTGAAACATAAAAGCAAGGTCCACCACTTGTCCAAGCTAATATAACAAATGGGTGTTGGTTACAAGGTGTACCACACTTGTCTAAACTAGTCTTCATGCAAGGTCTACCACATGTCCAAGCTATATGAGCTTGTTTTGAAGGTCTACCACACCTCTTGAAATTAGGATCCATGTAAGGTCCACCTTTTGTCAAGCTATGCATTTAATGAGTACTAAAACTAAGTAAATTGCAGTACTTAAATACCTTTCCAAGCTCATTAAGATTTTGGTCTCTAAGGCCGGCCACCACCACATGTCTAATCTATGCTCTAATTGATTACTTATGCTATTTCTCTCAAAGTCCAAACATAAGCTCCCTTCTAGCAAGGTTAGTTTAAATTTAGGCTCCAGCACCTGTCTAAGCTAGGTTCAATTTATGAAGCATCACCATTTAACCATGCTACGATCTAATGTATCATATCAAGGGGGTATTGATAAAAGGTCCAAAACTTATTGAGTTCAAGCTCTTAAGTAATTAAGTCTTTGTGAGTATTAAATGTTTTAGTTTTAGTCTACAGATCCACCATTCAAAAACTCAAGTAATTTACTATTTACATTCAAACCTTGAATGCTTGAGATAAAAAATACAAGCTCAATCAATACTATATAAAGCAAAATCTAACATTAAGAGTATCAAATCAGTAACAAGAAACACTAACATGCACAAGAAACTCAAAACATACGTGTCTCCATTTCCAAAAAGTCCTCCATTGACAGAGGATGGTGTTGTTGTTGTTCTTCTTCTCTTTGTGGAGAGCACTCCTCTGTAACAGGCACAATGTCGCCTGATTGCGAAGTGGATTGTTGAAGTCCAGCCCATTTTTCTATATCTTCATGAGACTTAACAAAGTCTAGCAGCATGGTCTCCATGCTTTTTGCCTCCTCCACACTATCAATTAAGCAGATGACTTCTTTTTTCTGTTGTATTCCTTCTTGTGCAACCAAGGAGCCATCACCAAAAACATCAACAAGCTTGCGGTCTTCAAAACAATATGTACGAATGTAGTGCTTGACCAAAGCTCTTTTTTTGGCCTCCAAATATTGCAAATCTGACATATCGTTATCTGCTACTTGAAGAAGAGAACAATCAATTGGCATGGGATGTTCCTCTGATCTTCTTCTCAGGTCTTCAAATGCATTGCCTTGTCCCAAGAAGGCAATAACTGTTAGGAATTGAATTGCTCCTTTGCAAGGAGCTGATGGAAAGTGATGCAATGCACCACAACAATGGTAGCTCAAATTATCTCCCATGGCGTGAAAGGCACATTGCAATTTTGTGAAGTTAGTGAAATCCACAAATGCAAGAAAGACAAATCCAGGATCTGTTGACCCTCCAGCAATAGCCAAGATCCCATCCAAAGCATTGTTAAATGTCTCCTCACTCCACTTCAAATTGCCTCCAACGTTTTTTGTCATATCTAAAACACATAAGCCAATAGGCACTTTATTATTGAAGTGGCGCATCAAGTAGAGATTGCCTTCCATTTGTAGGCTCACCACATAGATTGACCATGGCAAATCTCTAGGCTCAGTTTTCTCCTTTTGAAGGTGAATTGCCCATTGCATGTATTTTATTGCTCCATCTGGAAAAGCCATTTTCTTTGTTCCACGCGTCAAACTAGATCTGATCCATTCCTCGCATAGCATTAAAATTGTTTTATAAACAACATCATTGATGTTATACATTTTGACCACCTCCTCCCAGTCTTTACATGGTGAAGACTCATTCAAATTGTTGAAGCCTTCAAGAAGTGCATCTTGAATCAATTTGTCTTGCTTCAACTGCTTGATTCGATCATACATGTCAGTTGCATCACCATCCTTTGCACTCTTTGACAGTAAAATCTTCTCATCTCTAATCTCTTCTTGAATAGTCTTTACCTCTGATTCCTCAAGGCCACAAAGATATCTAAATACAGTTGTTGGGGGTTTCTTATTCTCCTCTTCTAGATTTTCAATGATTTCTATCCAGCAATCATAAACTAAATCAGAGTAGGTGACCATGTGTGCCTGTTTAGCAATCCAACTTGCTGCTGCACTCATTCTTGCCAATCGAAGAAAACCCTGAAAAGAAATAGAGAAATAATTAAACTATTGAGCAAGATTTGTTAATTAAACACTATCAAAAAGACAAAGAAAATAACTTACATCCCATCCGGCACGAGATGCATGTCCCTCTGCAATTCCACTTGCTGCCTTTGGTGGTCGTCCTGCGAAGATCCATTGACTCCGTAAATGTCTCAATATTTGGCTGTAAGGTTGCTTGACATACAATGCCTGAGCCTCCTCATTTGCAATGGCAGATATAGCAGTTGCAACAAATGGAGGAGCATTCACAACAATGCGAGCCTTTCTAAATTTATACACGCTAATCAGTCTTTCAAAGATCTCTTTGTTGTTTTGTTCATTGTGAAGCAAAACTTTTGCAGCATAGATTGAATGCTGCCCATCAAGAATCCAATAATGATAATCTTTAATTTTTTGCTCCTCTACCTCTTCTACTGCCAAAGGAGTCCCCTTCTTTGATTTTGCATTTCGAACAGGCATCAAATATGCACATGCTGCAGGCTTGGTCGTACTCCGTGAAAATCCAAATAACACACTTTCAGCGTGTTTTTTATCCATAATACGTGCATTATAGTGATCAGGAGCAAGCCAACAATTTTGAATAGGGATATCAAATTCCCTATATTGGAAAGGAAAATAATTTATGTACTTATTCATTCCACCTGTATCTTTTTCTTGTCCTTTCATGGCCTCAGCTTCTAAAACATCTGGATCCACAATTCTCATCTTTGACATTGAACCCTCTGTTGATGAGGATGCCAAAGATGCCTTGTCTACATCCAAAATGGAGCTAGTTCGCTTAGCTTCTACTTTCTGCACTTTTGCTTGCTTCTTTGTGGATGGTGGTCGTGAAGCTTTCACCTTTTTTCGTTGTAGTGTGGCAATGATGGAGCTTTGAAGTTGATCTGCTGTGATATTTGGATTTGATTCTGCAAACTTCCATCCTCGAGAAAACATTGTCTCTTCTTTGTTTCTAGACATGCGCTCCAATGCATATGCTCCTGGAGATAGTTGAAATTCTAGATTCATTGGAACTAGAATGTCAATGCATTCCACCTCTGGATGACTATCAACTACAGAGACAGATGCTTCCACAACTTGTCCAACATCTTCAAACAAGCTGTCATTATCCTTTTTGGCAATAAATAGATGCACCTTATGAAATTGTGCACCCTCTATACCATGTATGTCCAAATACCATTTCCTAAGATCATTGCAAGTATAGTCAACTGAGACAGCAACCCTTGCAACCTGTTTTTTTGGAGCCATCTTTCCTGAAACAAAAAAAACCAAATGTTATTTTAACATATACTTTTTTGTAATGGATTAAGTTTGTGTGAATACAAGTTCCACCACTTGTTCAAGCTAGATCTAAGCAAGTATACATAGTGATCATTTAAGCTAGTAAACTAAGGGAAGGGAGAAGTAAGGTCCACCACTTGTCCAAGCTTAGCTCTAGACAACATGGAGAGATTGGAGGTCTACTAATTGTCTAATATAGGCTAACTATATTGAAACATAGAGAGAAGCAAAGGTCCACCACTTGTCCAATCTAGGGTCCATTGAAACATGGAGAGAAGGATGCTCCACCATTTGTCCAAAATAGGCTCCATTGAAACATGAAGAGAAACAAGATGCACCATGTCTTTGAGATGCTAGGCTCCATTGAAATACCTTAAACCCATGATATTTTGTATATGTGGGGTTTAAATTCAAGGTCCACCACTTGTCCAACCTATTATCCCTAGTAGCATGAGTGGTTTGGTCTCAAGATTCACCACTTTTCCACTCTATGTCATTATATTAAGAAGATCTGGGTGTTAAGGTCCACCACTTGTCCAACCTATAAGGCTATATCTTAAATGGTATTATTTACCACCACTTGGAATGCACATGATGGGTTTTACATAGGGGTACGGTTCCAAGGTCCACCACTTGTCCAAGCTAACTCTATTGAAACATAGAGAGAATCAAAGGTCCACCACTTGTCCAAGCTAGGCTCCATTGAAACATGGAGAGAAGGATGCTCCACCATTTGTCCAAGCCAGGTTTGATTGAAACATGAAGAGAAGCAAGCTGCACCATGTCTCCAAAATGCTAGGCTCCATTGAAATATCTTAAACCCATGATATTTCGTACATGGGGGGTTTACATTCAAGGTCCACCACTTGTCCAACCTATTATCACTAGTAGCATGAGTGGTTTGATGTCAAGATTCACCACTTTTCTACTCTATGTCATTATATTAAGAAGATCTGGGTGTTAAGGTCCACCACTTGTCCAACCTATAAGGCTATATCTTAAAGGGTATTCTTTCTCACCACTTGGAATGACCATGATAGGTTTTACATGGGGGTTTGGTTCCAAGTTCCACCACTTGTCCAAGCTAACTCTATTGAAACATAGAGAGAAGCAAAGGTCCACCACTTGTCTAAGCTAGGGTCCATTGAAACATGGAGAGAAGGATGCTCCACCATTTGTCCAAGATAGGCTCCATTGAAACATGAAGAGAAGCAAGCTGCACCATGTCTCCAAGATGCTAAGATCCATTGAAATACCTTAAACCCATGATATTTTGTACATGGGGAGTTTACATTCAAGGTCCACCACTTGTCCAACCTATTATCTCTAGTAGCATGAGTGGTTTGGTCTGAAGATTCACCACTTTTCCACTCTATGTCATTACGTTAAGAAGATCTGGGTGTTAAGGTCGACCACTTGTCCAACCTATAAGGGTATATCTTAAAGGGTATTCTTTCTCACCACTTGAAATGTCCATGATATGTTTTACATGGGGGTTTGGCTCCAAGGTCCACCACCTCTCCAAGCTAACTCTATTGAAACATAGAGAGAAACAAAGGTCCACCACTTGTCCAAGCTAGGCTCCATTGAAACATGGAGAGAAGGATCCTCTACCATTTGTCGAAGCTAACTCTATTGAAACATGGGGGGTTTACATTCAAGGTCCACCACTTGTCCAACCTATTAACGCTAGTAGCATGAGTGGTTTGGTCTCAAGATTCACCACTTTTTCACTCTATGTCATTATATTAAGAATATTTGGGTGTTAAGGTCCACCACTTGTCCAACCTATAAGGCTATATCTTAAGGGTTATTCTTTCTCACCACTTGGAGTGA
>NC_140934.1:72159782-72203790 GCF_014529385.1 Adiantum capillus-veneris | reverse complement strand
TCAATAACACCAGCTTGAATGAGATTTGCATCTGTCCGAGGGTGTCTACATCGACGGAATCTCCATCACTTACTACGACAACTCTTAGCTATGGCAAGCTTGATGGAGTAGGCAAGGCCGGCGCTCTAACAAACGTCAACATCCCTCTTCTCCCTCTTGAAGCCCTGGAGATTGCAAAAGAGGCTATGGTGGTGGTACTCAAAACCACATGCTTTGCCCAAGCCACAGCTCTCTCTCTCTCTCTCTCTCTCTCTCTCTCTCATCTCTCTCTCTCTCTCTTCTCTCTCCACTCTCTCCTCTCTCTCTCTCTTCTCTCTCCTCTCCTCTCTCCTCTCTCACACACACCCACACCACACACACACACACAGTGAGCTTGCCTGCGTCGACTTCTGCACGCATATTGCCAAAGTGGGCTAGCAAGCTCACGCTCAAGCTACAATGGCTTGGTAGGAGAGAACCGGGTGAGCACCTCTCTCTCTCTCTCTCTCTCTCTCTCTCTCTCTCTCTCTCTCTCTCTCTCTCTCTCTCTCTCTCTCCTCTCTCTCCTCTCGCTTGCCTGGTAGGTTGTGAAACAGTGCCTTGGTAGGAGAGAGGAGGCGAGCACCTCTCTCTCTCTCTCTCAGTTTTTTTTTTAAAAAAAACTAAGAGAGAGAGAGAGAGAGAGAGAGAGAGGACTAAGTAGTTGTGGGATGAAGTTGAATGATGGTTGCAATGGGTCGATCTGTAAGCCGGTGCGTGGGTTGATGTCGAAGAGGGCAGGCGTGATTTGGGATGCAGATACTTGTAAGCTCGACGTAGTAGTAGATTGGATGTTGAGGTTGACGATGAGTGGAGACGCGGAGTGCTCTACGATGCAGCTATGATGGAAAGGCGAGGGGGACGCGGCTTAGACCCATGATTCCCGCCATGGCCTCGAGGCCGCCCGCTTGGTCACAGCAGCTCCGACGGCGCCGAACAGGAAGTCAAGCAGCACGAGTGTCGGAAAACGACTTGGCCGACGGTCATACCACCGTCGTCTTACACTTTGAGGTAGGCGCAAATGGGACTGTCCGCGTCGACATTTAATTGGAGGCGGCGCCCAGGAGATTGAGAGAGGGGATCAGTCGCCTCTAATCATGGGAAGACTTGTTGAGCCCACTCGGGGATCGAAGATGGGCTGGTCCAGCTGCTCGAAGCACGGGTGGTAGGGCTTGCATTGCAACCACGTGAGGTCGGCGGCCGTGTCCATTGTCATGTGAAAGGAGCGACGGGCCCAGGGCTAGAAAAATACATTTTTCCTAACCGAACAAAATAAGGGAAACTTGAAATTCTCCCGGTTTTTAGGTCAAAATTGAAGCTTTTGCCGGTAATTACACTAAAACTTATGTAAATTTTCCAGTTTTCTTAAAGGCAAGCTCAAAATCTAACCAGGATTTTATAATTTCAGCCGGTTAAAAATACACTAGACCCGATTTTTTCTAACACTGGACGGGCCGCACATAGTAGTTAATGCTACCAAGCTCAAAACCGAGATGAGCGATAATGTTCAACGCCTTCGATCTTGGAGCACCTGCCTAATTAGCTGGCATGTATTGTTATTTTTTATGTGTCGATGCTCGTCTCCAGCACGTCCCAACACCGGCATTGCAACGTGGCTACTCTATTGAATGACGAACGTGAGAACGGTGCTGGCGTTGCTCGAAAACTCATCTTGTTTGTCGTGATATTGCAGGTGCAAGTGCATGCCTGCGAAGCTGAAACTAGAGCTACCAATTTGTTTAATTCCTTTATATGGGAGACCAGGAACTCAGTAGTATTGGTTAAAACTCCCATGCATTTTCACTTCCATGGAGTCTCCTAGCCTCAAGATCACACTTCTTGAGGACTTTATATCCTTGCCTTGATATTGTCCATGTGCAAAGGATTATGTGCCAAATTCTTCCATGACGGACGTACATCAGTATAGTGCATGATGTGTTAGGGAATTCTGACAACTTGGACCTTTGGTCCAATGTGATTTTCATAGAGAAGCAGCTGCAGCGGGAGTAAAAGGGGCGGATATGCATCTAGACGGTGACAAAGAGAATGGCAGTAAGGAGTTTACGATGATTTTGGTCAGTCGCATGTCTGCATGGTTGGAGAGGTATGCATGCAACATTCTATTCGAGGATATGCCCGCAAAATGTTTTAAGGGTGTGTTGGTGCTGCTCATGCACATGTGTCCGCACCCAGCTTTGTGCAAGGCAGTTGTGACACAACTTAAGAGGCAGATGTTGGAGGTCTTCCCGACTGGGCAACACGATGTGTGTGTGTGTGTGTGTGTGTGTGTGTGTGAGAGAGAGAGAGAAGAGAGAGAGAGAGAGAGAGAGAGAGAGAGAGAGAGAGAGAGGCTATCCTTTCCCTGCCAGAGAGAGATCCTTCCTTCACTTTCCTCTTCATTGCTATTTGCTTCTATGCCGAATGGCAATGACACAACCCCGTTAAAAGGAAGGGAGAGAGAGAGAGAGAGAGAGAAGAGAGAGAGAGAGAGAGAGAGAGAGAGAGAGAGAGAGAGAGAGAGACAATGATCCCTGTCCATTCTCGCGTAGCATAGATATGGAGGTCCATGGGGCGGGCTGAGGAAGAGGGTGTCAATCTCATCGAGGGCAAGCTCATATCAAAGTCGACGTTTGGTATCTCTAAACGCTCCTGAAGAAAATAGAGAGAATCGTAGACACGCGCCCACTTCCTGTTGCCATGTGGCAGTTTCGAGAGACGCTTATCTCCATTATTATAGTTAGAGTTAGAAGTTGCCAAAAAATTCTTTCAGCATAAGGGCATCACACATTGTGTTAGTAATCTGCGTCGAGGCATGATGGACAAGTCAGTAGACTTGGGATCCCAAGCATCTACGAACTTTGAGGAATGCTCATATAAACATGGAAAATTTAAGAGAAAGTTTTTCTATTAAATTTCTCTAAAATATGTTGGTTTTCTCACCTTCTACTTTGAATTTTGAAGATAAATCTCAAAATTTATAGATGGAAATATACTAAACCTAGGTTTCTTTTGTTTATCAACATGGTTGGGTGAAAGAGAACTTGCATGGGAGAAGTTATCCTAAGAAAAGTGCTCATAACTTTATCCACCTTGCATACTCTTTTATCAAAGCACTCCTTATAATCCCCCACCATTACCACCTCCCTTGACACCTTTGTCACCACCATCTTTGGTAGCACCACTAACTTTTCCACCCCCTTGATGTAGGCTTCATATGATAGTTTGACACAAACTTTAATACATACCATGATGTGGAGTTCTCAAAAGAATGACCTCATTATTAGAATTATTTTCAAGTTCCCACAGTTTTCTCTAGAGTAACTTAAAAATGAATAGTATGGTATCGTACATCAACCCATAATAACTTGACGTAGAGTGAGAGAGAGGAGAAGAAGAAGAAGTGAAGAGCTCCCAAACTCTCCTTATTCATGAGATTTGTTTCAGTGGCAACAACCTTACCTTTTTAGTGTAAATCTTGTGGTTTAATCCTTTGATTGGGGCTGAAATTGGAGAGGAATATCAACATGCCATTGTAATGGCTCCAAGTGTTCTAGCCCATCAAAGGAAACACTCTACCCAAACCTTGTTCAAAGGGTTTTGTCGGTCAAAAATTTGTGGTTGATTTACCATTAAAAATAAGTGCAATCTTGAATTAATTTTTTGTTGTTGTGCTTGAAGTCAAGGCTAAGAAATCATGTTTGGTTTTTGTTTTGTATATGTGCCTTGCCCTATCCTGCTCGTTTTATGGATTGCTAGGAGAATCTCGCTCGAGCTTTGAGATTCCTCCTCCACAAGTGCTGGAAAGTATTACATCACATTCGCTAAAAACAGTGGGCTGGATTTTATTGCATGTACAAGTACATCAAAATATTTACCCACACAAGTTCTATGTGGTTGAGGATGAAAGCACACAACACCCCCATGTTGTTGGGACAACCTTGGCAAAAAGAGTATAATGTGCAGATAGATTGGAATGCGGATGTAGTCAAAATTCAGTATGCACAAGAACAACAGGTGGTAACCTTTACTCAGCAACCCAGGAAGAATCAGCTGGTGGCAATGCAATCACTAGATAAAGAGCCAAAAGGAAGGGTGCCACTAAAGAACAACATGGCGAACAAACAAGGAACTGCCAACCATGTTCACTACAAACATCCAACAAAACAGACCGCAGTGTCAAGATCAAGGTTAGCAACATGCGACAAACAAGTATGGGTGCGAAAGGATAGAAATGACATGGTAGACAGACATCAGTACAATAGAAGAACTCAACAGAAGCAGAAACAGATATGGATTCCAAAGAAAATGCTCAGCAAAAACTTAAAAGGCGTTTATTACATACATGACAACTTAAAAGGCGTTTATTACATACATGACAAAATCTGTGCTTTTGTGAAGCTTGATGGCATTCAGATCTTATACAAGCTAATGCAAGCACTTTTAGCCAATAAAACTCGCTTTTGCATGCATCTATCACTTGGGAGATAATAAGTTGATTTTTGGCCTAATCTTGAAAGTTGATTTTTTGACTTACTTGTAGGTTGCTATATCCTTTCCAAGATCAGTGTGACGACCAAAAATGCTATTTTAAAGCTTTGATCTCACCTTATGAGTCACGTATACCTGAAAACTCTGAAATTTTCCACAAGCAACTTTGGTGATGTCAATTCAGAGGGTGAGATGGATTGGAAACCTTTCTTAATTCCTACTTACCCTACTTCTAATCACATTAGCTGCGACTTGCATTTGGATCCCGAAAACGAAGCAATAGGAACTCCCTTCAGTACAAGTACTATCGGCATGCAGACAAACACAACATAGAAAACCGGCAAACCGATCCATGTGGGTGCCAATCAGCAGCAAAACACTGAGTACCGCGGAAGTAGCAAGAAACCTACAAAAACCCACAAAGCAAAGCTACAAATGGAAAGCAAAAGAGACAAGGTCTACGGCCAATTCTGCCACGAAAATTCTCTCCAAGGAGACGACTACCGCCATACCGACAATAGCAGCAACAAAACCGAATTTCGCAAGAAAGACAATCAAACAAAGAGCGATACAGCTACAATTTTTAGTCGCAAAGAAAATCTGTCGATCAAATCAACAAAAACAAAACACGAAACCTTCACGGCGAATGCCAAAAAGCATTGATAGCCGACTTTCAAAAATCGAGAGAAAAAAAAGAAAAAGAAACTTATTTCACCCCCCCTCCCCCCCCCCCCCCCCCCCCACCCTACTCTCAGTACCCCCACCACAGCTTATTTTCCCCCCCCCTCCGCCCGACGTGCATTGGATAAAACACTCTAGCTCTCTCTCTTCCATTTTTCCTACATACCCCCCCTTCCCTAATATCTCTCTCTTCCAATTTACCCCCCCCCCCCCCCGGCCAGGCAGAAGCTCAGAAAAGGCCCGACCCCTCTCTCGTGCTCCCTCGGTGAGAGCCGCATGAACCCCCCCCCCCCCCCCCCCCTTTCCGCTCCCCGTATTCTTACACTCACTCTTACACTCACCCTACATTTCCCCCTCACATTACCCTCTACCCTTATTCCCCACCTCCCTTTGGCCCCTAATATTCCTTCCCCCCGACCCCTCCTCCCTCTTCCCCACCCGCTCGCCTCACCTCCCTCGGCCTCATTCCCCCCCCCCCCTCGACCTCATTCCCCCCTCTTTGGCCCCGGATATATTCCTTCACCCCCCCCCCCCCCCCCCCCCCCCCCCACCCATTGACTAATCCCCTCCTCGTCCTCAAGCTCCCATGCAAGACAACCCATCCTCCCCCCTCTCCCTCTCACCCACACAACTCCCATGCCCCACAACCCCCCCCCCCCCCCCCCCCCCCCCCCCCCTCACTCTCCCTCACACACACACTCTCTCTCTCTCTTATCCCCAATCCTCACCCCTCCCATCCCCTCACACTCTCCCTCTCATTGCTCTGCTCTGCGTGGAAACTCTCTCTCTCTCTCTCTCTCTCTCTCTCTCTCTCTCTCTCTCTCTCTCTCTCTCTCTCTCTCTCTCTCTCTCAGCCGGCCGCTCAGGCCAGCTCCGCGAGGAAACACTCTCTCCACCCTCTCACGGGCAACACACACACACACACAACACACACACACACACACACCTCACCTCACCCCCCCCTCTCCCTCTCTCACCCATGCGCTGTGCGCCGCAGCTCCCATCGCCACACACCACACCCTCGCTGAGAGCAGTTCGCAATTAACGCACGCACACACACACGCCCTCACGAGCAGCAACGTCCACAAATACACACACACACACACAAACACACACCACACACAACACCACACACAAACACACACACACACACCCTACCCTACACACACACACCACACACACACCCCACCCCTATTCTACACCCCCTCCTCCGCCTTGCGCAGAAGAGCACGCCGCCGGCCATCATCGCCAGAAAAAAGGAAAAAAAAAACAAAACCATATATACAATATATATATATATATATAAGCCCCCCTTCCCACGCACGTTTTCGTACACACATGCCTATACAAAACACACACACAACACACACACACACACACACACACACCACACACGCGCATATGCACACCGCATCACAAGTAGGAAGAAAACGGCTACGACATGAATAAACAAAAGAAGAAGGATCCAAATCACGCGCCGCCAACAACAAAAAGAGAAAATGCACCGAAGGCATGTCCCAGCCGACTCCGAAAAGAAGTACGCTCGACACCCATGCACCAGTAGCACGCTATTCGCGGCAACACACAACCACAACGCCATCCCAGTAATTTTTAGGTTATCTTTATCATTACCTTCAGTTTTCACCCGAGCCATTGTAAATTTCCATTTTTGTAAATATCCTCTCTCTAGGTGATGGTCACAAAGGCCCACCTAGAGATTCCCATCTTTTAATAACCTCCCCAAAACAAAGCAAGGGTCAACCGCATCGGTCCTACCACTTGCTTTGTCTCCCCGATTAAGATTACCCTAACCACACTGGGATTACCATAATCTAAGCAGCCAACACCTATAAATTGGCACTGAGAGATCACTATCGGGAGGGGGGCAATTCATGAGGATCCAAGCATTTGGTAGAGTGTAGTAGGAGGGATTGACACCATCACCATCACGGGGAGGGGGCTTGTGTGTTGGGTTTGCCTTGGGAATTGCACAATGCGAAGGGAATCACATCCATCTCTCGACTCCAATGGTCGATGCACACACGTATGCATGTCCTTGGTAGTAAGTATTCACAATCATTGAGCCGCCTTAGAGAACGCACCAAGTAGGTTGCACCATCTCCTCCCCCTACCTCTCTACCACCGCGGCATGCCGCCTTGTAAATATTGCAGAAAATTCATTCCCTCACACCCCGAGGGTTTTCATCATTTGCAAGTATTCTGTGTGTGTGTGTGTGTGTGTGTGTGTAGGCTCGCGGTGCTCATACCATCGTGGGTTTTGTTTCTTAGCCGCTCAAAGCTAGGTGGTGCCCCCTGTTCGCTTTATCGTGGCAGGCTCGAGGCGCGCCATTCGGCCCCCGGCGTTTTAGAGGCCGTCGGGGTTGGGGGTCCGCTTTGCGTCCGTCAACATATTGCTTATACCCTCTTCTTGAACAACATTAATTTTTCCATGCATTTACCGAGTATGCATCATATAGGGCCACATTACACGGCCAACCATTAGCACAATTTTTTCAACCCATGCACGGAACATAACCGAGGTGATACCTTGTCGTCGGGAGGAGGACTCCGGCTAGGAGGGAGGGAGGCATTCTCAAATGCAGACCCAATGGCAAAAAGAGTAAAAAGGCCATGTTTTTCAACTATTTTAAGGGTTGTCGATTGTGAATTTTTTTGGACTAACCCAAGTACATATGCCCTTATACAACATAAATCTACAAGTATATGGAGCCAAACGCCAAATCAAGCCCTAGGTGTGTGTATATAAGTAAAAATAGTCATTTTTCGGACAAAATAGTGGTAAAACGGAGAAATCCGGCCATAAAAATTGCATGTGAGTGTATATAGTGTTTTGCGGTGATGTTTAATTTATTATGATTTTTGGGGATTTTTTGGGTTTAATTTTCTATTTTCCTTTTAATTTTATTAATTTTCAGCAGAAAAACTTCAAAAATACAAAAAGCAGGTGAAAAACGATGTAATGAAAAAAAAAAATATGGGGATGATCAGTGACTATAGGACAATCTATGGTACAATGGAGGTGCAATTATGAGAATGGAGCAAAAAGCGTGTTTTGGCCAGATTTTGACCAAAACGTCAAATTTCTCAAAAATTGGGCAAATGGAGTCCAAATCAAGAATTTTTGAGCCTAAACCGCATCTCGCAAGAAGTTGGGAGCACATGACAAATTTCATGGACAGTGGTTCGGGGACCCCATTATAAGAAATTTTCACTTCATTTTAAGCTCATTTCCACTATTGACTTTTGAGAGAGAGCTTCTGCCACCTAGAGCGAACGGGACTTTCAGCAGCTTCTATAACGCGCGACGACTACCCGACAGGCTCCGGACATGAGAGGTAGGCTCACCACCTTGAGCTTTTCGCGCATGTTTGTCGTTTTGTCGCGAAAACTAGCATAGGGTTCACACAGAAAGCGAGCAGTAGAGACCTACAGGTAGAAGTGACCACCTAACGGCTAACCCAAAAGCAATGAGACTTCATTGGCAGCTTACCCTAGCATAGGAGACCACTTTTGGATGACCAAAGGCAGTAGAAAACCATCGGGAAAAACCCTAACTCCTAGAGCCCCGCAAGAGGCCACCAAATGGAAAATCGGTGGAAAGGCGTCCAAATGCTACCAAAACTCATGGGTAGGAGCATCTCGACATGCTCGACAAGTCTATATAGCCCACATGTCCAAAAGGTGACCCAAAGCGGCACTAAACTTCAGAAACGACATCAGACACACAGAGCGTCAAATAGCTCTCACGACCAAACCGCATGTCCGTTTGCCACCAAACTTCACGAGCGGCTTTCCTAGACCATCGACAACCAAGTCCTATGGTGGTAGACCACCAGAAGTTATTGAAGACATGTAAACTCAGCCATAGGTGCTTCTAGACCGACAAATTGCCAAACGGAGCTCCGGTGATACCAAAGTCGACAAAAACCATACGGCAAGGATCCTCATAGGATCGAGGAGCTATGGAGACCAACATCAAAAAATTTCATCGCCGAAAAGCACTCCAAAAGTCAGAAAACGGCTCGGAGGCTCTGAAATCCACACAGGGAGTTTCTTTCTATCAATTTGACTTTTTTGTTGAAATAATGCTTAAAAGGGACTTAGGGGGGTTCAGGGCAGGCACCGGTAGCACCTCCAACAAAAATATCATCAGGAGAAATCCTATGTGTAGGATATCTCAAGGCCATTTCTAGGCACCAACCCCAATAACTCTCATCACACAAGTTTCTGAATAGCCTGTACAAGCTAACCACCAAGTTGCATCACATTTGGACAAAAATTGACCTCATGTGCAAAAAAACGCAAAGCCAGGGCATAGAGGCAATAATGGGCCATAGACGTACCAAAACTTGTCCAAATCCCATGAAACTTGCACAATACATTCATGAGCACATTGCCAACCTATCTGTGTGGTCACATGCAAAAAATGATGGATTAGACATCCTATGCGTAGGATGTCTAATTGACATTTTTGGTCCACAGATGGTGTTTTTCAATTCCAGATCTCTTCATATCACCTTCAAGAGCTCATATATCAAGTTTCAAGCCATTCCCATTACTTTTGGCCCCCAACACATCCAAGATACAATTTTTGAGCCCAAAAACACTACACATGGTCTTACCAAGACCAATTCTTGTCCAAATCAAAATCCAAGAGCAGAACCATGTTCCACATGACAAGAGCTACCCACAGAACAAATCTCAAGCTATTTTGATGAAAAAGACATCCTACGCGTAGGATGTCTCCAGTTCAATTTTGACCTTCTGTGCAAGAAATGACATCATGAGAGCCATTACCATGGTGCAAGGAGCTCATATGTTAAATTTCAACCCGTTTGAATATCATTTGCCACCTGTTGTGGACATCCTACCAATTTGTGAGCCTAAAAGCCCGAATCTGTCGAGATATGCACTTTTTGATGCCCAAACCCAATTCCAATCATATAGCCATGTTCAACAGATCAAGGACCACCAGCATGCCAAGTTTCACCAAAAATTGATGAAAAAGACATCCTACGCGTATGATGTCTAAATGATAAATTTTAGCCAGAAAGCCATTGTGAGCACATGTAGCAAGTTCCTTTTAAGTTTTATTTTCAAATTTCAAGTCATTTGGATAGTTAAAACGCAGTTTCTTAGTTGATTTGGAAAAAACGCTAACTTCGGATTACTGAGTGCAACAGGATCTATGGCAGCCGCAAAATCACTGGCAAAGAAGAAGAGGATGACCATAAAAGACTACTTGGAAGAAGTAGATCCGTTTTTCATCCCAAAAGGAACTCTGAAGCCAACCAGCACGTGGATTCAAGAGGATTTGCTAGAGTCAAATGATCTGAAGATCTACCAAGGCGTGTTCAAAGATATGAAGGACATGCAATAGAGCTACCCATGCTACCTCGGGAGCTCAATGAGTTTGCCAGAAGCAAGATGGCAGAGTACCTGGAGAAAATAGATCTCCATAACTATTTTGAAGCTTTGCCGGTAGGATTTGACATCAAAGAGTGTGGGAATTCGTAACTACAATCAAAGAAGATGGAGTGGCCAGAGTCACTGATCTGCAGGGCAAGCTGGACACTATGATTGTAATCACAGAGAGAGTAGTGGCAGCCGCACTAGACCTCTCCAACAAAGAGGATAGTGTAACCAAAAGAAGAGATGAAGTCAAGGTATACTCTGAAAAGAAGAGCAACTACACCTTTGAAGATATAGCAAACCCTAAAGTTGCGGTCATGAGCCAGCTTTATAACCAGTACTTCCATATGTGCACAAAGCGGTCGTAGAAGTACAGAATGCCGCCTGGAGCCATTGCTACCACCTTCACCTGGGAAATGCAGAAGAGCAAGCCAAAGGTGATCAACTATGCTGCCTATATCCATGACAATCTGGTGAAGATGGGCAAAAGACCATATTAGGTATTTTGGTAAAAATCTCACATTATGGGAATCTCCAAATCGACTAAATTCATGTAATTTGGGAATTTTCCACTTAAAGTGGGAAAAATTGAGGTGTGTGGTTAGTAAATAAAGTGAAAATCTCATAGGATTGTGGTGTTGATAAACACCAAAAGTCAAGAGGATGTACAACACATGGATTTGAATAATAACTATAAATTACATAAAACAAAGGAAGATACAAAAAAGATTTTGTTTACAAATTGACTAGTATAGTCACAATAGAAGCTCCACATAATTCTACTCCACATTTGATACCATATCTGAACTTTGATCCAAGTGTGGTTGATGTGCACGAGTGAGGCCTTCTTTGGCTTTTAGAGCATGCCTTTCTGGAATCTTTATTCTAGAAAATGGTCCTTCTTTGTTGGGTCTCCAGGACCAAACAATTGCATCTACAGTTTCCCACACTTGTGGGTCCTTATAGTTGACAGCCCAATAACCCTTCCAACAATTGTTGTAAGCTTGAGTATCTGTCAGCCCACTTTTTCTCGCGCAAGGTGCCCAATATTGAATCAAGAGTTTTCTGTAGTTTGGTGATGTAGGCTCATTATCAATGTCAGATAAAGCCATTGCAAGCCACACTGGATAGATTTCTGTGTCACTCGGAACAAGCATAAGAAAGTCACCTTGGTGCACATCAGACATAGGGTCAAACTCTTCCCTTGGCCTATCTCGTTGAGGCCCACAAAAATGATCGTTCAACTCTTCAAGGCCTAGGAATCTTTCTGCTCCTTGTTGCAAATTCATTGTAGTGCTTTGTAGGTGAGAATATTCTTGAGTTTTTGGCCAAAACATTTCATACAAGACTCCCTCTGATATGATTGCTTTTCCAATCTCTTCAATTATCTTACTCCAATAATCTATCACGGGTCTATAATATCGCGGAATACTTGAACCATTCCCTAAATTTTTCCAAAATTTTATATAATTCTTTAGCCCCAAAATGACTTCTTCATGGGCCTTGACATACTCCGCCATTTGTACTAGAGGTGGATCTCCATGTGGTAACATTGGCTTGCCTTCTGTGTCTGTTTTCCAAAGGCGAATACTTCCACTCCAACTTGATACACCTACATGTGCCTTATATTGCGTCATTGGTGTCTCATCCTGCATAAAGAACCTGAACTGAAGCGGTTTGGAATGTCTAACAAGTATGTCTTGTCCATCACAAAGATAGCCATCACAATATTGCTTGAAATCGGGGATCTTTGTGAGAAAAAATGGAGCTGGAGATGAAGATGAGCTGTTTCGTAATGTATCCATCAAATGTGGCAAAGTATAGGTTTGTGTAACTCTCAGCTTCTCTGAAAACCTACTAAACATGGCGTCTATGTCCTCATGTGTATGCCCAACCATTAAAAGTCCCAGCTGGATGGTTTTGAAAACACCCCTTGCAACAAGCATTGACAAATAGGCAAATAAGTATCGATTTTTGTTTTCCCCTGCACAATTATCCAATTGTAGCAACAAGCTCTCTGGCAATCTGCGAAATGTTGACCCCAATTCCTCTTCTGCAATTTCTGACGACTGCACAATGGGCTCTTTTCCATCACTCAAGTTATGGTAGTCCAAAGCATCCCGTGAGTTCAAAGCATGTAGTAGTGAAATATTGCTCCTTGGAAGTCCATTTGTTAATAGATCACCAAGAGGATTCTTATCTATCCTCTCTAGGTTATGTAAACAATTAGAAATTGAGCCAATTGTAAGATTTGGATCAGCTGGCCACAAACCATTCAAGACAAAGTGTCCGTAATGACCTTCTCCATGTCCATGAGTGATCATGCCAATCAATGCCACCTGCAGATTATATCCTGAATCCACACCCTTGGGAACAATGCGTAATCTAGGAATGGCAGTCTTCTTTTGATCCATCTTATCATGGATTATGCATACATATTTTTGTGGTTGAGTTTCTCAATACGTGCGCCATGCATAATATAGGCTTCTGCAACTCTTTTGTTGTGCCATGTGAACTTCTCTCTCCCTCAAGACAAGAGCTCTCTCTTCAAGAGAAGGTTTAGCTTCTAACCTTGCCTTGATTGAGCTACAAATATTGCACTTAGAGAACTCACTCGTCTTTGTTAAAGTGACATGTGGGTACTCTTTGTTCCAAATTCTACCAAAAGAAGATTTGGATAGCTTCTTCTCATAGCCCATTTGGTCAAGTGTCGTGTTGATTTCACATAAAATATCCACTTGTTTGTATGTTGATGGAATCACCAATTGAGTCTCTCTTGAGCCATCTAGCAGTGTTCTACTTCTATGTGGCATCTTCTCAGAGTTGTTTTCCACAAACTCATTTGGTAGTGCTCTTGCTAAACTAGTATGTTGAAGTCCCCTTCTCAATGTACATGTGTTCCCATGTACATATTGGCGCACACCATTTTCAAAGTTCTCCTTGTATCGATAAAATGATGTCTTTGGTATTCCATGTAGCTCATACCATGCTCTACAACAAACAATAGAGCCATTTATCCTGAATTGGTATCGTGACTTCTCATCTTTCTGATAACATATAGAAAGAACATCATAAACATAATTAGTGCGTGATTTTTGAGACTCTCCCCAAAACTGTTGTCGTAACCTTGTCACCATATCACGATCTGCAAACTGGTAACATTTTTGTGCACAACAATCAATGCATGATACCCTTTGAATTGATTTGTTTGAAAGGTAAAAAGTCGAAGCTGGTGCTGCTTTTGATTTTTGAGTCCTGTTCATGAAAGTGTATCGTCTCTTCCTTGACAACTGGACAACATTACTCCCATCAAGTTTTTTTCCAACATTGTCATCGTTGGATACATCCTCATATGTAGCATGCATGCCATCAACAGGAACAAATCGTTGTAATGGGCTCCCATTCAACATTGTTTTCTGCTTGATGGGCCACTTTAGCAAAGTGATGCTACCCACTTCAACCACATCATCAATGCTTGCATTTTCTCTTTCAATACCCACACCCACACAATCAGGACCAAGTTCCTGAAAGTTGAAATAATCATGTGGAAATACATATAAGAT
The DNA here is from genome assembly GCF_014529385.1 of Adiantum capillus-veneris. Classification (NCBI taxonomy): domain Eukaryota; kingdom Viridiplantae; phylum Streptophyta; class Polypodiopsida; order Polypodiales; family Pteridaceae; genus Adiantum; species Adiantum capillus-veneris. The sequence continues at coordinate 72,189,607 of NC_140934.1, read as the reverse complement.
GGTCCCTTCATTCATGGTTTGCATCATTGTGTCATCTTTTAAAAGGACCCTCTGATTTCTCCAAGACTCTCGAATCATTGCTTCAAATTCTGGGCTTGTCATAGGTATTGCATCTGTAACTAGAGGATCAGAATGATCATGTTCTTCATCACCATTGTAGCTTTCCTGTGGATCAATTAAGTTCCCATTTAATACAAAAGGTTGCAAAAGAATCTTTGACCATCGAACAGCACACCATAATGAGCCTTGGAGAGATGAAGTATCCATTGTAGGAAAAGGTAGGACCACATCCTTCAAGCATTCCTCCACTAGTATGGAGACATTTCCTTGCCCTATCTTTGTACCACCACAAGTGGAATCTGAATCTGTTCTACACACACAGCCAATACCAACAATTTCATTGTCAAGTATCATATGTACTTTCTCCCCAGATTCAAAGTCCATTCTGTAAGTGAAAAAGATTACATTGTTAAATCCATAGTTATAGAAAAATACTCTTCAAACAAAAAATCATGCTACAACATGGAAAAGGTTTGCATAGGTTGGACAAGTGGTGAACCTTGAGACCAAATCCTCCTTGCTATATTAATGGAAGCAAGGTTGGAAATTATGGCGGATCTTGAAACCAAAGCATCCTTGCTATATTAGAGCATAGGTTGGACAAGTGGTGGACCTAGTTGTAATACCCACTGCCACCTATCAACTACTATAGGACTATGCTTTCCAATGTCCAAGTATCCCTTGAGGCTTTCAAGGTTGAACACGTGGTGGACCTTGAAACGAAAATCCCCTTTCTATATCAGACCATAGCTTGGACAAGTGGTGGACCTAGTTATAATGCCCAATATCCAAGGTGAAATACCTTAGGACCTTGCTACCTTGCTTGCCAATGTTTACGTAGCCCCTCATTTATTTAATGGAAGTAAGGTTGGACAAGTGGTGGACCTTGAAACCAAAGCCTCTTTGCTATATGAGAGCATAGGTTGGACCTAGTTGTAATACCCACTGCCACCTATCAACTACTATAGGACTATGCTTTCCAATGTCCAAGTATCCCTTGAGTCTTTCAAGGTTGAACACGTGGTGGACCTTGAAACAAAAATCCCCTTTCTATATCAGACCATAGCTTGGACAAGTGGTGGACCTAGTTATAATTCCCAATATCCAAGGTGAAACACCTTAGGACCTTGCTACCTTGCTTGCCAATGTTTACGTAGCCCCTCATTTCTTTAATGGAAGCAAGGTTGGACAAGTGGTGGACCTTGAAACTAAAGCCTCTTTGCTATATGAGAGCATAGGTTGGACCTAGTTGTAATACCCACTGCCACCTATCAACTACTATAGGACTATGCTTTCCAATGTCCAAGTATCCCTTGAGTCTTGAAAGGTTGAACACGTGGTGGACCTTGAAACGAAAATCCCCTTTCTATATCAGAGCATAACTTGGACAAGTGGTGGACCTAGTTATAATTCCCAATATCCAAGGTGAAATACCTTAGGACCTTTCTACCTTGCTTGCCAATGTTTACGTAGCCCCTCATTTCTTTAATGGAAGCAAGGTTGGACAAGTGGTGGACATTGAAACCAAAGCCTCTTTGCTATATCAGAGCATAGGTTGGACCTAGTTGTAATACCCACTGCCACCTATCAACTACTATAGGACTATGCTTTCCAATGTCCAAGTATCCCTTGAGTCTTTCAAGGTTGAACACGTGGTGGACCTTGAAACGAAAATCCCCTTTCTATATCAGACCATAGCTTGGACAAGTGGTGGACCTAGTTATAATGCCCCTCCTTTCTTTAATGGAAGAAAGGTTGGAAAAGTGGTGAATCTTGAAACCCAAACCCTTTGGCTATATATAGAGGATAGCTTGGACAAGTGGTGGGCTTAGTTGTAGTATCCAATGTCCAAGGTCCAAGGTGAACTATGTAAAGACCTTACTTCCAAAAACAAAGTCGTACAAGTGGTTCTCCTTCAAACCAAAACGTCCTTAGTGTATTAGAACATAGCTTGGAGAAGTCGTGGACTTAGTTGTAATGGTGAATGTCCAAAGCAAACTATTATAGGACCTTGCTTCCCAAATCAAGTTTAGACAAGTGGTGGATCTTGAAACCAAAACCCCCTTACTGTATTAGAGCATAGCTTAGATAAGTGGTGGACCTAGCTGCCATGGAAAATGTTCAATGTGAACTGCTACAGGACCTTGCTATTAAATGTCTAAGTAGAGCTAGCTTCTTTAATGGAATCAAGGTTGGGAAAGTGGTGCATCTTGAAACCAAAAGCCCTTTATTGTATTAGAGCATAGTTTGGACAAGTGAGGGACCTAGTTTTAATGTGTGATGTCCAAAGAAAAGTATTACAAAACCTTGCTTTCCAATATTTGAATTGGTCAAGTGGTTAAAACTAAGTATAAAACTTTGACCATTTTCTTCTCGAATTGCCAAAAAGCTAGTTTTAGACACCCCTAAATGAAAATGGTTTAGGGTGGCCTTAAGCAACGTTTTTTCAAAGACTTGAACAAAAGGGTTGCCAAAGAGTAATAAAAATTTATTATGGCTTGAAGTGCCTGAGTATGTGAAAACAAGCCTAGGTTTTCCACGAGGCAAAAGGTGACATAATAAGAACATTGGAAACTTACGATTGACCATGTGGCCTAAGCTTTGGCAAGTGAAGTGGTGGCCAAGTTTTGTGGCACAGTGTGCACTTGGTCCTATATGTGTTGACCACTTGGCTAAATCTAGGACCATAAGGCCAAACCTTTGGCAACTTAAATATAGTATGGGACATAATCTAGAACTGCTATAGTAAATTAGTAGTTAGTTAATATGTTAATATTTGTATTATATTTAAGTATATGCTAAATATAATTTATGTTCAAAATTTCACTAATGAAGAATGTTCCCATTTAGCACTCCAGATGCGGGGTCTTAGGGCAATGCCACAATGGGGTGACAAGGCAGCGCTTCCACGTGAGGTTTGGGGGTAGCGCTCTTGATGGGGATGTGGAATATAGCGCTCTCGATGGCAGGGCATGGGAGGCTGATTTTGGGATATTGTTCCGGGCGGGGTCAAGGGGCGGCATACGTGGCATTCTAATAAACCCTATCAAGATTAGGCACAGAGAGAGCGCACAAGCAACGCACACAGAGAAAGCAGGCGAGCAGCAAACACACAAAAAGCGCACACGTATCGCACACAGTTGGAGTATACGCGCACGTAGAGGAGCAAGCTCGGCATCGTACACAACAAACAGGTGGAGCGCACAGGATTGAAAGTTCGCGCACAAGATAAAGAAACAACAGCGTACGCAATGCTTTCCAGAAGGGCAGGATCGGGCATAGATTCTTCTCAGGAGACATTGCACACCTCACGAATAGAGAAAAAACAGGTATTTCTCTCTCTCTCACTCTCTGTCTTTCTCCATATAGAGAAGATGGTTCTCTGTAACTCTTCTTGCACACACACTCTCTCGTCAAAAGACAGAGATACGTAGTTTAAAAATATCCCCGCACACATACACATATTCCTACACATCGTCTTCCTCTCTTCCCGCACATCGTCTTCCTCACTTCCACATACATAACCACAGTGAAATCTGTTATCTTGTTGTCTCTCTCTTGAAAATACGTGCACATATTCCCATACATCGTCTTCCTCTCTTCCACATACATAAACACAGTGAAATCTGTTATCTTTCTCTCTCTCCTCTCTCTAGAAAACAGGTATTTCTCTCTCTCTCTCTCTATCTATCTATCTCTGTATCTTGCTGTATCTCTCTTGAAAATACATGCTCATGTATGTGTGCGTCTGTGTTATCTATGTGTATGTATGTATATTTGTGTTATTTCATTGTAATACTCATACATAATGCAGATACACAATTACACTTAGTTACGATATGCACACATAGTATATATACATACATAAATATCACAAATAACTAACACATTGTAATACTAGTAAACATGAATGGAAGACTTACTTGCGTGATCTGTTAAAGTCGATTCTTGTAGCGAGTTCTGGATGTATGCTGAGCTGATTTTCCTCTAATTCATTTGTAGATATGATTGTAACTTCTGTTTCTCAAAAATAGTAGTGTTGTTTAGTGATACACCTAATGGACATAAATGGTTGAAACTAGGACATGTAGACCAAAAATACGTGTATTTATTTGGATGAATATATGAACTTTTTGGTGACCCTTACCACAAGTGGTGGACCTTGAGACCAGTGGACTATAAGGACCTCCAAACAATACCTTGTACACTCAATCCTTCTTGGTATCTAGGTTGGACAAGTGGTGGACCTTGTTCAAATTCTCTAACCACTCTCTCTAACATGGTGACATAATTTAGGTGTGATAAATTCATATCTATGCAAACTAATATCAGTTTAGGCTTGCTAATTTGAATTTGTTTGAATTTATGTACAATATAATGATTTGAGGTTTGCATATTTGAATTTAGGTGGTATAATGATATCTTTTTGTGGTAAACTTGAATTTAAAATCAATTTTGCATGGAATATTTTAAATTTAAGTGGTGAATTTTAAATTTTTATAAAAAAGTTTGAATTTTAAAATTTGGGCGGGATATTTAAAATTTGGGAGGGATATTTTAAATTTAGGCAATCAGATTTTGAATTTTAAATTTAGGCGGGAAGGTTTTGAATTTATAGCGAGATCTCCCTTACATAAGAGAGTATAGGTTGGACAAGTGGTGGACCTTAAAGCTACAGCATCCATGCTACTGGACATGATAGGTAGGGCATCTAGTTGAATATTGTATGTATAATATATATGTAATAGATCTAGCTTGGACAAGTGGTGGACCTTGGAGCAAAACCCCATGTAAAACATATCATGCACATTCCAAGTGGTGAGAAAAAATATCATTTAAGATATAGCCTTATAGGTTGGACAAGTGGTGGACCTTAACACCAAGATATTCTTAATGTAATTACATAGAGTGGAAAACTGGTGAATCTTGAGACCAAACCATGCTACTAGCAATATTAGCTTGCACAAGTGGTGGACCTTGAAAGTAATCCCCCCATCTACGAAATATCGTGGGTTTAAGGTATTTTGATGGAGCCTAGCATCTTGGAGACATGGTGCAGCTTGCTTCTCTTCATGTTTCAATGGAGCCTATCTTGGACAAATGGTGGAGCATCCTTCTCTCCATGTTTCAATGGAGCCTAGCTTGGACAAGTGGTGGACCTTTGCTTCTCTCTATGATTCAAGTGCTGGACCTTGGAACCAAACCCCCATGTAAAACCTATCATGGTCACTCCAAGTGGTGAGAAAGAATAACCTTTAAGATATAGCCTTATAGGTTGGACAAGTGGTGGACCTTAACACCCAAATATTCTTAATATAATGAAATAGAGTGAAAAAGTGGTGAATCTTGAGACAAAACCACTCATGCTACTAGCGATAATAGCTTGGACAACTGGTGGACCTTGAATGTAAACCCCCCATGTTTCAATAGATTTAGCTTTGACAAATGGTGGAGCATCGTTCTCTCCATGTTTCAATGGAGCCTAGCTTGGACAAGTGGTGGAATTTTGTTTCTCTCTATGTTTCAATAGAGTTAGCTTGGACAAGTGGTGGACCTTGGAACCAAACCCCCATGTAAAACCTATCATGGTCACTCCAAGTGGTAAGAAAGAATAACCTTTAAGATGTAGCCTTATAAGTTGGATAAGTGGTGGACCTTAACACCCACATATACTTAATATAATGACATAGAGTGGAAAAGTGGTGAATCTTGAAACCAAACCACTCAGGCTACTACCAATAATAGCTTGGAAAAGTGTTGGACCTTGAATGTAAACCCATCATCTACGACATATCGTGAGTTTAATGTTTTTCGATGGAGCCTAGCATCTTGGAGACATGGTGCAGCTTGCTTCTCGTCATGTTTCAATGGAGCCTATCTTGGACAAATGGTGGAGCATCCTTCTCTCCATGTTTCAATGGAGCCTAGCTTAGACAAGTGGTGGACCTTTGCTTCTCTCTCTGTTTCAATAGAGTTAGCTTGGACAAGTGGTGGACCTTGGAACCAAATCCCCATGTAAAACCTATCATGGTCACTCCAAGTGGTAAGAGAGAATAACCTTTAAGATATAGACTTATAGGTTGGACAAGTGGTGGACCTTAACACCTACATATTCTTAATATAATGACATTGAGTGGAAAAGTGGTGAATCTTGAGACAAAACCACTCATGCTACTAGCGATAATAGCTTGGACAAGTGGTGGTACTTGAATGTAAACCCCCATGTACAAAATATCATGGGTTTAAGGTATTTCGATGAAGCCTAGCATCTTGGAGACATGGTGCAGCTTGCTTCTCTTCAATGTTTCAATGGAGTCTATCTTGGACAAATAGTGGAGCATCCTTCTCTCCATGTTTCAATGGACCCTAGCTTGGACAAGTGGTGGACCTTTGCTGATCTCTATGATTCAATAGAGTTAGCTTGGACAAGTGGTGGACCTTGGAACCAAACCCCCATGTAAAACCTATCATGGTCACTCCAAGTGGTGAGAAAGAATAACCTTTAAGATATAGCCTTATAGGTTGGACAAGTGGTGGACCTTAATACCCAAATATTCTTAATATAATGACATAGAGTGAAAAAGTGGTGAATCTTGAGATAAAACCACTCATGCTACTAGCGATAATAGCTTGGACAAGTGGTGGACCTTGAACGTAAACCCCCATGTTTCAATAGACCTAGCTTCGACAAATGGTGGAGCATCGTTCTCTCCATGTTTCAATGGATCCTAGCTTGGACAAGTGGTCGACCTTTGTTTCTCTCTATGTTTCAATAGAGTTAGCTTGGACAAGTGGTGGAACTTGGAACCAAACCCCCATGTAAAACCTATCATGGTCACTCCAAGTGGTAAGAAAGAATAACCTTTAAGATGTAGCCTTATAGGTTGGACAAGTGGTGGACCTTAACACCCACATATTCTTAATAAAAGTGGTGAATCTTGAGACCAAACCACTCAGGCTACTAGCAATAATAGTTGGACAAGTGGTGGACCTTGAATGTAAACCCCTCATCTACGAAATATCGTGGGTTTAATGTATTTCGATGGAGCCTAGCATCTTGGAGACATGGTGCAGCTTGCTTCTCGTCATGTTTCAATGGAGCCTATCTTGACAAATGGTGGAGCATCCTTCTCTCCATGTTTCAATGGAGCCTAGCTTGGACAAGTGGTGGACCTTTGTTTCTCTCTATGTTTCAATAGAGTTAGCTTGGACAAGTGGTGGACCTTGGAACCAAACCCCCATGTAAAACCTATCATGGTCACTCCAAGTGGTAAGAAAGAATAACCTTTAAGATGTAGCCTTATAGGTTGGACAAGTGGTGGACCTTAGCACCCACATATTCTTAATAAAATTGGTGAATCTTGCCAAAACCACTCAGGCTACTAGCAATAATAGCTTGGACAAGTGGTGGACCTTGAATGTAAACCCTCATCTACGAAATATCGTGGGTTTAATGTATGTCGATCTAGCATCTTGGCAGCACAATGTAGCCTATCTTGAACAAATGGTGGACCATCCTTCTCTCCATGTTTCAATGGAGCCTAGCTTGGACAAGTGGTGGACTTTTGTTTCTCTCTATGTTTCAATAGAGTTATCTTGGACAAGTGGTGGACCTTGGAACCAAACCCCCATGTAATACCTATCATGGTCACTCCAAGTGGTAAGAAAGAATAACCTTTAAGATGTAGCCTTATAGGTTGGACAAGTGGTGGACCTTAACACCCACATATACTTAATATAATGACATAGAGTGGAAAAGTGGTGAATCTTGAAACCAAACCACTCAAGCTACTACCAATAATAGCTTGGACAAGGGTTGGACCTTGAATATAAACCCCTCATCTACGACATATCATGAGTTTAATGTTTTTCGATGGAGCCTAGCATCTTAGAGACATGGTGCAGCTTGCTTCTCGTCATCTTTAAATGTAGCCTATCTTGGACAAATGGTGGAGCATCCTTCTCTCCATGTTTCAATGGACCCTAGCTGGTGGATGTTTCAATAGAGTTAGCTTGGACAAGTGGTGGAGCTTGGAACCAAACCCCATGTAAAACCTATCATGGTCACTCCAAGTGGTAAGAAAGAATAACCTTTAAGATATAGCTTATAGGTTGGACAAGTGGTGGACCTTAACACCCACATATTCTTAATATAATGACATAGAGTGGAAAAGTGGTGAATCTTGAGACAAAAGCCACTCATGCTACTAGCGATAATAGCTTGGACAAGTGGTGGACCTTGAATGTAAACCACCCATGTTTCAATAGAGCTTAGCTTCGACAAATGGTGGAGCATCCTTCTCTCCATGTTTCAATGGAGCCTAGCTTGGACAAGTGTGGACCTTTGCTTCTCTCTATGTTTCAATAGAGTTAGCTTGGACAAGTGGTGGACCTTGGAACCAAACCCCCATGTAAAACCTATCATGGTCACTCCAAGTGGTGAGAAAGAATAACCTTTAAAATATAGCCTTATAGGTTGGACAAGTGGTGGACCTTAACACCCACATATTCTTAATATAATGACATAGAGTGAAAAGTGGTGAATCTTGAGACAAAACCACTCATGCTACTAGCGATAATAGCTTGGACAAGTGGTGGAACTTGAACGTAAACCCCTCATCTACGACATATGGTGGGTTTAATGTTTTTCGATGGAGCCTAGCATCTTGGAGACAATGGTGCACCTTGCTTCTCTCATGTTTCAATGGAGCCTATCTTGGACAATGGTGGGCCTTCTCTCCATGTTTCAATGGACCTAGCTTGGACAAGTGGTGGACCTTTGATTATCCTTCAATAGAGTTAGTTGGACAAGTGGTGGACCTTAACACCCATATTCTTAATATCATGGCATAAGTGGTAAGAAAGAATCTTAAGACTACTAGACTTATAGGTTGGACAAGTGGTGGACCTTGAATGTAAACCCCCCATCTACGAAATATCGTGGGTTTAAGGTATTTAGATGGAGCCTAGCATCTTGGAGACATGGTGCACCTTGCTTCTCTTCATGTTTCAATGGAGCCTATCTTGGACAAATGGTGGAGCATCCTTCTCTCCATGTTTCAATGGACCCTAGCTTGGACAAGTGGTGGACCTTTGCTTCTCTCTATGTTTCAATAGAGTTAGCTTGGACAAGTGGTGGACCTTGGAACCAAACCCCAATGTAAAACCTATCATGGTCACTCCAAGTCATGAGAAAGAATAACCTTTAAGATATAGTCTTATAGGTTGGACAAGTGGTGCACCTTAACACCCAAATATTCTTAACATAATGACATAGAGTGAAAAAGTGGTGAATCTTGAGACAAAACCACTCATGCTACTAGCGGTAATAGCTTGGAAAAGTGGTGGACCTTGAACGTAAACCCCCATGTTTCAATAGAGTTAGCTTCGACAAATGGTGGAGCATCCTTCTCTCCATGTTTCAATGGAGCCTAGCTTGGACAAGTGCTGGACCTTTGCTTCTCTCTATGATTCAATAGAGTTAGCTTGGACAAGTGGTGGACCTTGGAACCAAACCCCCATGTAAAACCTATCATGGTCACTCCAAGTGGTAAGAAAGAATAACCTTTAAAATGTAGCCTTATAGGTTGGACAAGTGGTGGACCTTAACACCCACATATTTTTAATATAATTACATAGAGTGAAAAAGTGGTGAATCTTGAGACCAAACCACTCAGGCTACTACCAATAATAGCTTGGACAAGTTTTGGACGTTGCATGTAAACCCCTCATCTACGACATATCATGGGTTTAATGTTTTTCGCTGGAGCCTAGCATCTTGGAGACATGGTGCAGCTTGCTTCTCGTCATGTTTCAATGGAGCCTATCTTGGACAAATGGTGGAGCATCCTTCTCTCCATGTTTCAATGGAGCCTAGCTTGGACAAGTGGTGGACCTTTGCTTCTCTCTCTGTTTCAATAGAGTTAGCTTGGACAAGTGGTGGAGCTTGGAACCAAACCCCATGTAAAACCTATCATGGTCACTCCAAGTGGTAAGAAAGAATAACCTTTAAGATATAGACTTATAGGTTGGACAAGTGGTGGACCTTAACACCCACATATTCTTAATATAATGACATAGAGTGGAAAAGTGGTGAATCTTGAGACAAAACCACTCATGCTACTAGCGATAATAGCTTGGACAAGTGGTGGCCCTTGAATGTAAACCCCCCATGTAAAAATATCGTGGGTTTAAGGTATTTCGATGAAGCCTAGCATCTTGGAGACATGGTGCAGCTTGCTTCTCTTCATGTTTCAATGGAGCCTATCTTCCACCAATGGGGGATCATCCTTCTCTAAATGTCTCAATGGAGCCTAGCTTGGACAAGTGGTGGACCTTTGCTTCTCTCTATGTTTCCATAGAGTTAGCTTGGACAAGTGGTGGACCTTGGAACCAAACCCCCATGTAAAACATATCATGGTCATTCCAAGTGGTGAGAAATAATACCCTTTAAGATCTAGCCTTATAGGTTGGACAAGTGGTCGACCTTAAAACCTAGATCTTCTTAATATAACGACATAGAGTGGAAAAGTGGTGAATCTTGAGACCAAACCACTCATGCTACTAGGATAATAGGTTGGACAAGTGGTGGACCTTGAATGTAACCCCCCATGTACGAAATATCATGGGTTTAAGGTATTTCAATGGAGCCTAGCATCTTGGAGACATGGTGCAGCTTGCTTCTCTTCATGTTTCAATGGAGCCTATCTTTGACAAATGGTGGAGCATCCTTCTCTCCATGTTTCAATGGAGCCTAGCTTGGACAAGTGGTGGACCTTTGCTTCTCTCTATGTTTCAATAGAGTTAGCTTGGACAAGTGGTGGGCCTTGGAACCAAACTCCCATGTAAAACCTATCATGGTAACTCCAAGTGGTGAGAAAGAATAAAGTTTAAGATATAGCCTTATAGGTTGGACAAGTGGTGGACCTTAGCACCCAGATATTCTTAATATAATGACATAGAGTGGAAAAGTGGTGAATCTTGAGACCAAACCACTCATGCTACTAGAGATAATAGGTTGGACAAGTGGTGGACCTTGAATGTAAACCCCCCATGTACGAAATATCATGGGTTTAAGGTATTTCAATGGAGCCTAGCATCTTGGAGACATGGTGTAGCTTGCTTCTCTTCATGTTTCAATGGAGCGTATCTTGGACAAATGGTGGAGCATCCTTCTCTCCATGTTTCAATGGACCCTAGCTTGGACAAGTGGTGGACCTTTGCTTCTCTCTATGTTTCAATAGAGTTAGCTTGGACAAGTGGTGGACCTTGGAACCAAACCCCCATGTAAAACCTATCATGGTCACTCCAAGTGGTGAGAAAGAATAACCCTTAAGATATAGCCTTATAGGTTGGACAAGTGGTGGACCTTAACACCCAGATATTCTTAATATAATGACATAGAGTGAAAAAGTGGTGAATCTTGAGACCAAACCACTCATGCTACTAGCGTTAATAGGTTGGACAAGTGGTGGACCTTGAATGTAAACCCCCCATGTTTCAATAGAGTTAGCTTCGACAAATGGTAGAGCATCCTTCTCTCCATGTTTCAATGGAGCCTAGCTTGGACAAGTGGTGGACCTTTGTTTCTCTCTATGTTTCAATAGAGTTAGCTTGGACAAGTGGTGGACCTTGGAACCAAACCCCCATGTAAAACATATCATGGACATTTCAAGTGGTGAGAAATAATACCCTTTAAGATATACCCTTATAGGTTGGACAAGTGGTCGACCTTAACACACAGATCTTCTTAACGTAATGACATAGAGTGGAAAAGTGGTGAATCTTGAGACCAAACCACTCATGCTACTAGAGATAATAGGTTGGACAAGTGGTGGACCTTGAATGTAAACTCCCCATGTACAAAATATCGTGGGTGTAAGGTATTTCAATGGATCTTAGCATCTTGGAGACATGGTGCAGCTTGCTTCTCTTCATGTTTCAATGGAGCCTATCTTGGACAAATGGTGGAGCATCCTTCTCTCCATGTTTCAATGGACCCTAGCTTGGACAAGTGGTGGACCTTTGCTTCTCTCTATGTTTCAATAGAGTTAGCTTGGACAAGTGGTGGACCTTGGAACCAAACCCCCATGTAAAACCTATCATGGTCATTCCAAGTGGTCAGAAAGAATACCCTTTAAGATATAGCCTTATAGGTTGGACAAGTGGTGGACCTTAACACCCAGATCTTCTTAATATAATGACATAGAGTGGAAAAGTGGTGAATCTTGAGACCAAACCACTCATGCTACTAGTGATAATAGGTTGGACAAGTGGTGGACCTTGAATGTAAACCCCCCATGTACGAAATATCATGGGTTTAAGATATTTCAATGGAGCCTAGCATTTTGGAGACATGGTGCAGCTTGCTTCTCTTCATGTTTCAATCGAACCTGGCTTGGACAAATGGTGGAGCATCCTTCTCTCCATGTTTCAATGGAGCCTAGCTTGGACAAGTGGTGGACCTTTGATTCTCTCTATGTTTCAATAGAGTTAGCTTGGACAAGTGGTGGACCTTGGAACCAGACCCCTATGTAAAACCTATCATGTGCATTCCAAGTGGTGGTAAATAATACCATTTTAGATATAGCCTTATAGGTTGGACAAGTGGTGGACCTTAACACCCAGATCTTCTTAATATAATGACATAGAGTGGAAAAGTGGTGAATCTTGAGACCAAACCACTCATGCTACTAGGGAGAATAGGTTGGACAAGTGGTGGACCTTGAATTTAAACCCCACATATACAAAATATCGTGGGTTTAAGGTATTTCAATGGAGCCTAGCATCTCAAAGACATGGTGCATCTTGCTTCTCTTCATGTTTCAATGGAGCCTATTTTGGACAAATGGTGGAGCATCCTTCTCTCCATGTTTCAATGGACCCTAGATTGGACAAGTGGTGGACCTTTGCTTCTCTCTATGTTTCAATATAGTTAGCCTATATTAGACAATTAGTAGACCTCGAATCTCTCCATGTTGTCTAGAGCTGAGCTTGGACAAGTGGTGGACCTTACTTCTCCCTTCCCTTAGTTTACTAGCTTAAAAGATTACTATGTATACTTGCTTAGATCTAACTTGAACAAGTGGTGGACCTTGTATTCACACAAACTTAATTCATTACAAAAAAGTATATGTTAAAATAACATTTGGTTTTTTTTGTTTCAGGAAAGATGGCTCCAAAAAAACAGGTTGCAAGGGTTGCTGTCTCAGTTGACTATACTTGCAATGATCTTAGGAAATGGTATTTGGACATACATGGTATAGAGGGTGCACAATTTCATAAGGTGCATCTATTTATTGCCAAAAAGGAGAATGACAGCTTGTTTGAAGATGTTGGACAAGTTGTGGAAGCATCTGTCTCTGTAGTTGATAGTCATCCGGAGGTGGAATGCATTGACATTCTAGTTCCAATGAATCTAGAATTTCAACTATCTCCAGGAGCATATGCATTGGAGCGCATGTCTAGAAACAAAGAAGAGACAATGTTTTCTCGAGGATGGAAGTTTGCAGAATCAAATCCAAACATCACAGCAGATCAACTTCAAAGCTCCATCATTGCCACACTACAACGAAAAAAGGTGAAAGCTTCACGACCACCATCCACAAAGAAGCAAGCAAAAGTGCAAAAAGTAGCAGCTAAGCGAACTAGTTCCATTTTGGATGTAGACAAGGCATCTTTGGCATCCTCATCAACAGAGGGTTCAATGTCAAAGATGAGAATTGTGGATCCAGATGTTTTAGAAGCTGAGGCCATGAAAGGACAAGAAAAAGATACAGGTGGAATGAATAAGTACATAAATTATTTTCCTTTCCAATATAGGGAATTTGATATCCCTATTCAAAATTGTTGGCTTGCTCCTGATCACTATAATGCACGTATTATGGATAAAAAACACGCTGAAAGTGTGTTATTTGGATTTTCACGGAGTACGACCAAGCCTGCAGCATGTGCATATTTGATGCCTGTTCGAAATGCAAAATCAAAGAAGGGGACTCCTTTGGCAGTAGAAGAGGTAGAGGAGCAAAAAATTAAAGATTATCATTATTGGATTCTTGATGGGCAGCATTCAATCTATGCTGCAAAAGTTTTGCTTCACAATGAACAAAACAACAAAGAGATATTTGAAAGACTGATTAGCGTGTATAAATTTAGAAAGGCTCGCATTGTTGTGAATGCTCCTCCATTTGTTGCAACTGCTATATCTGCCATTGCAAATGAGGAGGCTCAGGCATTGTATGTCAAGCAACCTTACAGCCAAATATTGAGACATTTACGGAGTCAATGGATCTTCTCAGGACGACCACCAAAGGCAGCAAGTGGAATTGCAGAGGGACATGCATCTCGTGCCGGATGGGATGTAAGTTATTTTCTTTGTCTTTTTGATAGTGTTTAATTAACAAATCTTGCTCAATAGTTTAATTATTTCTCTATTTCTTTTTAGGCTTTTCTTCGATTGGCAAGAATGAGTGCAGCAGCAAGTTGGATTGCTAAACAGGCACACATGGTCACGTACTCTGATTTAGTTTATGATTGCTGGATAGAAATCATTGAAAAGCTAGAAGAGGAGAATAAGAAACCCCCAACAACTGTATTTAGATACCTTTGTGGCCTTGAGGAATCAGAGGTAAAGACTATTCAAGAAGAGATTAGAGATGAGAAGATTTTACTGTCAAAGAGTGCAAAGGATGGTGATGCAACTGACATGTATGATCGAATCAAGCAGTTGAAGCAAGACAAATTGATTCAAGATGCACTTCTTGAAGGCTTCAACAATTTGAATGAGTCTTCACCATGTAAAGACTGGGAGGAGGTGGTCAAAATGTATAACATCAATGATGTTGTTTATAAAACAATTTTAATGCTATGCGAGGAATGGATCAAATCTAGTTTGACGCGTGGAACAAAGAAAATGGCTTTTCCAGATGGAGCAATAAAATACATGCAATGGGCAATTCACCTTCAAAAGGAGAAAACTGAGCCTAGAGATTTGCCATGGTCAATCTATGTGGTGAGCCTACAAATGGAAGGCAATCTCTACTTGATGCGCCACTTCAATAATAAAGTGCCTATTGGCTTATGTGTTTTAGATATGACAAAAAACGTTGGAGGCAATTTGAAGTGGAGTGAGGAGACATTTAACAATGCTTTGGATGGGATCTTGGCTATTGCTGGAGGGTCAACAGATCCTGGATTTGTCTTTCTTGCATTTGTGGATTTCACTAACTTCACAAAATTGCAATGTGCCTTTCACGCCATGGGAGATAATCTGAGCTACCATTGTTGTGGTGCATTGCATCACTTTCCATCAGCTCCTTGCAAAGGAGCAATTCAATTCCTAACAGTTATTGCCTTCTTGGGACAAGGCAATGCATTTGAAGACCTGAGAAGAAGATCAGAGGAACATCCCATGCCAATTGATTGTTCTCTTCTTCAAGTAGCAGATAACGATATGTCAGATTTGCAATATTTGGAGGCCAAAAAAAGAGCTTTGGTCAAGCACTACATTCGTACATATTGTTTTGAAGACCGCAAGCTTGTTGATGTTTTTGGTGATGGCTCCTTGGTTGCACAAGAAGGAATACAACAGAAAAAAGAAGTTATATGCTTAATTGATAGTGTGGAGGAGGCAAAAAACGTGGAGACCATGCTGCTAGACTTTGCTAAGTCTCATGAAGATATAGAAAAATGGGCTGGACTTCAACAATCCACTTCGCAATCAGATGACATTGTGCCTGTTACAGAGGAGTGCTCTCCACAAAGAGAAGAAGAACAACAACAACAACATCCTCTGTCAATGGAGGACTTTTTGGAAATGGAGACACGTATGTTTTGAGTTTCTTGTGCATGTTAGTGTTTCTTGTTACTGATTTGATACTCTTAATGTTAGATTTTGCTTTATATAGTATTGATTGAGTTTGTATTTTTTATCTCAAGCATTCAAGGTTTGAATGTAAATAATAAATTACTTGAGTTTTTGAATGGTGGATCTTTAGACTAAAACTATAACATTTAATACTCACAAAGACTTAATTACTTAAGAGCTTGAACTCAATAAGTTTTGGACCTTTTATCAATACCCCCTTGATATGATACATTAGATCGTAGCATGGTTAAATGGTGATGCTTCATAAATTGAACCTAGCTTAGACAGGTGTTGGAGCCTAAATTTAAACTAACCTTGCTAGAAGGGAGCTTATGTTTGGACTTTGAGAACTAGCATAAGTAATCAATTAGAGCATAGATTAGACATGTGGTGGTGGCCTTAGAGACCAAAATCTTAATGAGCTTGGAAAGGTATTTAAGTACTGCAATTTACTTAGTTTTAGTACTCACTAAAGGCATAGCTTGACAAAAGGTGGACCTTACATGGATCCTAATTTCAAGAGGTGTGGTAGACCTTCAAACCAAGATCATATAGCTTGGACATGTGGTGGACCTTGCATGGAGACTAGTTTAGACAAGTGTGGTACACCTTGTAACCAACACCCATTTGTTATATTAGCTTGGACAAGTGGTGGACCTTGCTTTTATGTTTCAATGGAGCATATTTTGGACAGGTGGTAGACCTTGTTTCTCTCCATGCTTCAATGGAGAGAAACATTAGCTTGGACAAGTGGTGGACCTTGCTTTTATGTTTTAAAGGAGCATATTTCGGACAAGTGGTAGACATTGTTTCTCTCCATGGTTCAATGGAACCCACCTTAGACAAGTGAAGTACCTTGAAACCAAACCCCCATAATACAACCTACTAAATAGGTTGGAAAATTGGTGGTATATGAAACCATCCATGATAGAGCATAGTATAGGTGAAAACGTAGTGGTCCTTATATCAATTACCCATGCATAGCTTGGACAAGTGGTGGACCTTGATTCTCTCTATGTTTCAATGGATCCTATCTTGGACTAGAGATATATCTTACTTATTTCCATGCTTCAATGGATTGTAGCTTGGATAAGGAGTGGACCTTCAAACAAAACTCCACAGCATAGCATATATTAACAATTCATGGGTTTTATAGAGATTTTCTTGCCTATTTTGGAGAGTTGGTACACCTTTATTCTCCATTCTTCAATGGATCTGAGGTTGGACAAGCGGAGCTGGAGAAGTGGTCAACCTTAAAATGAAACCTCCCATGCTACAACCCATCATAGATCGTATATGTAGTGGACCTTGAAACTCTTTTATGTCCCTAGCTTAGAGAAGCATTGCACTCTTTATTATCTCCATACATGAAGGCAAGGTTGGACAAGTGGTGGACCTTCAAACCAGAATCTCTATGCAATAATAGGCAAGTGGTGGAGCTTGTTTTCTCCATGTTCCAATGGAGCCTAGCTTAGACAAACAATGGAGCTTGCTTCTCTCCATGTTTCAATGGATCCTAGCTTAGAAAAGTGGTGGAGCTTTGATTCTCTCCATGTTCCAATGGACCATAGCTTAGACAAGTGGTAGACCGTGAAAAAACCCCCCGTATACAACATATTATGGGGTTTTCATGTTTCAATGGCACCTAGCTTGGACAAATGGTAGAGCTTGCTTCTCTTTATGTTTCAATGGATCCAATCTTAGCCAAGTGGTGGACCTTGAAACAAGAATCCCCCCCCCCCCCATGTACAACGTATTATGGGTTTTGAAAGCACTGGGAGAAAATAATAGCTTTGATAAGTGGTGGACCTTGCTTCTCTCCATGCTTCAATGGAGCCGAGGTTGGACACATGTTGGAGAGAAGATGGTTGCCCATGAAATAAGACCATGCATGCTATAATCAATCATATGTTGTACACATGGTGGACCTTGCAATTGTTTTATATGCCTAACTTGGACAAGTGGAGGACCCTTGATTACCTCCAGATATCAACAACAAGCCAAGTTTGGACAAGTGTAGTACCACCAAACCAGAATCTCTATGCTACAATAGAGTATAGGTAGGACACGCAGTGAACCTTGATATCAAACCATCCATGCTACTAGAGATGATAGGTTTCACATGTGGTGGAACCTTGTATCAATGTTCTATGTGTAGTTTTTGACTAGTGATAGACCTTGAAACTAATCCCTCTAGGCTACAAGAAAAAAGAGATGGATGAGGAGGCTAGACTACTTTTGTTGCATCAATGCATCCCATGTTACCACATATACTATAGGGTTCTTGGATAAGTGTTGGATCTTGTGTCAATGCTCCATGTCTAGCTTGGACAAGTGGTGGACCTTGGTTCTCTCTATGCTTCAAATGGGCAATAGATTGGAGACACAGTGGCCTTTTTTTTCCAATGATTTTATTTTTTGGAAACCTTGGAGGCACCATGTAAGAGGCACTCTAAGTCTTCCATACAATGGACCTATTGGACTATAAAATAATGATATCTTTCTTTGATATTGTCATTATTTTATGCATAATATTTTCTTCTTTTTGCAGACACAAAGGAGTTAAGTGATATAAAAACTAGATGTATTTCACACTATGATTGGCATGAAGATCCTTTTGGGACACCAACTTTTCCTATTCCCAAAGATGTAATTTTCCATATTAACGGTGTGGATTTTGAAGTGCGACTTTCATGTATTGAAGGAGCTGGTTATGGGCTATTTGTGCATACTACCCTGGAAAGTGGTTTGACTATTCTAAACTATGGAGGGCATAAGTATAGATTTCAAGACTGGAAAAAGATATGCAAAATATTTCCAAGAGCTTATAAATATTCTCTTCTAGAGGATCCAAACATAGAAGAAGAGGAAGATCAATCATACATTATTGGTTGTGTAGAAGAAGGAAACGTGTCGGGCTATATAAATAGTTCTCACAGTACAAATGTCTGTCCCAACGTACGCTATACATTTGATCCAAATTTGCCACCTTGGCATAAATGCACCTCTTCACACATCAAGTCAGAAGAATATGGCCATGTATGCATTGAGACTATTTGTCAAGTTGAAGCAGGAGAAGAGTTGTTTGCTGACTATAACTTTACTTGACATTGTAAAGTATTGTACATGGATGGAAATCTCAAGTACATGCATCATTTTCATTTTTCATGGATGAAATCTCAAGTGAATATAACATTTGATTATTGTTTAGTTTATGCTCAACGAGAATCTAAAGTGCTCTTATGCTTTGTGTGTTGTCTAACTTATTTGACTACCTTGGCCATAGAATCTTGATTCTACTCTAGATTTGTGATAAATCTTACCAAAATTTAATCAATGTCTAGGTTGGACAAGTGGTGGGGCTTCAAACATTACTGTCTTAAACAAGTGGAGTTATCTTACTTGAATAAGTGGTGGCCTTTGAATCCAAATCTAAGCCAAATCTCTAATTGTTTGCTTGTAGTCTAGGTTGGACATTTGGTGGACCTTGTATCCATGTTTCCTCAACAAGGGTGGCTTTTAGTTTTCACTTTAAGTACTCATCTTTAATAAAGTGTAGGATGGAAAATGTTGAGTTAGTAGATTGTATTTTAGACAAGTGGTGTTTGGTGTACGAATGCTGAAAATGGTTGCAAGGATTCTAACAACGACTTTACCTTAAATAAATTTCTTACTAGGAGTTCTACATATAAATATGGTGAATAAAATTCTAGTGGTTTTGAGATACCATTTGTGTGTGTGTTTTCTTAGATTCACAAACTGGGATGGATAATGCTCCTATGGTTCAGTCAACAACTATAGAATCCATAGATTCTATGGTTTCTAAAGTGCCCAAGATGGATGATATTTCTATACTAGAGTCTAGTGTTGTGCAACTTGAGCAAGCTTCCAATAATGAGAACCAAGAAATCGATGCTTCAAAAATGCAACATACATCAAAAGAGACTGAAAAGTCCACTCACGAGCTATTGCCAATTGGTACTACGTCATGTAGCGTAGATGTTGAGAAATCCATGCTTACAATTATATTGGATTTAAATGGTCTATTGTTGAAACGTTCCCCTCAACCATCCTCACACCACAACTCAGTGCAAATGGATTCAAAAAGATATATTATACTCAGGCCAGGTTGCATCCAATTCTTGAAGACTATTTTACAGAGGTTTAATGTTGCAATTTGGTCGACAGCTACTAGGAATAATGTGTATCAAATCCTTGCAGCACTAAACAACTTAGCTGAGGATACATTGCCTTTCTTTGCAATTTGGTCGCAAGATGTTTGCTACACCGCTCAAACTCAAAAATTGTTTAGACCCGACAATCCAAACGTTGAGGCAATGTTCAAGCCTCTAGCCAAAATTGCCATGGGGTTTGAATGTGATCCACAAAGAACAGTGCTTATTGATGACTCTCCTTACAAGGGATGTATTTCACCAGCAAACAATTGCATTTTTCCACCACAATTGATGCTGAGAAGGGATGTGCGTGATTTAATTGCTTCTAATCGTTATGGACAACCTATAGTGACAAATGATAGTGAATACAAACAAATCATGGAGTATTGGAAGCAGAAAAATGATGTTTGGTCAGCTAAGGTGTTCTTTACAAGAAGAATACCACCTGCAAAAGGTGACAGGATGAAACTATCATTGAAAATGCAAGTGACACAAGCCACCGCAATGAAATGAGAAGAGCCCAAATACAAGAGATCTTAGCAAAGGAGCGTACACCCATTGAAAGCATGAAGGCGTCACAATTGACCACTTTAGCTAGGCAATTGGGTTGTAACACAAAAGGAGTTTTGAAGGCAACCACAGCAAAGGCTTATATAAATAAGGTGAAAGCTGAGAACAATCTTCTAAGGCTGGATAGAAAGCAACCCTAAGGTACTAGTGACATGTCATATATTCTTGATACACATACTTGAACACTCATGTGCATGGTATCTAACAAATCTTTCTTTTTATTCCTTCCTGCAGGATCTTACAAAGGATACTACTAGATGGAGCTCAATCAATAGAGATTTTGATATGTTTGCTCAAAATAATGAAGCAGTCACCTACATTTTTTGTTTATCAATTTCTTGAGAGACTTTCTTTTAGTTTGTAATCATCAAATGAAATGAAAAGTATCCTTCTTATAAGATTGCTGATCTTTTTCTGTTCAAAACTTTCAATTGTGATTTATAGTTTTGTTAGCATGAGATTGTGCTTTTTTAGTTTGAAAAAAACTGTCAAAGATCCAAGTCTTTTTGGCTTTACTTAAGTTATTAATTGTGAAAGATCCAAGTCTTTTTGCTTTACTTAAGTTATTGATTGTCTATGTAATAGTCCTTAAAACAATATCGGATGGCTTTCTTGCTCCCATGTCTCACATTGGTCTTTAGGTAAGACAAGTGGTGACCTTGAAAGTATGGTCTCATATCTCGATCAAGTGAAGAGACATGAAGCTTAAATATCACTACTATGTATCTAGTGTTAAACTCCATCAAGACAAAGATACTAGAGTGCCAAATTGCAGTCTAGTTTAAGTGAAAATCCATTTGAGCTAAGGTAAAACTTATAGTGCCTCATTTTTCTAGGATTCTACCCCATCAAGGAAGTTAGAATCTAGCACAAACCAATTAAGACTCTTTTGGAGCCTAGATAGGACAATTCGTGGAACTTAAGAGACTTATTATTGAGTTAGAGTCTAGTTTAGATAAGCAAAAGATCTTCAAACCAGCACTTGACTTTCTTACTATTCAATATTCAAAGTCCCTTGAGGCTAACAAATTACATACCTACTTGTAACCTAACTAATGAGTAATTATATAGATCTAAGCAAGTATATATAATGAGTCTTCAAACTAATAAACCAAGGGAAGAGAGTAGCAAGGTCCACTACTTGTCCAAGCTCAGCTCTAGACAACATAGAAAGATGCTAGTTCTACTAATTGTCTAATTATAGGCATGGAGAAATGATAGAAGGTTGACCACTTGTCCAACCTATCATCTCTAGTAAGATGGGAGGTTTGGCCTTAAGATTCACCATGTAACCAACCTATACATCATTGTATTATGAAGAGTAGAAAAGCAAAGCTCCACCACTTGTCCAAGCTAGTTCTAAAATCCACATGGAGATAAGCAAGCTCCACCATTTGTCAAATCTCTCTTCCATTAAAACATGAAAAAACTCAGCTATGTTGTACAGGGGGGACTTTTTTCCAAGGTCCACCACTTGTCCAAGCTAGGATCCATTAAAACATGGAAATAAACAAAGCTCCACCACTCGTCCAACCTTTAGAGTTGCAAAGTGTATGGTTGTCTAAACTAGGTATGGGAAAATAATTGAAGGTCCACCACTTGAAACATGGAGCGAAGCAAGCTCCACCATGTCTCCAATATGCTAGACTCCATTGAAACACCCTAAACCCATGATATTTTGTACATAGGGGATGTACATTTAAGATCCACCACTTGTCCAACCTAGTATCCCTAGTAGCTTGATAGCTTTGGTCTCAAGATTCACCACTTGTCCACTCTATGTCATTGTATTAAAAGGGATTCGGTGTTAAGGTCCACCACTTGTCCAACCCATAAGGTTATATTTTAAATGGTTTTTTTCTCACAACTTGAACTACCCATGATATGTTTTACATGGGAGTTTTGTTTCAATGTCCACCACTTGTCCAAGCTACCTCTATTGAAACATAGAGAGAACCAAAGATCCACCACTTGTCCAAGCTAAGCTATATTGAAACATGGAGAGAAGGATGCTCCACCATTTCTCCAAGATAGGCTTCATTGAAACATGGAGAGAAGAAAGCTCCACCATGTCTCCAAGCTAGGATCCATTTGTATGCCCTAAACCCATTTTATTTTGTACATGGGGGGTTTTATTTCAAGGCCCACCACTTGTCTAACCTATTATCCCTAGTAGCACGAGTGGTTTGGTCTCAAGATACACCACTTGTACACTCTATGTCATTATATTAGGAAGAACTATGTATTAAGGTCCACCACTTGTCCAACCTATAAGGTTATATCTTAAATGGTATCCTTTCTCACCACTTGAAATGCCCATGATATGTTTTACATGGGGGTTTCATTCCAAGGTCCACCACTTGTCCAAGCTAACTCTATTCAAACATAGAGAGAAGCAAAGGTCCACCACTTGTCCAAGCTAACTCTATTCAAACATAGAGAGAAGCAAAGGTTCACCACTTGTCAAAGCTAGGCTCCATTGAAGCATGGAGAGAAGTAACCTCCATCATTTTCCAAGATAGGTGCCATTCAAACATGGAAAGAATCAAGATCTACCATGTCTCCAAGATTCTAGGCTCCATTGAAACACCCTAAAACCATGATATTTTGTACATGGGGTGTTTACATTCAAGGTCTACCACTTCTCTAACGTATTATACCTAGTAGCATGAGTGGTTTGGTCTTAAGATTCACCACTTATCCACTCTATGTCATTATATTAAGAATAACTGGGTGTTAAGGTCCACCACTTGTCCAACCTATAAGGGTATATCTTAAATGGTATCCTTCACCACTTGTCAAGGTCCATCACCACTTTTCCAACCTGTAAGGTTATATCTTGAATGATATTTTTTCTTATCACTTGTAATGTCCATGCTATGTTTTACAAAGGGGTTTTGTTCCAAGACCCACCACTTGTCCAAGCTAACTCTATTGAAACATAGAGAGAAGCAAAGGTCCACCACTTGTCCAAGGTAGGCTCCATTGAAACATGGAGAGAAGGATGATCCACCATTTCTCCAAGATAGGTTCCATTGAAACATTGAGAGAAGCAATCTCCACCATGTCTCCAAGCTAGGCTCCATTGAAATACCCTAAACCCATAATTTTGTACATGAGGGGTTTACATTCAAGGTCCACCACTTGTCCAACCTATTATCCCTAGTAGCAAGAGTGGTTTGGTCTCAAGATTCACCACTTGTACACTCTATGTCATTATATTAAGAAGAACTATGTGTTAAGGTCCACCACTTGTCCAACCTATAAGGTTATATTTTAAATGGTATCCTTTCTCACCACTTGAAATGCCCATGATATGTTTTACATGGGGGTTTCATTCCAAGGTCCACCACTTGTCCAAGCTAACTCTATTAAAACATATAGAGAAAGAAAGGTCCACCACTTGTCCAAGCTAGGCTCATTGAAACATGGAGAGAAGGAACCTCCACTGTTTCTCCTAGATAGGCTCCATTGAAACATGGAGAGAAATAAGCTCCACCATGTCTCCAAGTTGCTAGGCTCCATTGAAATACCCAATACCCATAATATTTTGTACATGGGGGGTTTACATTCAAGGTTCACCACTTGTCCAACCTATTATCCCTAGTAGGTTTGGTCTCATGATTCACCACTTGTCCACTCTATGTCATTATATTAAGAGGAATTGGGTGTTAAGGTCCACCACTTGTCCAACCTATAATGTTATAGCTTGAATGGTATTTTTTCTCACCACTTGTAATGCCCATGACATGATTTACATGGGGGTTTTGTTCCAAGGTACACCACTTGTCCAAGCTAAATCTATTGAAACATAGAGAGAAACAAAGGTCCACCACTTTTCCAAGCTAGGCTGCATTGAAACATGGACCTTAATACCAAATTATTTCTAGTAGCATGAGTGATATTTTGTACATGGGGGTTTACATTCAAGGTCCACCACTTGTCCAACCTATTTCCCTAGTAGGTTTGGTCCCAAGTTCACCACTTATCCACTCTATGTCATTATATTAAGAATAATTGGGTGTTAAGGTCCACCACTTGTCCAACCTATAAGGTTATATATTAAATGGTATTTTTTCTCACCACTTGTAATGCCCATGATATGTTTTACATGGGGTTTTGTTCCAAGGTCCACCACTTTTCCAAGATAACTCTATTCAAACATAGAGAGAAATAAAGGTCCACCACTTGTCCAAGCTAGGCTCCATTGAAACATGGAGAGAATGATGCTCCACCATTTATCCAAGATAGGCTGCATTGAAACATGGAGAGAAGCAAGCTTTACCATGTTTCCAAGCTAGGCTCCATTGAAACACTCTAGGGGGTTTTATTTCAAGGCCCACCACTTGTTTAACCTATTATCCCTAGTAGCATGAGTGGTTTGGTTTCAAGATTCACCACTTGTACACTCTATGTCATTATATTGTGTTAAGGTCCACCACTTGTCCAACCTATAAGGTTATATCTTAAATGGTATCCTTTCTCGCCACTTGAAATGCCCATGATATGTTTTACATGGGAGTTTCATTCCAAGATCCACCACTTGTCCAAGCTAACCATATTTAAACATAGAGAGAAACAAAGGTCCACGACTTGTCCAAGCTAGGCTCCATTGAAACATGGAGAGAAGGAACCTCCACCATTTCTCCTAGATAGGCTCCATTAAAACATGGACATAAGTAAGTTCCACCATGTCTCCTAGATGCTAGGCTCCATTGAAATACGCAAAACCCATGATATTTTGTACATGGGTGATTTACATTCAAGGTCAACCATTTGTCCACCCTATTATCCCTAGTAGGTTTGGTCTCACAATTCACCACTTTTCCACTCTATGTCATTATAATAAGAGGAATTGGGTGCTAAGGTCCACCACTTGTCCAGCCTATAAGGTTATACCTTGAATGGTATTTTTTCTCACCACTTGTAATGCCCATGACATGCTTTACATGGGGGTTTTGTTCCAAGGTTCACCACTTGTCCAAGCTAATTCTATTGAAACATAGAGAGAAACAAAGGTCCACCACTTTTCCAAGCTAGGCTCCATTGAAACATGGACCTTAATACCAAATTATTCCTAGTAGCATGAGTGATATTTTGTACATGGGGGTTTGCATTCAAGGTCCACCACTTGTCCAACCTACTTTTCCTAGTAGGTTTGGTCGCAAGATTCACCACTTGTCCACTCTATGTCATTATATTAATAATAATTGGGTGTTAAGGTCCACCACTTGTCCAACCTATAAGGTTATATATTGAATGGTATTTTTTCTCACCACTTGTAATGTCCATGATATGTTTTACATGGGGATTTTGTTCCAAGGTCCACCACTTGTCCAAGCTAAATCTGTTCAAACATAGAGAGAAACAAACGTCCACCACTTGTCCAAGCTAGGCTCCATTGAAACATGGAGAGAATGATGCTCCACCATTTATCCAAGATAGACTCCATTGAAACATGGAGAGAAGTAAGCTCCACCATGTCTCCAAGATGCTAGAGTCCATTGAAATACCCAAAACCCCTGATACTTTGTACATGGGGGTTTACATTCAAGGTCCACCACTTGTCCAACCTATTATCCCTAGTAGCATGAGTGGTTTGGTCTCAGGATTCACCACTTGTCCACTCTATATCATTATATTAAGAAAAATTGGGTTTCCATATCTAAATGGATCTTTGCTTGGATAAGTGGTAGACCTTGAGACCTAAATACCCATTCTACACTAGAGCATTGGTTAAGCCTTATGCACTTCAAGCATACCTTTAACAACAAGTAGTAGTTATTAGTTGACTTAAGTCTAGTTGAACTCCATGGTATTGAGACTAAGAGAGAGTGTAGCATAAAAAAGAGTCAGGATTTTAATTTGACTTTCTTTCTATTAATGAGTAGATCATAGATGGATTTTGGTATCTAATAAAACCTTAGGGTAGACAATGTAAAACTCATGTCTATTGTTGTGTTTGCATTAAGTGTTCTTGTTCTTTAATTTCAGAACCATTACAGAAAAATGGATTGGCTATATGCTGGCATAAATTGAAGAAAACTATTGAATTACCCATCCAACCTCCTCCAAGACCTTGTCCAAGGAATGAATCACCTCCTTATCACCTACCACTTGCTTTCAAGGACATCAAAAGAGTACTTATCTTGGATCTAGAGGGGTTACTTCTCAAGACAATTGAAATGAAACATGGAGATTCTATGCCATCTTGGGCTCAACACATGCGACTTGTGGAGGATAAAGATGAAGTTTATCATGTGGTGCGACCAGACGCACAAAGTTTTTTGGATTTTTGTGCTGAATACTTTGAGCTATGGATATGGAGTTGCTATAACTTAACAAGGGTGCAACGCATCACACAAAAATGTTTTCCTGAGCAGTATACCAAGTTCAAGGTGTTTATGAGTAACAAAAATTGCCAAAATCCAAATATCATGTTAGGATTTACAAGGGTTTATCACAAAAATTTGAGTGATATTTGGAAGATATTTGAGGATTTGGATGCAAACAATACCTTAATTTTTGATGACACTCCATATAGGGTGATGTGGAACATGCCAGGGACATATCTTATATTTCCAAAGATGTGGAGGCAAACTTCCGAGCAACTTCAAAACTTCTTGCAGAGAACCATAATTCCATGGTTGGTAGGATGGTTGTATGCAAGAGATAAGAGAGTCTATACATACAACACAATTGTAAATCAGTATAGTGATTCTGAGACAAATTATGTCCTTGGTGTGTACTTGTCAACACGAAAGCATTGAATAAATATGGCCATAAGATGCTTTTTTTATTCTAGTGTGTATCTTTCAACATTTGTATAATTTGATATAGTCTTTTTTTAAAAAAACAAAGGTGTGTCAATTTTATGAACACTTGAATGGAGTGCACCCTACTCTAAGGGGACTTCAATGTACTATTGGAGTGCATCCTATTGTAAGGGGACTCTGATGTATTGCTAGAGTGCACCCAAATTTTTGGGGACTCATTTTTTATTTGATTGGGGCCTATGTTGGGTCATATAGTAAAAGAAATTCATTTTTTGTCAATTCATATCGAGGTTGCATTTATTTGGAACTATGAAAGAATTGATGTTTGATGTCAAAATAAAACTTGTAAGTGTGGATCAGAGAATTCATGGACTTTAAATATGTGAGAGGGATCTTTTTCTTGGGCACAAATGTTTGCTTCAAGAATTTTGTCATTACATACTTTATGTGAAAGAGTTTTAGAACCTAAAAGACTTTGAAAACAAAACTATGGAATCTAAGTGCATGTATTCTTGAATGGCTTGAAAGTTGATGTATACATGCATGTCGCCTTGATGAAGATTTAGATCTGACAAGATGGAAAGCTAGAATTCTTGGACGTTACCTTTGTCAATTTGGTAATAACATATTTAACTTTCTTTTATTATGGGTGGAAAATATATTATTATGTGCATTTGGAACCTAATTGCTTGACCTTCAAACCAAGATTCCTATGTTATTTTTTCATATACTTTTTTGTAATGAATTAAGATTGTGGATGCAAGGTCCACCACTTGTTCAAGCTAGATCTAAGAAAGTATATATACTGAGTCTTCAAACTAGTAAACCAAGGGAAGAGAGAAGCAGGGTCCATCACTTGTCCAAGCTCATCTCTAGACAACATAGAGAGATGTTAGTCTACTAATTGTCCAATATAGTCATGGAGAAATGATAGAAGGTTGATCCACTTGTCCAACCTATCATCTCTAGTAAAATGGGAGGTTTGGCCTTAAGATTCACCATGTAACCAACATATACTTCATTGTATTATGAAGAGTAGAAAAGAAAAGCTCCACCACTTGTCTAAGGTAGTTCCAAAATCAACATGGAGAGAAGCAAGCTTCACCATTTGTCCAAGATAGGTTCCATTAAAACATGGAAAACCTCATATATGTTGTACATGGAAGCTTTTTTCCAAGGTCCACCACTTGTCCAAGCTAGGATCCATTAAAACATGGATAGAAACAAGGCTCCACAACTCGTCCAACCTTTATAGCTGCAAAGTGTACCGGTTGTCTAAACTAGGCATGGGAAAATAATAGAAGGTCCACCACTTATCCAATATATTATCTCTAATAGCATGGGAGGTTTGGTCTCAAGATTTAGGAATTGGCTGACCTGTATTTCATTGTATTATGATGAATTTGGTTTTAAAGTCAACTACTTATCCAAGCTATAAGTTTATATCTTGAATGGTATTCCTTCCCATCACTTAGAAAACCAATGATATGTTGTACATGGGGGGTTTGTTACAAGGTCCACCACTTGTCCAAGCTAGTTTCATTGAAACATGGATGAAGACAAGCTCCACCATTTGTTAAAGCTAGACTCCATTGAAATCTAGAAAATCCATTCTATGTTGTACATGGGGTTTTTGTTTTAAGGTCCAACACTTGTCCAAGCTAAGATCCATTGAAACATGGAGTAGAGAAACACTCCACCACTTGTCCAAGCTAGGAAACATTGATAGTAGTTGGTTTAGTTTGAAGATCCACCACGTGTCTAAGCTAACTCTATTGAAACATAGAGAGAAGCAAAGGTCCACCAACTGTTCAAGCTAGGCTCCATTGAAACATGGACAGAAGCAAGCTCCACCATTTCTCCAAGATAGACTCCATTGAAACATGGAGAGAATCAAAGGTCCACCATTTCTCCAAGCCAAGATCTAGTTGTCCAACCTATAAGGTTATATCTTAAATGGTAATCTTTCTAATCACTTGGAATACCCATGATATGTTTTACATGGGGGTTTTGTTCCAAGATCACCACTTGTCCAAGCTAACTCTATTGAAACATAGAGAGAAGCAAAGGTCCACCACTTGTCCAAGCTAGTCTCCATTGAAACAAGGAGAGAAGCAAGCTCCATCATTTCTCCAAGATAGGCTAGCATGGATAAGTGCACCTTGAAACCAACCTTCCTATGAGGCAATAGAGCATATGCTACATATTTTATGTATGCCCCATGCCTCAAATTAAGAAGTTATAGATTAGAAGTGGACCTTGCTTAAATGTCACATGCAATAAATTAAGGAAAAATAGCCAAGTGGATTGTATTCCTCAATGGATCCTTGCTTTCACAAGTGAGAGTCACTTTTACATTAACTTGGACAAGTGGTGGAA
>NC_140934.1:72140499-72159582 GCF_014529385.1 Adiantum capillus-veneris | reverse complement strand
CTACAAAACTTCAAACTTGTCATCTCCTTAAGAAGTTTCACAGTGACAATGGAGGCGAATATGTTTCTTGAGAGTTTGTGAGTTCTGGTGTTGACATTGGAATTTATCATGAACACACTATTCCATATTCACCTCAACAGAACGGCATTGTTGAACACAAGAATTGCACTATTCTCAATGATGTAAGATGTATGCTGATTCATTCTGAATTATCTAGTGTTTTCTAGATTGAAGCTACTTTGATAGCAGTATTTATTCCAAATCATCTTACGGATCTATTGCTTATATTCATGTTCCCAAAGAAACAAGAACAAACCTTGATGCTCCTGGTTTTAAAACTACTATTATTGGATATTTTGACACTTCCAAAGGCTAAAAATTCAATGAACCTTCCTCCAAGAAAGTAATTATAAATCGTGACGCTACTTTTAACGAACGGCTTATGGGAGGCTCATGGTCCATGGAAGATTTTGATGATATTAAATGGCTACCTCAAGCTTTTCCATTTCTTTAAGATGGTGAAACTCTTCCTATAAAGCAGCTTTCCTCTTCACAACCATCCATTCTAAATGTTATCAATGATCCCGTTATTTATAATGAAGCTATATGTTCACCACCAGAGGATCAATGGCAAGAGTCTATGGAGGTAGAGTACAATTCTCTTATCTCTAAAGGTACATGGATACTAGCCGAACTACCTCAGGTCATACGATTATTAAGTGTAAGTGGGTGTATAAGAGAAAAGTAAAATTAGATGGATCGTTTGACAAGTTCAAGGCACGTTTAGATGTGAAATGTTACTCCCAAATTGCTGGTGTTGATTATCAAGAGACCTTTTCACCAGTAGATTTCATTACAAGTGTTCGAGTTTTATTGGCATTTGCTATTCAATTTGATTTAAAAGCTCATCAAATGGATGTGCAAACTGCTTTTTTGAATGGTGATTTGGAAGAGGAAATTTATACATAACATTCAAAAGGGTTTGTTATTTTAGGTAAAGAAGACCTTGTTTCTCAATTCCATAAGGCACTATATGGTCTCAAACAAGCTTCACGCGCCTGGTATACAAAATGTGATCTTTTCTCACTTCCAAAGGATTCATCTCTTGCTCTTGAGACCCCAACTTATATATAAAGCACCAAGGTGGTAGTTTTGTGATTCTTGCTCTTTATGTGGATGATACTATTCTTGTTTCCAATGATCTGGGATTTCTTCAGCAAAAGTAAAAAAGTTATTGTCTTTTGCATTTGATATGGTGGATCTTGGAGAGAGTCACTCGTGTCTTGGCATTCAAATTTAAAGGATCCACACAAAAGGTATTTTATTCCTTCTATAGTCAAAGTTTATTACAGATACTATTCATAAATATGGTAGGGAATATTCATATTTGGCCAACACACCTTATCTTGTGAGTTTTACAAAGAACACTTCTGACAGTGGCCGCGATAAACTTGTCACAAATCAACCTTATGCTAACTTGATTGAATGTGTCTGCAGTTTGTTGGCATGAACACTTTCCCTGATATTTTGTTTGTTTCTAATTATCTTGGACAACATCTTGCAGGTCCTTCTCTTAAACATTGGTCTACAAAACAAAGAGTGTATTGAAATACTATAAAGTCACTAAATATTTTGATCTGGTCTAATGACGACAACTGACATCGGATTCTATGCAATCTCTCTCTCTTTTGGGTTACACAGATGCAAACTGTGCAAGCTCACGTGTATCTATGCGATCTACTAGTGGCAATTGATTCTTCATAAATGGTTGCCTTGTTTGTTGGACCAACAAGAAATAATGCATTGTTGTAGTTTCTACAACTGATTCTGAATATGTTGCGGCATCACTTGCAGCTCGTGAACTGATTTGGCTTCGACAAATGCTGGTTGATATTGGTCATTCTCCTCTTTCTAGCACACCCTTGAGGTGTGATAACAAGAGTGTTATTAGTCTTGCAAAAGACTATGTTGAATATATTAATAAGTGCACATTGTTGTGCATTATCATTATGTCCGGTATGAAGTACGCAAAGGCACTATCATTAGGGAAAATTTGGACTCACAAAGGGGCCTTATAAGGAGTTTGACTTCCTCTCTCACGTTCAAAACGGGCGTGCGGTTTGCAAATCAACTCTAAACTTGGCGGACATTTGATAGTTAGAATCTACTCTTCAAGCTCTTTCTATTGATATATAGCACGCCATGAGATTCCTCATATTTTGAAAGATTCTATTTTTTATTCTCTTGTGATGTGACAACTTCAGAATCTAGAGAATAAAAAATTCAATCTTTCAAAATATAAGGAATCTCGTGGCGTGCTATATATCAATAGAAAGAGCTTGAAGAGTAGATTCTAACTGCCAAATCTCCGCCAAGTCAAGAGTTGATTTGCAAAAATTTTACCGCACGCCCGTTTTGGACACGAGAGAGGAAGTCAAACTCCTTATAAGGCCCCTTTGTGAGTCCAAATTTTTCCTAATTCATGATTGAACATTGTCCAAGTGACCAGATGATTGCATATATTCTTAACCAAGTCCTCAATGAGTCACGCTTAATCCTCTTGCACTTGGAGCTTGGAGTTGCCTCAAGCCCACTCTTTCTAGATTAGCCTCTCTGTTATTATGGTAGCTTTGTACATATGACATTGTAATCATACAAGTACCATGCAACGTGCACAATCAGCATTTACACATTGTGATCTCTTGGTCACTTGTATATTCGTACATGTATACACAAGGCAATTTCACATAATTGTCGTTGGTTCATAATTTCACATTTGTAAAGGGGCTTGGGGTTTTCTCTTGAACTCCCCAAGGGTTTTTTCATCCAAAGCTAAGGACCTTTGTTTGAGTGGGGGTGTTGGATCTATGTATGGCTCACTCTATTCAGCTTGGTCTCACCTATATATATGTATCTTGTCCTCAATACGAACCAATCTTTAGGCGCGTGTATGGTGTGTCTTTTGTCTTCTCTCTCTCTCTCTCTCTCTCTCTCTCTCTCTCTCTAAATCTCAACACTCTCCATTTGTGATCAATGATGTATCATCAAGTGGTGCCATCCAACCTGCAACATTAGAGGGAGAGGTAATGTCTAACTAGATAAATGGATGCAAATTAAATAAGTATCATCAACCTCTCACTACTGAAATATTTAGAGAAGATACATTTAGCCAAGAAATGGTAGTAAAAGGCTCAATCAATTTAAGATCAAGCATAAGAGGAAGCTCAACTATGGATTTTAAAGCAGAAGGAGCAACATCAATCATCACCTCCTATTACAATAGTTTAGGTAGAGCAAAGTTGGCTTGGTAGAATGGATGCTCAATTTAATGTCCACCTAGCTGATGACACAACATTAAGAGCCCTAGGATACTGGAGCACGTGTCAATGCTATGCAATATTGAGTCTACCTAAAAATATCCAAGTCTATGATTGAAACAACTTAGATTGAACTGAAATCTGATAACAGAGGAACCATGGTGATGGATATTTTTCTAGGCATGGGCCATGGAGGAGACCCAGACAAGAAAAACCAAGCAAGGATAATAATCAAACCCTCAACCCAAGACCACCAACAAGGATTTATGGCTGGAGATGTGCTACTAAATCCGCTGCCAACAAGGAACGTGCATGTAGTCTCGATATCAAATCGTATCAACGACTAGTTAAAAATGAAGTGATCACTTCACCATTCATTAAAAGAGAGAGAGAGATATGAAATAGCATATTATAAAACGTTTTTTATTTTAGTGCATATGTTCATGCTATAATAGTTGCTTGTCCAGGCCAAAAAAAACTCCAACAGTGGATACCAGGTTTGCCTTGCAAATCTATAACTCTGGCTATGCCGTCCTCTTTGATTGTGGTGACAAATTCCCACATTCTTTTAACATCAATCCCTGCAGGCAAGGCTTCAAAGTAATTATGGAGATCCAGTTTCTCCAAGTAGTCCCCCATCTTTCTCCTGATAAATTCATTGAGCTCTTGAGGTATCATGGGTAGCTCCACTGCATTTCCCTCCGGATCTTTAAATACTCCTTGGTAGATTCTTAGATCATTGGTTTCTAGCAGGTCATCTTGAATCCAAGTGCTTGTGGGCTTCAGGATTCCCTCTGGGATAACAAAAGGCTCCACTTCTTCTAAGTAGTCCTTGATAGTCATCCTCTTCTTCTTTGCGGGTGATTTTGTGGCTGCCATGGATAGTGTTGCACTCAGTAGTCCAAAGTTAGCGTTTTCTACAGATTGGCTGAAAAACTGAGTTCTGACTACCCAAATGACTTGAAAATTGAAATAAGAACTCTATGGTAGGATTTGCCACAGACTAACTCAATACTATGCATAAATACACTAAAACAATGTCCACATGGACCTGTATGCAAATGCAATCCATACACTGTCCTGTACCACATGTCCATACATCCACCTTCTTTCCATAGTCGTAAACGACATATGAGGTCTTTTGCGGGGCAAGTCGGGGGTTCGCTCCAGTACCTAATCCACCTTGCCAAGGTACCAAATCTCCCAAGGCAAGGCTTCAGAAAACCTCACTCGACCCTCACAAAGGCTGCAATTTTTAAAAATACATTAACCGCATATCCATACATAACCACAAAGTAATCAATCTGACAATATAACCGCCTCAACTTCTTCCCACAACCTTACTTACATAGGCGACTATCCATAACGGACCCACAACAACCAAACATAATCTTCGATAACACAATACCATGATGCAAAAGCTCTATGTCGCTCTCCAAAACCCGTGTAAATGCTAAATTCTTCACTTGTAACATGTAAATCTACTGCCGAGTGCAAAACTGGAAATTTCCTATGCTTGTGTGAGCTGGCTGTTTGCTACAAAAAATTGCAGATTTTGGCAAATCTAAGTATTCCAATGCGTTCGGAATGCCCAAAAACATAAAGATAGACTCCCGGATCACTGTATTCCGAGTTCGGGTGAGGGAGTTATGAAAGACCATATTAGGTAAAGTGGGAAAATCCCAATTCCCAGGTTGGACAACTTTCAATATATCATGTACAAAATATAGAGATTTTGTCAAAAATTTGAGTTTTCTTAAGGTCTCATTCCACGTTATGCACATACAATACACAATGAAAACAACTAAAATACCATGGTTTCAATCAATTGGATTATTAGGAGACGAGTATATTGCATCCATTATCGTTGTCTATGTTCTACTGTCCTACCTACAACTTATCTCAACATGGAGAGCTTGGTTTCTAGGTCCACCACTTGTCCAAGTTAATGTAAAAGTGACTCAAGGTTCACAACTTGTGAAAGCAAGGATCCATTGAGGAATACAATCCACTTGGCTATTTTTCTTTAATTTATTACATGTGACATTCAAGCAAGGTCCACTTCTAATCTATAACTTCTTAATTTGAGGCATGGGGCATACATAAAATATGTAGCATATGCTCTATTGCCTCATAGGAAGGTTGGTTTCAAGGTGCACTTATCCATGCTAGCCTATCTTGGAGAAATGATGGAGCTTGCTTCTCTCCTTGTTTCAATGGAGACTAGCTTGGACAAGTGGTGGACCTTTTCTTCTCTCTATGTTTCAATAGAGTTAGCTTGGACAAGTGGTGATCTTGGAACAAAACCCCCATGTAAAACATATCATGGGTATTCCAAGTGATTAGAAAGATTACCATTTAAGATATAACCTTATAGGTTGGACAAATGGAGCTTGGCTTGGAGAAATGGTGGACCTTTGATTCTCTCCATGTTTCAATGGAGCCTATCTTGGAGAAATGGTGGAGCTTGCTTCTGTCCATGTTTCGATGGAGCCTAGCTTGAACAGTTGGTGGACCTTTGCTTCTCTCTATGTTTCAATAGAGTTAGCTGAGACACGTGGTGGATCTTCAAACTAAGCCAACTACTATCAATGTTTCCTAGCTTGGACAAGTGGTGGAGTGTTTCTCTACTCCATGTTTCAATGGATATTAGCTTGGACAAGTGTTGGACCTTAAAACAAAAACCCCATGTACAACATAGAATGGATTTTCTAGATTTCAATGGAGTCTAGATTTAACAAATGGTGGAGCTTGTCTTCATCCATGTTTCAATGAAACTAGCTTGGAAAAGTGGTGGACCTTGTAACAAACCCCCCCATGTACAACATATCATTGGTTTTCTAAGTGATGGGAAGGAATACCATTCAAGATATAAACTTATAGCTTGGATAAGTAGTTGACTTTAAAACCAAATTCATCATAATACAATGAAATACAAGTTAGCCAATTCCTAAATCTTGAGACCAAACCTCCCATGCTATTAGAGATAATATATTGGATAAGTGGTGGACCTTCTATTATTTTCCCATGCCTAGTTTAGACTACCGGTACACTTTGCAGCTATAAAGGTTGGACGAGTTGTGGAGCCTTGTTTCTATCCATGTCTTAATGGATCCTAGCTTGGACAAGTGGTGGACCTTGGAAAAAAGCTTCCATGTACAACATATATGAGGTTTTCCATGTTTTAATGGAACCTATCTTGGACAAATGGTGAAGCTTGCTTCTCTCCATGTTGATTTTGGAACTACCTTAGACAAGTGGTGGAGCTTTGCTTTTCTACTCTTCATAATACAATGAAGTATAGGTTGGTTACATGGTGAATCTTAAGGCCAAACCTCCCATTTTACTAGAGATGATAGGTTGGACAAGTGGATCAACCTTCTATCATTTCTCCATGACTATATTGGACAATTAGTAGACCTAACATCTCTCTATGTTGTCTAGATATAAGCTTGGACAAGTGATGGACCCTGCTTCTCTCTTCCCTTGGTTTACTAGTTTGAAGACTCAGTATATATACTTTCTTAGATCTAGCTTGAACAAGTGGTGGACCTTGTATCCACAATCTTAATTCATTACAAAAAAGTATATGAAAAAATAACATAGGAATCTTGGTTTGAAGGTCAAGCAATTAGGTTCCAAATGCACATAATAATATATTTTCCACCCATAATAAAAGAAAGTTAAATATGTTAGCACCAAATTGACAAAGGTAACGTACTCCAAGAATTCTAGCTTTGCATCTTGTCAGATCTAAATCTTCATCAAGGTGACATGCATGTATACATCAACTTTCAAGCCATTCAAGAATACATGCACTTAGATTCCATAGTTTTGTTTTCAAAGTCTTTTAGGTTCTAAAACTCTTTCATGTAAAGTATGTAATGACAATATTCTTGAAGCAAACATTTGTGCCCAAGAAAAAGATCCCTCTCACATATTTAAAGTCCATGAATTCTCTGATCCATACTTACAAGTTTTATTTTGACATCAAACATCAATTCTCTCATAGTTACAAATAAATGCAACCTCGATATGAATTGACAAAAAATGAATTTCTTTTACTATATGACCCAACATAGGCCCCAATCAAATAAAAAATGAGTCCCCAAAAATTTGGGTGCACTCTAGCAATACATCAGAGTCCCCTTACAATAGGATGCACTCCAATAGTACATTGAAGTCCCCTTAGAGTAGGGTGCACTCCATTCAAGTGTTCATAAAATTGACACACCTTTGTTTTTTTATAAAAAAGACTATATCGAATTATACAAATGTTGAAAGATACACACTAGAATAAAAAAAGCATCTTATGGCCATATTTATTCAATTCTTTCGTGTTGACAAGTACACACCAAGGACATAATTTGTCTCAGAATCACTATACTGATTTACAATTGTGTTGTATGTATAGACTCTGTTATCTCTTGCATACAACCATCCTACCAACCATGGAATTATGGTTCTCTGCAAGAAGTTTTGAAGTTGCTCGGAAGTTTGCCTCCACATCTTTGGAAATATAAGTTATGTCCTTGGCATGTTCCACATCACCCTATATGGAGTGTCATCAAAAATTAAGGTATTGTTTGCATCCAAATCCTCAAATATCTTCCAAATATCACTCAAATTTTTGTGATAAACCCTTGTAAATCCTAACATAATATTTGGATTTTGGCAATTTTTGTTACTCATAAACACCTCGAACTTGGTATACTGCTCAGGAAAACATTTTTGTGTGATGCGTTGCACCCTTGTTAAGTTATAGCAACTCCATATCCATAGCTCAAAGTATTCAGCACAAAAATACAAAAAACTTTGTGCGTCTAGTCGCACCACATGATAAACTTCATCTTTATCCTTCACAAGTCGCATGTGTTGAGCCCAAGATGGCATAGAATCTCCATGTTTCATTTCAATTGTCTTGAGAAGTAACCCCTCTAGATCCAAGATAAGTACTCTTTTGATGTCCTTGAAAGAAAGTGGTAGGTGATAAGGAGGTGATTCATTCCTTGGACAAGGTCTTGGAGGAGGTTGGATGGGTAATTCAATAGTTTTCTTCAATTTATGCCAGCATATAGCCAATCCATTTTTCTGTAATGGTTCTGAAATTAAAGAACAAGAACACTTAATGCAAACACAACAATAGACATGAGTTTTACATTGTCTACCCTAAGGTTTTATTAGATACCAAAATCCATCTATGATCTACTCATTAATAGAAAGAAAGTCAAATTAAAATCCTGACTCTTTTTTATGCTACACTCTCTCTTAGTCTCAATACCATGGAGGTCAACTAGACTTAAGTCAACTAATAACTACTACTTGTTCTTAAAGGTATACTTGAAGTGCATAAGGCTTAACCAATGCTCTAGTGTAGAATGGGTATTTAGGTCTCAAGGTCTACCACTTATCCAAGCAAAGATCCATTTAGATATGGAAACCCAATTTTTCTTAATATAATGATATAGAGTGGACAAGTGGTGAATCCTGAGACCAAACCACTCATGCTACTAGGGATAATAGGTTGGACAAGTGGTGGACCTTGAATGTAAACCCCCCATGTACAAAGTATCAGGGGTTTTGGGTATTTCAATCGACTCTAGCATCTTCGAGACATGGTGGAGCTTACTTCTCTCCATGTTTCAATGGAGTCTATCTTGGATAAATGGTGGAGCATCATTCTCTCCATGTTTCAATGGAGCCTAGCTTGGACAAGTGGTGGACGTTTGTTTCTCTCTATGTTTGAACAGATTTAGCTTGGACAAGTGGTGGACCTTGGAACAAAATCCCCATGTAAAACATATCATGGACATTACAAGTGGTGAGAAAAAATACCATTCAATATATAACCTTATAGGTTGGACAAGTGGTGGACCTTAACACCCAATTATTATTAATATAATGACATAGAGTGGACAAGTGGTGAATCTTGCGACCAAACCTACTAGGAAAAGTAGGTTGGACAAGTGGTGGACCTTGAATGCAAACCCCCCATGTACAAAATATCACTCATGCTACTAGGAATAATTTGGTATTAAGGTCCATGTTTCAATGGATCCTAGCTTGGAAAAGTGGTGGACCTTTGTTTCTCTCTATGTTTCAATAGAATTAGCTTGGACAAGTGGTGAACCTTGGAACAAAACCCCCATGTAAAGCATGTCATGGGCATTACAAGTGGTGAGAAAAAATACCATTCAAGGTATAACCTTATAGGCTGGACAAGTGGTGGACCTTAGCACCCAATTCCTCTTATTATAATGACATAGAGTGGAAAAGTGGTGAATTGTGAGACCAAACCTACTAGGGATAATAGGGTGGACAAATGGTTGACCTTGAATGTAAATCACCCATGTACAAAATATCATGGGTTTTGCGTATTTCAATGGAGCCTAGCATCTAGGAGACATGGTGGAACTTACTTATGCCCATGTTTTAATGGAGCCTATCTAGGAGAAATGGTGGAGGTTCCTTCTCTCCATGTTTCAATGGAGCCTAGCTTGGACAAGTCGTGGACCTTTGTTTCTCTCTATGTTTAAATATGGTTAGCTTGGACAAGTGGTGGATCTTGGAATGAAACTCCCATGTAAAACATATCATGGGCATTTCAAGTGGCGAGAAAGGATACCATTTAATATATAACCTTATAGGTTGGACAAGTGGTGGACCTTAACACAATATAATGACATAGAGTGTACAAGTGGTGAATCTTGAAACCAAACCACTCATGCTACTAGGGATAATAGGTTAAACAAGTGGTGGGCCTTGAAATAAAACCCCCTAGAGTGTTTCAATGGAGCCTAGCTTGGAAACATGGTAAAGCTCGCTTCTCTCCATGTTTCAATGCAGCCTATCTTGGATAAATGGTGGAGCATCATTCTCTCCATGTTTCAATGGAGCCTATCTTAGACAAGTGGTGGACCTTTATTTCCCTCTATGTTTGAATAGAGTTATCTTGGAAAAGTGGTGGACCTTGGAACAAAACCCCCCATGTAAAACATATCATGGGCATTACAAGTGGTGAGAAAAAATACCATTTAATATATAACCTTATAGGTTGGACAAGTGGTGGACCTTAACACCCAATTATTCTTAATATAATGACATAGAGTGGATAAGTGGTGAACTTGGGATCAAACCTACTAGGGAAATAGGTTCGACAAGTGGTGGACCTTGAATGTAAACCCCCCATGTACAAAATATCACTCATGCTACTAGAAATAATTTGGTATTAAGGTCCATGTTTCAATGCAGCCTAGCTTGGAAAATTGGTGGACCTTTGTTTCTCTCTATGTTTCAATAGATTTAGCTTGGACAAGTGGTGGACCTTGGAACAAAACCCCCATGTAAATCATGTCATGGGCATTACAAGTGGTGAGAAAAAATACCATTCAAGCTATAACATTATAGGTTGGACAAGTGGTGGACCTTAACACCCAATTCCTCTTAATATAATGACATAGAGTGGACAAGTGGTGAATCATGAGACCAAACCTACTAGGGATAATAGGTTGGACAAGTGGTGAACCTTGAATGTAAACCCCCCATGTACAAAATATTATGGGTATTGGGTATTTTAATGGAGCCTAGCAACTTGGAGACATGGTGGAGCTTATTCCTCTCCATGTTTCAATGGAGCCTATCTAGGAGAAATGGTGGAGGTTCCTTCTCTCCATGTTTCAATGAGCCTAGCTTGGACAAGTGGTGGACCTTTCTTTCTCTATATGTTTTAATAGAGTTAGCTTGGACAAGTGGTGGACCTTGGAATGAAACCCCTATGTAAAACATATCATGGGCATTTCAAGTGGTGAGAAAGGATACCATTTAAAATATAACCTTATAGGTTGGACAAGTGGTGGACCTTAACACATAGTTCTTCTTAATATAATGACATAGAGTGTACAAGTGGTGAATCTTGAGACCAAACCACTCGTGCTACTAGGGATAATAGGTTGGACAAGTGGTGGACCTTGAATGTAAACCCCTCATGTACAAAATTATGGGTTTAGGGTATTTCAATGCAGCCTAGCTTGGAGACATGGTGGAGATTTCTTCTCTCAATGTTTCAATGGAACCTATATTGGAGAAATGGTGGATCATCCTTCTCTCCATGTTTCAATGGAGCTTATCTTGGACAAGTGGTGGACCTTTGCTTCTCTCTATGTTTCAATAGAGTTAGCTTGGACAAGTGGTGGGTCTTGGAACAAAACCCCTTTGTAAAACATAGCATGGACATTACAAGTGATAAGGAAAAATATCATTCAAGATATAACCTTATAGGTTGGAAAAGTGGTGATGGACCTTGACAAGTGGGGAAGGATACCATTTAAGATATACCCTTATAGGTTGGACAAGTGGTGGACCTTAACACCCAGTTATTCTTAATATAATGACATAGAGTGGATAAGTGGTGAATCTTAAGACCAAACCACTCATGCTACTAGGTATAATACGTTAGAGAAGTGGTAGACCTTGAATGTAAACACCCCATGTACAAAATATCATGGTTTTAGGGTGTTTCAATGGAGCCTAGAATCTTGGAGACATGGTAGATCTTGATTCTTTCCATGTTTGAATGGCACCTATCTTGAAAAAATGATGGAGGTTACTTCTCTCCATGCTTCAATGGAGCCTAGCTTTGACAAGTGGTGAACCTTTGCTTCTCTCTATGTTTGAATAGAGTTAGCTTGGACAAGTGGTGGACCTTTGCTTCTCTCTATGTTTGAATAGAGTTAGCTTGGACAAGTGGTGGACCCTGGAATGAAACCCCCATGTAAAACTTATCATGGGAATTTCAAGTGGTGAGAAAGGATACCATTTAAGATATAACCTTATAGGTTGGACAAGTGGTGGACCTTAATACATAGTTCTTCCTAATATAATGACATAGAGTGTACAAGTGGTGTATCTTGAGACCAAACCACTCGTGCTACTAGGGATAATAGGTTAGACAAGTGGTGGGCCTTGAAATAAAACCCCCCATGTACAAAATAAAATGGGTTTAGGGCATTTAAATGGATACTAGCTTGGAGACATGGTGGAGCTTTCTTCTCTCCATGTTTCAATGAAGCCTATCTTGGAGAAATGGTGGAGCATCCTTCTCTCCATGTTTCAATATAGCTTAGCTTGGACAAGTGGTGGATCTTTGGTTCTCTCTATGTTTCAATAGAGTTAGCTTGGACAAGTGGTGGACATTGAAACAAAAATCCCATGTAAAACATATCATGGGTAGTTCAAGTTGTGAGAAAAAAAACCATTTAAAATATAACCTTATAGGTTGGACAAGTGGTGGAACTTAATACCCAATCCTTTTTAATACAATGACATAGAGTGGACAAGTGGTGAATCTTGAGACCAAAGCTATCAAGCTACTAGGGATACTAGGTTGGACAAGTGGTGGATCTTGAATGTACATCCCCTATGTACAAAATATCATGGGTTTAGGGTGTTTCAATGGAGTCTAGCATATTGGAGACATGGTGGAGCTTGCTTCGCTCCATGTTTCAAGTGGTGGACCTTCAATTATTTTCCCATACCGAGTTTAGACAACCCATACACTTTGCAACTCTAAAGGTTGGACGAGTGGTGGAGCTTTGTTTATTTCCATGTTTTAATGGATCCTAGCTTGGACAAGTGGTGGAACTTGGAAAAAAGTCCCCCCTGTACAACATAGCTGAGTTTTTTCATGTTTTAATGGAAGAGAGATTTGACAAATGGTGGAGCTTGCTTATCTCCATGTGGATTTTAGAACTAGCTTGGACAAGTGGTGGAGCTTTGCTTTTCTACTCTTCATAATACAATGATGTATAGGTTGGTTACATGGTGAATCTTAAGGCCAAACCTCCCATCTTACTAGAGATGATAGGTTGGACAAGTGTTCAACCTTCTATCATTTCTCCATGCCTATAATTAGACAATTAGTAGAACTAGCATCTTTCTATGTTGTCTAGAGCTGAGCTTGGACAAGTAGTGGACCTTGCTACTCTCTTCCCTTGGTTTATTAGTTTGAAGACTCATTATATATACTTGCTTAGATCTATATAATTACTCATTAGTTAGGTTACAAGTAGGTATGTAATTTGTTAGCCTCAAGGGACTTTGAATATTGAATAGTAAGAAAGTCAAGTGCTGGTTTGAAGATCTTTTGCTTATCTAAACTAGACTCTAACTCAATAATAAGTCTCTTAAGTTCCACGAATTGTCCTATCTAGGCTCCAAAAGAGTCTTAATTGGTTTGTGCTAGATTCTAACTTCCTTGATGGGGTAGAATCCTAGAAAAATGAGGCACTATAAGTTTTACCTTAGCTCAAATGGATTTTCACTTAAACTAAACTGGAATTTGGCACTCTAGTATCTTTGTCTTGATGGAGTTTAACACTAGATACATAGTAGTGATATTTAAGCTTCATGTCTCTTCACTTGATCGAGATATGAGACCATACTTTCAAGGTCACCACTTGTCTTACCTAAAGACCAATGTGAGACATGGGAGCAAGAAAGCCATCCGATATTGTTTTAAGGACTATTACATAGACAATCAATAACTTAAGTAAAGCAAAAAGACTTGGATCTTTCACAATTAATAACTTAAGTAAAGCCAAAAAGACTTGGATCCTTGACAGTTTTTTTCAAACTAAAAAAGCACAATCTCATGCTAACAAAACTATAAATCACAATTGAAAGTTTTGAACGAGAAAAAGATCAGCAATCTTATAAGAAGGATAATTTTCATTTCATTTGATGATTACAAACTAAAAGAAAGTCTCTCAAGAAATTGATAAACAAAAAATGTAG
Source organism: Adiantum capillus-veneris (assembly GCF_014529385.1). Taxonomy (NCBI): domain Eukaryota; kingdom Viridiplantae; phylum Streptophyta; class Polypodiopsida; order Polypodiales; family Pteridaceae; genus Adiantum; species Adiantum capillus-veneris. The sequence continues at coordinate 72,145,474 of NC_140934.1, read as the reverse complement.
GTGACTGCTTCATTATTTTGAGCAAAATATCAAAATCTCTATTGATTGAGCTCCATCTAGTAGTATCCTTTGTAAGATCCTGCAGGAAGGAAAAAAAGAAAGATTTGTTAGATACCATGCACATGAGTGTTCAAGTATGTGTATCAAGAATATATGACATGTCACTAGTACCTTAGGGTTGCTTTCTATCCAGCCTTAGAAGATTGTTCTCAGCTTTCACCTTATTTATATAAGCCTTTGCTGTGGTTGCCTTCAAAACTCCTTTTGTGTTACAACCCAATTGCCTAGCTAAAGTGGTCAATTGTGACGCCTTCATGCTTTCAATGGGTGTACGCTCCTTTGCTAAGATCTCTTGTATTTGGGCTCTTCTCATTTCATTGCGGTGGCTTGTGTCACTTGCATTTTCAATGATAGTTTCATCCCTGTCACCTTTTGCAGGTGGTATTCTTCTTGTAAAGAACACCTTAGCTGACAAACATCATTTTTCTGCTTCCAATACTCCATGATTTGTTTGTATTCACTATCATTTGTCACTATAGGTTGTCCATAACGATTAGAAGCAATTAAATCACGCACATCCCTTCTCTCATCAAGCTGAATCAAGTATGGCAGTAGCTCCTCCAAGAGCATATTGTCAACCATCTTCTCAGCATCAAATTGTGGTGGAAAAATGCAATTGTTTGCTGGTGAAATACATCCCTTGTAAGGAGAGTCATCAATAAGCACTGTTCTTTGTGGATCACATTCAAACCCCATGGCAATTTTGGCTAGAGGCTTGAACATTGCCTCAACGTTTGGATTGTCGGGTCTAAACAATTTTTGAGTTTGAGCGGTGTAGCAAACATCTTGCGACCAAATTGCAAAGAAAGGCAATGTATCCTCAGCTAAGTTGTTTAGTGCTGCAAGGATTTGATACACATTATTCCTAGTAGCTGTCGACCAAATTGCAACATTAAACCTCTGTAAAATAGTCTTCAAGAATTGGATGCAACCTGGCCTGAGTATAATATATCTTTTTGAATCCATTTGCACTGAGTTGTGGTGTGAGGATGGTTGAGGGGAACGTTTCAACAATAGACCATTTAAATCCAATATAATTGTAAGCATGGATTTCTCAACATCTACGCTACATGACGTAGTACCAATTGGCAATAGCTCGTGAGTGGACTTTTCAGTCTCTTTTGATGTATGTTGCATTTTTGAAGCATCGATTTCTTGGTTCTCATTATTGGAAGCTTGCTCAAGTTGCACAACACTAGACTCTAGTATAGAAATATCATCCATCTTGGGCACTTTAGAAACCATAGAATCTATGGATTCTATAGTTGTTGACTGAACCATAGGAGCATTATCCATCCCAGTTTGTGAATCTAAGAAAACACACACACAAATGGTATCTCAAAACCACTAGAATTTTATTCACCATATTTATATGTAGAACTCCTAGTAAGAAATTTATTTAAGGTAAAGTCGTTGTTAGAATCCTTGCAACCATTTTCAGCATTCGTACACCAAACACCACTTGTCTAAAATACAATCTACTAACTCAACATTTTCCATCCTACACTTTATTAAAGATGAGTACTTAAAGTGAAAACTAAAAGCCACCCTTGTTGAGGAAACATGGATACAAGGTCCACCAAATGTCCAACCTAGACTACAAGAAAACAATTAGAGATTTGGCTTAGATTTGGATTCAAAGGCCACCACTTATTCAAGTAAGATAACTCCACTTGTTTAAGACAGTAATGTTTGAAGCCCCACCACTTGTCCAACCTAGACATTGATTAAATTTTGGTAAGATTTATCACAAATCTAGAGTAGAATCAAGATTCTATGGCCAAGGTAGTCAAATATGTTAGACAACACACAAAGCATAAGAGCACTCTAGATTCTCGTTGAGCATAAACTAAACAATAATCAAATGTTATATTCACTTGAGATTTCATCCATGAAAAATGAAAATGATGCATGTACTTGAGATTTCCATCCATGTACAATACTTTACAATGTCAAGTAAAGTTATAGTCAGCAAACAACTCTTCTCCTGCTTCAACTTGACAAATAGTCTCAATGCATACATGGCCATATTCTTCTGACTTGATGTGTGAAGAGGTGCATTTATGCCAAGGTGGCAAATTTGGATCAAATGTATAGCGTACGTTGGGACAGACATTTGTACTGTGAGAACTATTTATATAGCCCGACACGTTTCCTTCTTCTACACAACCAATAATGTATGATTGATCTTCCTCTTCTTCTATGTTTGGATCCTCTAGAAGAGAATATTTATAAGCTCTTGGAAATATTTTGCATATCTTTTTCCAGTCTTGAAATCTATACTTATGCCCTCCATAGTTTAGAATAGTCAAACCACTTTCCAGGGTAGTATGCACAAATAGCCCATAACCAGCTCCTTCAATACATGAAAGTCGCACTTCAAAATCCACACCGTTAATATGGAAAATTACATCTTTGGGAATAGGAAAAGTTGGTGTCCCAAAAGGATCTTCATGCCAATCATAGTGTGAAATACATCTAGTTTTTATATCACTTAACTCCTTTGTGTCTGCAAAAAGAAGAAAATATTATGCATAAAATAATGACAATATCAAAGAAAGATATCATTATTTTATAGTCCAATAGGTCCATTGTATGGAAGACTTAGAGTGCCTCTTACATGGTGCCTCCAAGGTTTCCAAAAAATAAAATCATTGGAAAAAAAAGGCCACTGTGTCTCCAATCTATTGCCCATTTGAAGCATAGAGAGAACCAAGGTCCACCACTTGTCCAAGCTAGACATGGAGCATTGACACAAGATCCAACACTTATCCAAGAACCCTATAGTATATGTGGTAACATGGGATGCATTGATGCAACAAAAGTAGTCTAGCCTCCTCATCCATCTCTTTTTTCTTGTAGCCTAGAGGGATTAGTTTCAAGGTCTATCACTAGTCAAAAACTACACATAGAACATTGATACAAGGTTCCACCACATGTGAAACCTATCATCTCTAGTAGCATGGATGGTTTGATATCAAGGTTCACTGCGTGTCCTACCTATACTCTATTGTAGCATAGAGATTCTGGTTTGGTGGTACTACACTTGTCCAAACTTGGCTTGTTGTTGATATCTGGAGGTAATCAAGGGTCCTCCACTTGTCCAAGTTAGGCATATAAAACAATTGCAAGGTCCACCATGTGTACAACATATGATTGATTATAGCATGCATGGTCTTATTTCATGGGCAACCATCTTCTCTCCAACATGTGTCCAACCTCGGCTCCATTGAAGCATGGAGAGAAGCAAGGTCCACCACTTATCAAAGCTATTATTTTCTCCCAGTGCTTTCAAAACCCATAATACGTTGTACATGGGGGGGGGGGGGGATTCTTGTTTCAAGGTCCACCACTTGGCTAAGATTGGATCCATTGAAACATAAAGAGAAGCAAGCTCTACCATTTGTCCAAGCTAGGTGCCATTGAAACATGAAAACCCCATAATATGTTGTATACGGGGGGTTTTTTCACGGTCTACCACTTGTCTAAGCTATGGTCCATTGGAACATGGAGAGAAGCAAAGCTCCACCACTTTTCTAAGCTAGGATCCATTGAAACATGGAGAGAAGCAAGCTCCATTGTTTGTCTAAGCTAGGCTCCATTGGAACATGGAGAAAACAAGCTCCACCACTTGCCTATTATTGCATAGAGATTCTGGTTTGAAGGTCCACCACTTGTCCAACCTTGCCTTCATGTATGGAGATAATAAAGAGTGCAATGCTTCTCTAAGCTAGGGACATAAAAGAGTTTCAAGGTCCACTACATATACGATCTATGATGGGTTGTAGCATGGGAGGTTTCATTTTAAGGTTGACCACTTCTCCAGCTCCGCTTGTCCAACCTCAGATCCATTGAAGAATGGAGAATAAAGGTGTACCAACTCTCCAAAATAGGCAAGAAAATCTCTATAAAACCCATGAATTGTTAATATATGCTATGCTGTGGAGTTTTGTTTGAAGTCCACTCCTTATCCAAGCTACAATCCATTGAAGCATGGAAATAAGTAAGATATATCTATAGTCCAAGATAGGATCCATTGAAACATAGAGAGAATCAAGGTCCACCACTTGTCCAAGCTATGCATGGGTAATTGATATAAGGACCACTACGTTTTCACCTATACTATGCTCTATCATGGATGGTTTCATATACCACCAATTTTCCAACCTATTTAGTAGGTTGTATTATGGGGGTTTGGTTTCAAGGTACTTCACTTGTCTAAGGTGGGTTCCATTGAACCATGGAGAGAAACAATGTCTACCACTTGTCCGAAATATGCTCCTTTAAAACATAAAACAAGGTCCACCACTTGTCCAAGCTAATGTTTCTCTCCATTGAAGCATGGAGAGAAACAAGGTCTACCACCTGTCCAAATATGCTCCATTGAAACATAAAAGCAAGGTCCACCACTTGTCCAAGCTAATATAACAAATGGGTGTTGGTTACAAGGTGTACCACACTTGTCTAAACTAGTCTCCATGCAAGGTCCACCACATGTCCAAGCTATATGAGCTTGGTTTGAAGGTCTACCACACCTCTTGAAATTAGGATCCATGTAAGGTCCACCTTTTGTCAAGCTATGCTTTAGTGAGTACTAAAACTAAGTAAATTGCAGTACTTAAATACCTTTCCAAGCTCATTAAGATTTTGGTCTCTAAGGCCACCACCACATGTCTAATCTATGCTCTAATTGATTACTTATGCTAGTTCTCAAAGTCCAAACATAAGCTCCCTTCTAGCAAGGTTAGTTTAAATTTAGGCTCCAACACCTGTCTAAGCTAGGTTCAATTTATGAAGCATCACCATTTAACCATGCTACGATCTAATGTATCATATCAAGGGGGTATTGATAAAAGGTCCAAAACTTATTGAGTTCAAGCTCTTAAGTAATTAAGTCTTTGTGAGTATTAAATGT
>NC_140934.1:72111585-72140299 GCF_014529385.1 Adiantum capillus-veneris | reverse complement strand
CTTCAAATGCATTGCCTTCCCAAGAAGGCATTAACTGTTAGGAATTGAATTGCTCCTTTGCAAGGAGCTGATGGAAAGTGATGCATGCACCACAACAATGGTAGCTCAGAATATCTCCCATGGCGTGAAAGGCACATTGCAATTTGTGAAGTTAGTGAAATCCACAAATGCAAGAAAGACAAATCCAGGATCTGTTGACCCTCCAGCAATAGCCAAGATCCCATCCAAAGCATTGTTAAATGTCTCCTCACTCCACTTCAAATTGCCTCCAACGTTTTTTGATCATATCTAAAACACATAAGCCAATAGGCACTTTATTTATTGAAGTGCGCATCAAGTAGAGATTGCCTTTCTTTGTAGGCTCACCACATAGATGACCATGGCAAATCTCTAGGCTCAGTTTTCTCTTTTTGAAGGTGAATTGCCCATTGCAGTATTTTATTGCTCCATCTGGAAAAGCCATTTTCTTTGTTCCACGCGTCAAACTAGATTTGATCCATTCCTCGCATAGCATTAAAATTGTTTTATAAACAACATCATTGATGTTATAATTTTTGACCACCTCCTCCCAGTCTTTACATGTGAAGACTCATTCAAATTGTTGAAGCCTTCAAGAAGTGCATCTTGAATCAATTTGTCTTGCTTCAACTGCTTGATTCGATCATACATGTCAGTTGCATCACCATCCTTTGCACTCTTTGACATAAAATCTTCTCATCTCTAATCTCTTTTGAATAGTCTTTACCTCTGATTCCTCAAGGCACAAAGGTATCTAAATACAGTTGTTGGGGTTTCTTATTCTCCTCTTCTAGATTTTCAATGATTTCTATCCAGCAATCATAAACTAAATCAGAGTACGTGACCCATGTGTGCCTGTTTAGCAATCCAACTTGCTGCTGCACTCATTCTTTGCCAATCGAAGAAAACCTAAAAAGAAATAGAGAAATAATTAAACTATTGAGCAAGATTTGTTAATTAAACACTATCAAAAAGACAAAGAAAATAACTTACATCCCATCCGCACGAGATGCATGTCCCTCTGCAATTCCACTTGCTGCCTTGTGGTCGTCCTGAGAAGATCCATTGACTCCGTAAAGTTCTCAATATTTGGCTGGAAGGATGCTTGACATACAATGCCTGAGCCTCCTCATTGCAATGGCAGATATAGCAGTTGCAACAAATGGAGGAGCATTCACAACAATGCGAGCCTTTCTAAATTTATACACGCTAATCAGTCTTTCAAATATCTCTTTGTTGTTTTGTTCATTGTGAAGCAAAACTTTTTGCAGCATAGATTGAATGCTGCCCATCAGAATCCAATAATGATAATCTTTAATTTTTTGCTCCTCTACCTCTTCTACAGCCAAAGGAGTCCCCTTCTTTGATTTTGCATTTCGAACAGGCATCAAATATGCACATGCTGCAGGCTTGGTCGACTCCGTGAAAATCCAAATAACACACTTTCAGCGTGTTTTTTATCCATAATACGTGCATTATAGTGATCAGGAGCAAGCCAACAATTTTGAATAGGGATATCAAATTCCCTATATTGGAAAGGAAAATAATTTATGTACTTATTCATTCCACCTGTATCTTTTCTTGTCCTTTCATGGCCTCAGCTTCTAAAACATCTGGATCCACAATTCTCATCTTTGACATTGAACCCTCTGTTGATGAGGATGCAAAGATGCCTTGTCTACATCCAAAATGGAACTAGTTCGCTTAGCTGCTACTTTTGCACTTTTGCTTGCTTCTTTGTGGATGGAGGTCGTGAAGCTTTCACCTTTTTTCGTTGTAGTGTGGCAATGATGGAGCTTTGAAGTTGATCTGCGTGATGTTTGGATTTGATTCTGCAAACTTCCATCCTCGAGAAAACATTGTCTCTTCTTTGTTTCTAGACATGCGCCTCCAATGCATATGCTCCTGAGATAGTTGAAATTCTAGATTCATTGGAACTAGAATGTCAATGCATTCCACCTCCGGATGACTATCAACTACAGAGACAATGCTTCCACACAACTTGTCCAACATCTCAAACAAGCTATCATTCCCCTTTTGGCAATAAATAGATGCACCTTATGAAATTGTGCACCCTCTATACCATGTATGTCCAAATACCATTTCCTAACATCATTGCAAGTATAGTCAACTGAGACAGCAACCCTTGCAACCTGTTTTTTTGGAGCCATCTTTCCTGAAACAAAAAAAACCAAATGTTATTTTAGCATATACTTTTTTGTAATGAATTAAGTTTGTGTGAATACAAGGTCCACCACTTGTTCAAGTTAGATCTAAGCAAGTATACATAGTAATCTTTTAGCAGTAAACTAAGGGAAGGGAGAAGTAAGGTCCACCACTTGTCCAAGCTCAACTCTAGACAACATGGAGAGATTCGAGGTCTACTAATTGTCTAATATAGGCTAAATATATTGAACATAGAGAGAAGAAAAGGTCCACCACTTTCCAATCTAGGTCCATTGAAACATGAAGAGAAGCAATATGCACCATGTCTTCGAGATGCTAGGCTCCATTGAAATACCTTAAACCCACGATATTTTGTATGTGTGGGGTTTAAATTCAAGGTCCACCACTTGTCCAACCTATTCTCCCTAGTAGCATGAGTGGTTTTGGTCTCAAGATTCACCACTTTTCCACTCTATGTCATTATATTAAGAAGATCTGGTGTTAAGGTCCACCACTTGTCCAACCTATAAGGCTATATCTAAAATGGTATTATTTACCACCACTTGGAATACACATGATAGGTTTTACATAGGGGTCTGGTTCCAAGGTCCACCACTTGTCCAAGCTAACTCTATTGAAACATAGAGAGAATCAAAGGTCACCACTTGTCCAAGCTAGGCTCCATTGAAACATGGAGAGAAGGATGCTCCACCATTTGTCCAAGCAGTTCGATTGAAACATGAAGAGAAGCAAGCTGCACCATGTCTCCAAAATGCTAGGCTCCATTGAAATATCTTAACCCCATGATATTTCTACATGGGGGGTTTACATTCAAGGTCCACCACTTGTCCAACCTATTATCACTAGTAGCATGAGTGGTTTGGTCTCAAGATTCACCACTTTTCCACTCTATGTCATTATATTAAGAAGATCTGGGTGTAAGGTCCACCACTTGTCCAACCTATAAGGCTATATCTTAAAGGGTATTCTTTCTGACCACTTGGAATGACCATGATAGGTTTACATGGGGGTTTGGTTCCAAGGTCCACCACTTGTCCAAGATAACTCTATTGAAACATAGAGAGAAGCAAAGGTCCACCACTTGTCCAAGCTAGGGTCCATTGAAACATGGAGAGAAGGATGCTCCACCATTTGTCCAAGATAGGCTCCATTGAAACATGAAGAGAAGCAAGCTGCACCATGTCTCCAAGATGCTAAGATCCATTGAAATACCTTAAACCCACGATATTTTGTACATGGGGAGTTTACATCAAGGTCCACCACTTTTCCAACCTATTATCTCTAGTAGCATGAGTGGTTGGGTCTCAAGATTCACCACTTTTCCACTCTATGTCATTACGTTAAGAAGATCTGTGTTTAAGGTCGACCACTTGTACAACCTATAAAGGTATATTTTAAAGGGTATTATTTCTCACCACTTGAAATGTCCATGAATGTTTTACATGGGGGTTTGGTTCCAAGTCCACCACTTGTCCAAGCTAGGCTCTCATTGAAATAATGGAGAGAAGGATGCTCTATCATTTGTCGAAGCTAACCTATTGAAACATGGGGGTTTACATTCAAGTCCACCACTTGTCCAACCTATTATCACTAGTAGCATGAGTGGTTTGTCTCAAGATTCACCACTTTTCACTCTATGTCATTATATTAAAAATATCTCGGTGTTAAGGTCCACCACTTGTCCAACCTATAAGGCTATATCTTAAAGGGTTATTCTTTCTCACCACTTGGAGTGACCATGATAGGTTTTACATGGGGTTTGGTCCAAGGTCCACCACTTGTCCAAGCAAACTCTATTGAAACATAGAGAGAAGCAAAGGTCCACCACTTGTCAAGCTAGGTCCATTGAAACATGGAGAGAAGGATGCTCCACCATTTGTCCAAGATAGCTCCAATGAAACATGAAGAGAAGCAAGCACACCATGTGTCTCCAAGATGCTAGGCTCCATTGAAATACCTTAAACCCATGATATATTCGTACATGGGGGGTTTACATTCAAGGTCCACCACTTGTCCAACCTATTATCTCTAGTAGCATGAGTGGTTTGGTCTCAAGATTCACCACTTTTCCACTCTATGTCATTATATTAAGAATATCTGGGTGCTAAGGTCCACCACTTGTCCAACCTATAAGGCTATATCATAAACTTTATTCTTTCTCACCACTTGGAGTTACCATGATAGGTTTTACATGGGAGTTTCGTTCAAGGCCCACCACTTGTCCAAGCTAACTCTATTGAAACATAGAGAGAAAGCAAAGGTCCACCACTTGTCCAAGCTAGGCTCCATTGAAACATGGAGAGAAGGATGCTCCACCATTTGTCAAAGATAGACTCCATTGAAACATGAAGAGAAGCAAGCTGCACCATGTCTCCAAGATGCTAGGCTCCATCTAAATACCTTAAACCCACCATATTTCGTAGATGGGAGGTTTACATTCAAGGTCCACCACTTGTCCAACCTATAAGGCTATATCTTAAACTTTATTCTTTCTCACCACTTGGAGTTACCATGATAGGTTTTACATGGGAGTTTCGTTACAAGGCCCACCACTTGTCCAAGCTAAATCTATTGAAACATAGAGAGAAGCAAAGGTCCACCACTTGTCCAAGCTAGGCTCCATTGAAACATGGAGAGAAGGATGCTCCACCATTTGTCAAAGATAGACTCCATTGAAACATGAAGAGAAGCAAGCTGCACCATGTCTCCAAGATGCTAGGCTCCATTGAAATACCTTAAACCCATGATATTTCGTATATGGGGGTATACATTCAAGGTCCACCACTTGTCCAACCTATTATCATTAGTAGCATGAGTGGTTTGATGTCAGGATTCACCACCTTTCCACTCTATGTCGTTAAATTAAGAAGATCTAGGTTTTAAGGTCGACCACTTGTCCAGCCTATAAGGCTAGATCTTAAAGGGTATTATTTATCACCACTTGGAATGACCATGATATGTTTTACATGGGGGTTTGGTTCCAAGGTCCACCACTTGTCCAAGCTGACTCTATGGACTTATAGAGAGAAGCAAAGGTCCACCACTTGTCCAAGCTAGGCTCCATTGAGACATTTAGAGAAGGATGATCCCCCATTGGTGGAAGATAGGCTCCATCGAAACATGAAGAGAAGCAAGCTGCACCATGTCTCCAAGATGCTAGGCTTCATCGAAATACCTTAAACCCAGGATATTTTGTACATGGGGGGTTTACATTCAAGGGCCACCACTTGTCCAAGCTATTATCGCTAGTAGTATGAGTGGTTTTGTCTCAAGATTCACCACTTTTCCACTCTATGTCATTATATTAAGAATATGTGGGTGTTAAGGTCCACTACTTGTCCAAGCTATAAGTTTATATCTTAAAGGTTATTCTTTCTTACCGCTTGGAGTGACCATGATAGGTTTTATATGGGGGATTGGTTCCAAGCTCCACGACTTGTCCAAGCTAACTCTATTGAAACAGAGAGAGTGTCAAAGGTCCACCAATTGTCCAAGCTAGGCTCCATTGAAACATGGAGAGAAGGATGCTCCACCATTTGTCCAAGATTGGCTCCATTGAAACATGACGAGAAGCAAGCTACACCATGTCTCCAAGATGCTAGGCTCCAGCGAAAAACAATAAACCCATGATATGTCGTAGATGAGGGGTTTACATTCAAGGTCCAAAACATGTCCAAGCTATTATTGGTAGTAGCCTAAGTGGTTTGGTCTCAAGATTCACCACCTTTCCACTCTATGTCATTATATTAAGAATATCTGGGTGTTAAGGTCCACCACTTGTCCAACCTATAAGGCTACATCTTAAAGTTTATTCTTTCGTACCACTTGGAGTGACCATGATAGGTTTCACATGGGGGTTTGGTTCCAAGGTCCACCACTTGTCCAAGCTAACTCTATTGAATCATGGAGAGAAGCAAAGGTCCACGACTTGTCCAAGCTAGGCTCCATTGAAACATGGAGAGAAGGATGCTCCACCATTTGTCAAAGCTAACTCTATTGAAACATGGGGGTTTACGTTCAAGGTCCACCACTTTTCCAAGCTATTACCGCTAGTAGCATGAGTGGTTTTGTCTCAAGATTCACCACTTTTTCACTCTATGTCATTATGTTAAGAATATTTGGGTGTTAAGGTCCACCACTTGTCAAACCTATAAGACTATATCTTAAAGGTTATTCTTTCTTACGACTTGGAGTGACCATTATAGGTTTTACATTGGGGTTTGGTTCCAAGGTCCACCACTTGTCCAAGCTAACTCTATTGAAACATAGAGAGAATCAAAGGTCCACCACTTGTCCAAGCTAGGGTCCATTGAAACATCGAGAGAAGGATGCTCCACCATTTGTCCAAGATAGGCTCCATTGAAACATGAAGATAAGCAAGGTGCACCATGTCTCCAAGATGCTAAGCTCCATCTAAATACCTTAAACCCACCATATTTCGTAGATGGGGGGTTTACATTCAAGGTCCACCACTTGTCCAACCTATAAGTCTATATCTTAAAGGTTATTCTTTCTTACCACTTGGAGTGACCATGATAGGTTTTATATAGGGGTTTGGTTCCAAGCTCCACCGCTTGTCCAAGCTAACTCTATTGAAACAGAGAGAGAAGCAAAGGTCCACCACTTGTCCAAGCTAGGCTCCATTGAAACATGGAGAGAAGGATGCTCCACCATTTGTCCAAGATAGGCTCCATTGAAACATGACGAGAAGCAAGCTGCACCATGTCTCCAAGATGCTAGGCTCCATCGAAAAACATTAAACCCATGATATGTCGTAGACGAGGGGTTTACATTCAAGGTCCAACACTTGTCCAAGCTATTATTGGTAGTATCCTGAGTGGTTTGGTCTCAAGATTCACCACTTTTCCACTCTATGTCATTATATTAAGAATATGTGGGTGTTAAGGTCCACCACTTCTACAACCTATAAAGCTACATCTTAAAGGTTATTCTTTCTTAACACTTGGAGTGACCATGATAGGTTTTACATGGGGGTTTGGTTTCAAGTTCCACCACTTGTCCAAGCCAACTCTATTGAATTATAGAGAGAAGCAAAGGTTCACCACTTGTCTAAGCTAGGCTCCATTGAAACATGGAGAGAAGGATGCTCCATCATTTCTCGAAGCTAACTATATTGAATCATTGGGGGTTTACGTTCAAGGTCCACCACTTGTCCAAGCTATTACCGCTAGTAGCATGAGTGTTTTTGTCTGAAGATTCACCACTTTATCACTCTATGTCATTATATTAAGGATATCTGGGTGTTAAGGTCCACCACTTGTCCAACCTATAAGGCTATATCTTAAAGGTTATTCTTTCTCACGACTTGGAGTGACCATGATAGGTTTTACATTGGGGTTTGGTTCCAAGGTCCACCACTTGTCCAAGCTAACTCTATTGAAACATAGAGAGAAGCAAAGGTCCACCACTTGTGCAAGCTAGGGTCCATTGAAACATGGAGAGAAGGATGCTCCACCATTTGTCCAAGATAGGCTCCATTGAAACATGAAGAGAAGCAAGGTGCACCATGTCTCCAAGATGCTAGGCTCCATCTAAATACCTTAAACCCACGATATTTCGTAGATGGGGGGGTTTACATTCAAGGTCCACTACTTGTCCAACCTATTATCGCTAGTAGAATGAGTAGTTTGCTCTTAAGATTCACCACTTTTCCACTCTATGCCATTATATTAAGAATATCTGGGTGTTAAGGTCCACCACTTGTCCAACCTATAAGCATATATCATTAAGGTTATTCCTTCTCACCACTTGGAGTGAACATGGTAGGTTTTACATGGGGGTTTGGTTCCAAGGTCCACCACTTGTCCAAGCTAACTCTATTAAAACATAGAGAGAAAGAAAGGTCCACTACTTGTCCAAGCTAGGGTCCATTGAAAGATGAAGAGAACGATGCTCCACGATTTGTCGAAGCTAAGTCTATTGAAACATGGGGGGTTTACGTTGAAGTTCCACCACTTGTCCAAGCTATTATCGCTAGTAGCATGAGTGGTTTTGTCTCAAAATTCACCACTTTTTCGCTCTATGTCATTATATTAAGAATATTTGGGTGTTAAGGTCCACCACTTGTCCAACCTATAAGGCTATATTTTAAAGGTTATTATTTCTCACCACTTGGAGTGAGCATGATAGGTTTTACATGGGGGTTTGAGTTCCAAGGTCCACCACTTGTCCAAGCAAACTTTATTGAATCATAGAGAGAAGCAAAGGTCCACCACTTGTCCAAGCTAGGGTCCATTGAAACATGGAGAGAAGGATGCTCCACCATTTGTCCAAGATAGGCTCCATTGAAAAATGAAGAGAAGCAAGCTGCACCATGTCTCCAAGATGCTATGCTTCATCGAAATACCTTAAACCCTGGATATTTTATACATGGAGGGTTTACATGCAAGGGCCGATACTTGTCCAAGCTATTATCGCTAGTAGCATGAGTGGATTTGTCTCAAAATTCACCACTTTATCACTCTATGTCATTATATTAAGGATATCTGGGTGTTAAGGTCCACCACTTGTCCAACCTATAAGGCTATATCTTAAAGGTTATTCTTTCTCACGACTTGGAGTGACCATGATAGGTTTTACATTGGGGTTTGGTTCCAAGGTCCACCACTTGTCCAAGCTAACTCTATTGAAACATAGAGAGAAGCAAAGGTCCACCACTTGTGCAAGCTAGGGTCCATTGAAACATGGAGAGAAGAATGCTCCACCATTTGTCCAAGATAGGCTCCATCGAAAAATGAAGAGAAGCAAGCTACCATGTCTCCAAGATGCTAGACTTCGTCGAAATACCTTAAACCCAGGATATTTTGTACATGGGGGGTTTACATTCAAGGGCCGATACTTGTCCAAGCTATTATCGCTAGTAGCATGAGTGGATTTGTCTCAAGATACACCACTTTTCCACTCTATGTCATTATATTAAGAATATGTGGGTGTTAGGGTCCACCACTTGTCCAACCTATAAGTCTATATCTTAAGGGTTATTCTTTCTCACCACTTGGAGTGACTATGACAGGTTTTACATGGGGTTTTGGTTCCAAGGTCCACCACTTGTCCAAGAAAACTCTATTGAAACATAGAGAGAAGCAAAGGTCCACCACTTGTCCAAGCTAGGGTCCATTGAAACATGGAGAGAAGGATGCTCCACCATTTGTCCAAGATACGCTCCATTGAAACATGAATAGAAGCAAGCTACACCATGTCTTCAAGATGCTAATCTCCATTGAAATACCTTAAACCCATGATATTTCGTACATGGGGGGTTTACATTCAAGGTCCACCACTTGTCCAACCATTACCTCTAGTAGCATGAGTGGTTTGGTCTCAAGATTCACCACTTTTCCACTCTATGTCATTATATTAAGAATATCTGGGTGCTAAGGTCCACCACTTGTCCAACCTATAAGGCTATATCTTAAACTTTATTCTTTCTCTCCACTTGGAGTTACCATGATAGGTTTTACATGGGAGTTTGGTTACAAGGCCCACCACTTGTCCAAGCTAAATCTATTGAAACATAGAGAGAATCAAAGGTCCACCACTTGTCCAAGCTAAGCTCCATTGAAACATGGAGAGAAGGATGCTCCACCATTTGTCAAAGATAGGATCCATTGAAACATGAAGAGAAGCAAGCTGCACCATGTCTCCAAAATGCTAGGCTCCATTGAAATACCTTAAACCCGTGATATTTCGTACATGGGGGTATACATTCAAGGTCCACCACATGTCCAACCTATTATCCTTAGTAGCATGAGTGGTTTGGTCTCAAGATTCACCACTTTTCCACTCTATGTTGTTATATTAAGAAGATCTAGGTTTTAAGGTCGACCACTTGTCCAACCTATAAGGCTAGATCTTAAAGGGTATTATTTATCACCACTTGGAATGACCATGATATGTTTTACATGGGGCTTTGGTTCCAAGGTCCACCACTTGTCCAAGCTAACTCTATGGAAACATAGAGAGAAGCAAAGGTCCACCACTTGTCCAAGCTAGGCTCCATTGAGACATTTAGAGAAGGATGATCCCCCATTGGTGGAACATAGGCTCCATCGAAACATGAAGAGAAGCAAGGTGCACCATTTCTCCAAGATGCTAGGCTTCATCGAAATACCTTAAACCCAGGATATTTTGTACATGGGGGGTTTACATTCAAGGGCCACCACTTGTCCAAGCTATTATCACTAGTAGCATGAGTGGTTTTGTCTCAAGATTCACCACTTTTCCACTCTATGTCATTATATTAAGAATATGTGGGTGTTAAGGTCCACCACTTGTCCAACCTATAAGTTTATATCTTAATGGTTATTCTTACTTACCCCTTGGAGTGACCATGATAGGTTTTATATGGGGGTTTGGTTCCAAGCTCCACGACTTGTCCAAGCTAACTCTATTGAAATAGAGAGAGTGTCAAAGGTCCACCAATTGTCCAAGCTAGGCTCCATTGAAACATGGAGAGAAGGATGCTCCACTATTTGTCCAAGATAGGCTCCATTGAAACATGACGAGAAGCAAGCTACACCATGTCTCCAAGATGCTAGGCTCCAGCGAAAAACATTAAACCCATGATATGTCGTAGATGAGGGGTTTACATTCAAGGTCCAAAACATGTCCAAGCTATTATTGGTAGTAGCCTAAGTGGTTTGGTCTCAAGATTCACCACCTTTCCACTCTATGTCATTATATTAAGAATATCTGGGTGTTAAGGTCCACCACTTGTCCAACCTATAAGGCTACATCTTAAAGTTTATTCTTTCGTACGACTTGGAGTGACCATGATAGGTTTTACATGGGGGTTTGGTTCCAAGGTCCACCACTTGTCCAAGCTAACTCTATTGAATCATGGAGAGAAGCAAAGGTCCACCACTTGTCCAAGCTAGGCTCCATTGAAACATGGAGAGAAGGATGCTCCACCATTTGTCGAAGCTAACTCTATTGAAACATGGGGGTTTACGTTCAAGGTCCACCACTTTTCCAAGCTATTACCGCTAGTAGCATGAGTGGTTTTGTCTCAAGATTCACCACTTTTTCACTCTATGTCATTATGTTAAGAATATTTGGGTGTTAAGGTCCACCACTTGTCAAACCTATAAGACTATATCTTAAAGGTTATTCTTTCTTACGACTTGGAGTGACCATTATAGGTTTTACATTGGGGTTTGGTTCCAAGGTCCACCACTTGTCCAAGCTAACTCTATTGAAACATAGAGAGAATCAAAGGTCCACCACTTGTCCAAGCTAGGGTCCATTGAAACATCGAGAGAAGGATGCTCCACCATTTGTCCAAGATAGGCTCCATTGAAACATGAAGATAAGCAAGGTGCACCATGTCTCCAAGATGCTAGGCTCCATCTAAATACCTTAAACCCACCATATTTCGTAGATGGGGGGTTTACATTCAAGGTCCACCACTTGTCCAACCTATAAGTCTATATCTTAAAGGTTATTCTTTCTTACCACTTGGAGTGACCATGATAGGTTTTATATGGGGTTTGGTTCCAAGCTCCACCACTTGTCCAAGCTAACTCTATTGAAACAGAGAGAGAAGCAAAGGTCCACCACTTGTCCAAGCTAGGCTCCATTGAAACATGGAGAGAAGGATGCTCCACCATTTGTCCAAGATAGGCTCCATTGAAACATGACGAGAAGCAAGCTGCACCATGTCTCCAAGATGCTAGGCTCCATCGAAAAACATTAAACCCATGATATGTCGTAGACGAGGGGTTTACATTCAAGGTCCAACACTTGTCCAAGCTATTATTGGTAGTAGCCTGAGTGGTTTGGTCTCAAGATTCACCACTTTTCCACTCTATGTCATTATATTAAGAATATGTGGGTGTTAAGGTCCACCACTTCTACAACCTATAAGGCTACATCTTAAAGGTTATTCTTTCTTAACACATGGAGTGACCATGATAGGTTTTACATGGGGGTTTGGTTTCAAGTTCCACCACTTGTCCAAGCCAACTCTATTGAATTATAGAGAGAAGCAAAGGTTCACCACTTGTCTAAGCTAGGCTCCATTGAAACATGGAGAGAAGGATGCTCCATCATTTCTCGAAGCTAACTATATTGAATCATTGGGGGTTTACGTTCAAGGTCCACCACTTGTCCAAGCTATTACCGCTAGTAGCATGAGTGTTTTTGTCTGAAGATTCACCACTTTATCACTCTATGTCATTATATTAAGGATATCTGGGTGTTAAGGTCCACCACTTGTCCAACCTATAAGGCTATATCTTAAAGGTTATTCTTTCTCACGACTTGGAGTGACCATGATAGGTTTTACATTGGGGTTTGGTTCCAAGGTCCACCACTTGTCCAAGCTAACTCTATTGAAACATAGAGAGAAGCAAAGGTCCACCACTTGTCCAAGCTAGGGTCCATTGAAACATGGAGAGAAGGATGCTCCACCATTTGTCCAAGATAGGCTCCATTGAAACATGAAGAGAAGCAAGTGCACCATGTCTCCAAGATGCTAGGCTCCATCTAAATACCTTAAACCCACGATATTTCGTAGATGGGGGTTTACATTCAAGGTCCACCACTTGTCCAACCTATTATCGCTAGTAGAATGAGTGGTTTGCTCTCAAGATTCACCACTTTTCCACTCTATGCATTATATTAAGAATATCTGGGTGTTAAGGTCCACCACTTGTCCAACCTATAAGGATATCATTAAGGTTATTCTTTCTCACCACTTGGAGTGAACATGGTAGGTTTTACATGGGGGTTTGGTTCCAAGGTCCACCACTTGTCCAAGCTAACTCTATTAAAACATAGAGAGAAAGAAAGGTCCACTACTTGTCCAAGCTAGGGTCCATTGAAAGATGAAGAGAACGATGCTCCACGATTTGTCGAAGCTAAGTCTATTGAAACATGGGGGGTTTACGTTGAAGTTCCACCACTTGTCCAAGCTATTATCGCTAGTAGCATGAGTGGTTTTGTCTCAAAATTCACCACTTTTTCGCTCTATGTCATTATATTAAGAATATTTGGGTGTTAAGGTCCACCACTTGTCCAACCTATAAGGCTATATTTTAAAGGTTATTATTTCTCACCACTTGGAGTGACCATGATAGGTTTTACATGGGGGTTTGGTTCCAAGGTCCACCACTTGTCCAAGCAAACTCTATTGAAACATAGAGAGAAGCAAAGGTCCACCACTTGTCCAAGCTAGGGTCCATTGAAACATGGAGAGAAGGATGCTCCACCATTTGTCCAAGATAGGCTCCATTGAAAAATGAAGAGAAGCAAGCTGCACCATGTCTCCAAGATGCTAGGCTTCATCGAAATACCTTAAACCCAGGATATTTTGTACATGGAGGGTTTACATGCAAGGGCCGATACTTGTCCAAGCTATTATCGCTAGTAGCATGAGTGGATTTGTCTCAAAATTCACCACTTTATCACTCTATGTCATTATATTAAGGATATCTGGGTGTTAAGGTCCACCACTTGTCCAACCTATAAGGCTATATCTTAAAGGTTATTCTTTCTCACGACTTGGAGTGACCATGATAGGTTCTACATTGGGGTTTGGTTCCAAGGTCCACCACTTGTCCAAGCTAACTCTATTGAAACATAGAGAGAAGCAAAGGTCCACCACTTGTGCAAGCTAGGGTCCATTGAAACATGGAGAGAAGAATGCTCCACCATTTGTCCAAGATAGGCTCCATCGAAAAATGAAGAGAAGCAAGCTGCCATGTCTCCAAGATGCTAGGCTTCATCGAAATACCTTAAACCCAGATATTTTGTACATGGGGGGTTTACATTCAAGGTCCATACTTGTCCAAGCTATTATCGCTAGTAGCATGAGTGGATTTGTCTCAAGATTCACCACTTTTCCACTCTATGTCATTATATTAAGAATATGTGGGTGTTAAGGTCCACCACTTGTCCAACCTATAAGTCTATATCTTAAGGGTTATTCTTTCTCACCACTTGGAGTGACCATGATAGGTTTTACATGGGGTTTGGTTCCAAGGTCCACCACTTGTCCAAGAAAACTCTATTGAAACATAGAGAGAAGCAAAGGTCCACCACTTGTCCAAGCTAGGGTCCATTGAAACATGGAGAGAAGGATGCTCCACCATTTGTCCAAGATAGGCTCCATTGAAACATGAATAAAGCAAGCTACACCATGTCTCAAGATGCTAATCTCCATTGAAATACCTTAAACCCATGATATTTCGTACATGGGGGGTTTACATTCAAGGTCCACCACTTGTCCAACCTATTATCTCTAGTAGCATGAGTGGTTTGGTCTCAAGATTCACCACTTTTCCACTCTATGTCATTATATTAAGAATATCTGGGTGCTAAGGTCCACCACTTGTCCAACCTATAAGGCTATATCTTAAACTTTATTCTTTCTCTCCACTTGGAGTTACCATGATAGGTTTTACATGGGAGTTTGGTTCAAGGCCACCACTTGTCCAAGCTAAATCTATTGAAACATAGAGAGAAGCAAAGGTCCACCACTTGTCCAAGCTAGGCTCCATTGAAACATGGAGAGAAGGATGCTCCACCATTTGTCAAAGATAGGCTCCATTGAAACATGAAGAGAAGCAAGCTGCACCATGTCTCCAAGATGCTAGGCTCCATTGAAATACCTTAAACCCATGATATTTCGTACATGGGGTATACATTCAAGGTCCACCACTTGTCCAACCTATTATCCTTAGTAGCATGAGTGGTTTGGTCTCAAGATTCACCACTTTTCCACTCTATGTTTATATTAAGATCTAGGTTTTAAGGTCGACCACTTGTCCAACCTATAAGGCTAGATCTTAAAGGGTATTATTTATCACCACTTGGAATGACCATGATATGTTTTACATGGGGGTTTGGTTCCAAGGTCCACCACTTGTCCAAGCTAACTCTATTGAAACATAGAGAGAAGCAAAGGTCCACCACTTGTCCAAGCTAGGCTCCATTGAGACATTTAGAGAAGGATGATCCCCCATTGGTGGAAGATAGGCTCCATCGAAACATGAAGAGAAGCAAGCTGCACCATTTCTCCAAGATGCTAGGCTTCATCGAAATACCTTAAACCCAGGATATTTTGTACATGGGGGGTTTACATTCAAGGGCCACCACTTGTCCAAGCTATTATCACTAGTAGCATGAGTGGTTTTGTCTCAAGATTCACCACTTTTTCACTCTATGTCATTATATTAAGAATATGTGGGTGTTAAGGTCCACCACTTGTCCAACCTATAAGTTTATATCTTAATGGTTATTCTTTCTTACCACTTGGAGTGACCATGATAGGTTTTATATGGGGGTTTGGTTCCAAGCTCCACCACTTGTCCAAGCTAACTCTATTGAAACAGAGAGAGGATCAAAGGTCCACCACTTGTCCAAGCTAGGCTCCATTGAAACATGGAGAGAAGGATGCTCCACCATTTGTCCAAGATAGGCTCCATTGAAACATGACGAGAAGCAAGCTGCACCATGTCTCCAAGATGCTAGGCTCCAACGAAAAACATTAAACCCATGATATGTCGTAGATGAGGGGTTTACATTCAAGGTCCAAAACTTGTCCAAGCTATTATTGGTAGTAGCCTGAGTGGTTTGGTCTCAAGATTCACCACTTTTCCACTCTATGTCATTATATTAAGAATATGTGGGTGTTAAGGTCCACCACTTGTCCAACCTATAAGGCTACATCTTAAAGGTTATTCTTTCGTACCACTTGGAGTGACCATGATAGGTTTTACATGGGGGTTTGGTTCCAAGGTCCACCACTTGTCCAAGCTAACTCTATTGAATCATGGAGAGAAGCAAAGGTCCACCACTTGTCCAAGCTAAGCTCCATTGAAACATGGAGAGAAGGATGCTCCACCATTTGTCGAAGATAACTCTATTGAAACATGGGGGGTTTACGTTCAAGGTCCACCACTTTTCCAAGCTATTACCGCTAGTAGCGTGAGTGGTTTTGTCTCAAGCTTCACCCCTTTTTCACTCTATGTCATTATGTTAAGACCATTTGGGTGTTAAGGTCCACAACTTGTCCAACCTATAAGACTATATCTTAAAGGTTATTCTTTCTCACGACCTGGAATGACCATGATAGCTTTTACATTGGGGTTTGGTTCAAAGGTCCACCACTTGTCCAAGCTAACTCTATTGAAACATAGAGAGAAGCAAACGTCCACCACTTGTCCAAGCTAGGGTCCATTGAAACATGGAGAGAAGGATGCTCCACCATTTGTCCAAGATAGGCTCCATTGAAACATGAAGAGCAGCAAGGTGCACCATGTCTCCAAGATGCTAGGCTCCATCTAAATACGTTAAACCCACCATATTTCGTAGATGGGAGGTTTACATTCAAGGTCCACCACTTGTCTAGCCTATAAGTATATATCTTAAAGGTTATTCTTTCTTACCACTTGGAGTGACCATGATAGGTTTTATATGGGGGTTTGGTTCCAAGCTCCACAACTTGTCCAAGCTAACTCTATTGAAACAGAGAGAGAAGCAAAGGTCCAGCACTTGTCCAAGCTAGGCTCCATTGAAACATGGAGAGAAGGATGCTCCACCATTTGTCCAAGATAGGCTCCATTGAAACATGACGAGAAGCAAGCTGCACCATGTCTCCAAGATGCTAGGCTCCATCGAAAAACATTAAACCCATGATATGTCGTAGATGAGGGGTTTACATTCCAGGTCCAACACTTGTCCAAGCTTTTATTGGTAGTAGCCTGAGTGGTTTGGTGTCAAGATTCACCACTTTTCCACTCTATTTCATTATATTAAGAATATGTGGGTGTTAAGGTTCACCACTTGTACAACCTATAAGGCTACATCAAAGGTTATTCTTTCTTACCACTTGGAGTGACCATGATAGGTTTTACATGGGGTTTGGTTCAAGTTCCACCACTTGTCCAAGTTAACTCTATTGAATTATAGAGAGAAGAAAAGGTTCACCACTTGTCTAAGCTAGGCTCCATTGAAACATGGAGAGAAGGATGCTCCATCATTTCTCGAAGCTAACTCTATTGAAACATGGGGGTTTACGTTCAAGGTCCACCACTTGTCCAAGCTATTACCGCTAGTAGCATGAGTGGTTTTGTCTCAAGATTCACCACTTTATCACTCTATGTCATTATATTAAGGATATCTGGGTGTTAAGGTCCACCACTTGTCCAACCTATAAGGCTATATCTTAAAGGTTATTCTTTCTCACAACTTGCAGTGACCATGATAGGTTTTACATTGGGGTTTGGTTCCAAGGTCCACCACTTGTCCAAGCTAACTCTATTGAAACATAGAGAGAAGCAAAGGTCCACCACTTGTGCAAGCTAGGTCCATTGAAACATGGAGAGAAGGATGCTCCACCATTTGTCCAAGATAGGCTCCATTGAAACATGAAGAGAAGCAAGGTGCACCATGTCTCCAAGATGCTAGGCTCCATCTAAATACCTTAAACCCACGATATTTCGTAGATGGGGGTTTACATTCAAGGTCCACCACTTGTCCAACCTATTATCGCTAGTAGCATGAGTAGTTTGCTCTCAAGATTCAGCACTTTTCCACTCTATGCCATTATATTAAGAATATCTGGGTGTTAAGGTCCACCACTTGTCCAACCTATAAGGATATATCATTAAGGTTATTCTTTCTCACCACTTGGAGTGAACATGATAGGTTTTACATGGGGGTTTGGTTCCAAGGTCCACCACTTGTCCAAGCTAACTCTATTGAATTATAGAGAGAAACAAAGGTCCACTACTTGTCCAAGCTAGGCTCCATTGAAAGATGGAGAGAAGGATGCTCCACCATTTGTCGAAGCTAAGTCTATTGAAACATGGGGAGTTTACGTCTAGTTCCATCACTTGTCTAAGCTATTATCGCTAGTAGCATGAGTGGTTTTGTCTCAAAATTCACCACTTTTTCACTCTATGTCATTATATTAAGAATATTTGGGTGTTAAGGTTCACCACTTGTCCAACCTATAAGGCTATATTTTAAAGGTTATTCTTTCTCACCACTTGGAGTGAGCATGATAGGTTTTACATGGGGGTTTGAGTTCCAAGGTCCACCACTTGTCCAAGCAAACTCTATTGAATCATAGAGAGAAGAAAAGGTCCACCACTTGTCCAAGCTAGGGTCCATTGAAACATGGAGAGAAGGATGCTCCACCATTTGTCCAAGATAGGCTCCATCGAAACATGAAGAGAAGCAAGCTGCACCATGTCTCCAAGATGCTAGGCTTCATCGAAATACCTTAAACCCAGGATATTTTGTACATGGGGGGTTACATTCAAGGGCGAATACTTGTCCATGCTATTATTGCTAGTAGCATGAGTGGCTTTGTCTCAAGATTCACCACTTTTCCACTCTATGTCATTATATTAAGAATATGTGGGTGTTAAGGTCCACCAATTGTCCAACCTATAAGTCTATATCTTAAAGGTTATTCTTTCTTACCACTTGGAGTGACCATGATAGGTTTTACATGGGGGTTTGGTTCCAAGGTCCACCACTTGTCCAAGCTAACTCTATTGAAACAAGAGAGAAGCAAAGGTCCACCACTTGTCCAAGCTAGGCTCCATTGAAACATGGAGAGAAGGATGCTCCACCATTTGTCCAAGATAGGCTCCATTGAAACATGACGAGAAGCAAGCTGCACCATGTCTCCAAGATGCTAGCTCCATCGAAAAACATTAAACCCACGATATGTCGTAGATGAGGGGTTTACATTCAAGGTCCAACACTTGTCCAAGCTATTATTGGTAGTAGCCTGAGTGGTTTGGTCTCAAGATTCACCACTTTTCACTCTATGTCATTATATTAAGAATATGTGGGTGTTAAGGTCCACCACTTGTACAACCTATAAGGCTACATCTTAAAGGTTATTCTTTCTTACCACTTGGAGTGACCATGATAGGTTTCACATGGGGGTTTGGTTTCAAGTTCCACCACTTGTCCAAGCTAACTCTATTGAATTATAGAGAGAAGCAAAGGTTCACCACTTTTCTAAGCTAGGCTCCATTGAAACATGGAGAGAAGGATGCTCCATCATTTCTCGAAGCTAACTCTATTGAAACATGGGGGGTTTACGTTCAAGGTCCACCACTTGTCCAAGCTATTACCGCTAGTAGCATGAGTGGTTTTGTCTTAAGATTCACCACTTTATCACTCTATGTCATTATATTAAGGATATCTGGGTGTTAAGGTCCACCACTTGTCCAACCTATAAGGCTATATCTTAAAGGTTATTCTTTCTCACAACTTGCAGTGACCATGATATGTTTTACATTGGGGTTTGGTTCCAAGGTCCACCACTTGTCCAAGCTAACTCTATTGAAACATAGAGAGAAGCAAAGGTCCACCATTTGTGCAAGCTAGGGTCCATTGAAACATGGAGAGAAGGATGCTTCACCATTTGTCCAAGATAGGCTCCATTGAAACATGAAGAGAAGCAAGGTGCACCATGTCTCCAAGCTGCTAGGCTCCATCTAAATACCTTAAACCCACGATATTTCGTAGATGGGGGGTTTACATTCAAGGTCCACCACTTGTCCAACCTATTATCGCTAGTAGCATGAGTAGTTTGCTCTCAAGATTCACCACTTTTCCACTCTATGCCATTATATTAAGAATATCTGGGTGTTAAGGTCCACCACTTGTCCAACCTATAAGGATATATCATTAAGGTTATTCTTTCTTACCACTTGGAGTGAACATGATAGGTTTTACATGGGGGTTTGGTTCCAAGGTCCACCACTTGTCCAAGCTAACTCTATTGAAACATAGAGAGAAACAAAGGTCCACTACTTGTCCAAGCTAGGCTCCATTGAAAGATGGAGAGAACGATGCTCCACCATTTGTCGAAGCTAAGTCTATTGAAACATGGGGAGTTTACGTCTAGTTCCATCACTTGTCTAAGCTATTATCGCTAGTAGCATGAGTGGTTTTGTCTCAAAATTCACCACTTTTTCACTCTATGTCATTATATTAAGAATATTTGGGTGTTAAGGTCCACCACTTGTCCAACCTATAAGGCTATATTTTAAAGGTTATTCTTTCTCACCACTTGGAGTGAGCATGATAGGTTTTACATGGGGGTTTGAGTTCCAAGGTCCACCACTTGTCCAAGCAAACTCTATTGAATCATAGAGAGAAGCAAAGGTCCACCACTTGTCCAAGCTAGGGTCCATTGAAACATGGAGAGAAGGATGCTCCACCATTTGTCCAAGATAGGCTCCATCGAAAAATGAAGAGAAGCAAGCTGCACCATGTCTCCAAGATGCTAGGCTTCATCGAAATACCTTAAACCCAGGATATTTTGTACATGGGGGGTTTACATTCAAGGGCCGATACTTGTCCAAGCTATTATCGCTAGTAGCATGAGTGGCTTTGTCTCAAGATTCACCACTTTTCCACTCTATGTCATTATATTAAGAATATGTGGGTGTTAAGGTCCACCACTTGTCCAACCTATAAGTCTATATCTTAAAGGTTATTCTTTCTTACCACTTGGAGTGACCATGATAGGTTTTACATGGGGTTTGTTCCAAGGTCCACCACTTGTCCAAGCTAACTCTATTGAAACAAGAGAGAAGCAAAGGTCCACCACTTGTCCAAGCTAGGCTCCATTGAAACATGGAGAGAAGGATGCTCCACCATTTGTCCAAGATAGGCTCCATTGAAACATGACGAGAAGCAAGCTGCACCATGTCTCCAAGATGCTAGGCTCCATCGAAAAACATTAAACCCACGATATGTCGTAGATGAGGGGTTTACATTCAAGGTCCAACACTTGTCCAAGCTATTATTGGTAGTAGCCTGAGTGGTTTGGTCTCAAGATTCACCACTTTTCCACTCTATGTCATTATATTAAGAATATGTGGGTGTTAAGGTCCACCACTTGTCCAACCTATAAGGCTATATCTTAAGGTTATTCTTTCTTACCACTTGGAGTGACCATGATAGGTTTTACATGGGGGTTTGGTTCCAAGGTCCACCACTTGTCCAAGCTAACTCTATTGAAACATAGAGAGAAACAAAGGTCCACCACTTGTCCAAGCTAGGCTCCATTGAAACATGGAGAGAAGGATGGTCCACCATTTGTTCAAGATAGGCTCCATTGAAACATGACGAGAAGCAAGCTGCACCATGTCTCCAAGATGCTAGGCTCCATCGACATACATTAAACCCACGATATTTCGTAGATGAGGGGTTTACATTCAAGGTCCACCACTTGTCCAAGCTATTATTGCTAGTAGCCTGAGTGGTTTGGTCTCAAGATTCACCACTTTTATTAAGAATATGTGGGTGCTAAGGTCCACCACTTGTCCAACCTATAAGGCTACATCTTAAAGGTTATTCTTTCTCACGACTTGGAGTGACCATGATAGGTTTTACATGGGGGTTTGGTTCCAAGGTCCACCACTTGTCCAAGCTAACTCTATTGAAACATAGAGAGAAACAAAGGTCCACCACTTGTCCAAGCTAGGGTCCATTGAAACATGGAGAGAAGGATGCTCCACCATTTGTCCAAGATAGGCTCCATTGAAACATGACGAGAAGCAAGCTGCACCATGTCTCCAAGATGGTACGCTCCATCGAAATACATTAAACCCATGATATTTCGTAGATGAGGGGTTTACATTCAAGGTCCACCACTTGTCTAAGCTATTATTGCTAGTAGCCTGAGTGGTTTGGTCTCAAGATTCACCACTTTTATTAAGAATATGTGGGTGTTAAGGGCCACCACTTGTCCAACCTATAAGGCTACATCTTAAAGGTTATTCTTTCTTCCCACTTGGAGTGACCATGATAGGTTTTACATGGGGGTTTGGTTCCAAGTTCCACCACTTGTCCAAGCTAACTCTATTGAAACATAGAGAGAAACAAAGGTCGACCACTTGTCCAAGCTAGGCTCCATTGAAACATGGAGAGAACGATGCTCCACCATTTGTCGAAGCTAAGTCTATTGAAACATGGGGGGTTTACGTTCAAGGTCCACCACTTGTCCAAGCTATTATCGCTAGTAGCATGAGTGGTTTTATCTCAAGATTCACCACTTTTTCACTCTATGTCATTATATTAAGAATATTTGGGTATTAAGGTCCACCACTTGTCCAACCTATAAGGCTATATCTTAAAGGTTATTCTTTCTCACCACTTGGAGTGACCATGATAGGTTTTACATGGGGGTTTGGTTCCAAGGTCCACCACTTGTCCAAGCTAACTCTATTGAATCATAGAGATCAGCAAAGGTCCACCACTTGTCCAAGCTAGGGTCCATTGAAACATGGAGAGAAGGATGCTCCACTATTTGTCCAAGATAGACTCCATTGAAACATGAAGAGAAGCAAGCTGCACCATGTCTCCAAGATGCTAAGCTTCATCGAAATACCTTAAACCCACGATATTTTGTACATGGGGGGTTTACATTCAAGTACCACCACTTGTCCAAGCTATTATCGCTAGTAGCATGAGTGGTTTTGTCTCAAGATTCACCACTTTTCCACTCTATGTCATGATATTAAGAATATGTGGGTGTTAAGGTCCACCACTTGTCCAACCTATAAGTCTATATCTTAAAGGTTATTCCCTCTTACCACTTGGAGTGACCATGATAGGTTTTACATGGGGATTTGGTTCCAAGGTCCACCACTTGTCCAAGCTAACTCTATTGAAACAAAGAGAGAAGCAGAGGTCCACCACTTGTCCAAGCTAGGCTCCATTGAAACATGGAGAGAAGGATGCTCCACCATTTGTCCAAGATAGGCTCCATTGAAACATGACGAGAAGCAAGCTGCACCATGTCTCCAAGATGCTAGGCTCCATCGAAAAACATTAAACCCACGATATGTCGTAGATGAGGGGTTTAAATTCAAGGTCCAACACTTGTCCAAGCTATTATTGGTAGTAGCCTGAGTGGTTTGGTCTCAAGATTCACCACTTTTCCAGTCTATGCCATTATATTAAGAATATCTGGGTGTTAAGGTCCACCACTTGTCCAACCTATAAGGATATATCATTAAGGTTATTCTTTCTCACCACTTGGAGTGACCATGATAGGTTTTACATGGGGGTTTGGTTCCAAGGTCCACCACTTGTCCAAGCTAACTCTATTGAAACATAGAGAGAAACAAACGTCCACCACTTGTCCAAGCTAGGCTCCATTGAAACATGGAGAGAACGATGCTCCACCATTTGTCGAAGCTAAGTCTATTGAAACATGCGGGGTTTACGTTCAAGGTCCACCATTTGTCCAAGCTATTATCGCTAGTAGCATGAGTGGTTTTGTCTCAAGATTTACCACTTTTTCACTCTATGTCATTATATTAAGAATATTTGGGTGTTAAGGTCCACCACTTGTCCAACCTATAAGGCTATATCTTAAAGGTTATTCTTTCTCACCACTTGGAGTGACCATGATAGGTTTTACATGGGGTTTGGTTCCAAGGTCCACCACTTGAATCATAGAGAAAAGCAAAGGTCCACCACTTGTCCAAGCTAGGCTCCATTGAAACATGGAGAGAAGGATGCTCCACCATTTGTCCAAGATAGGCTCCATTGAAACATGAAGAGAAGCAAGTGCACCATGTCTCCAAGATGCTAGGCTCCATCAAAATACCTTAAACCCACGATATTTCGTAGATGGGGGGATTACTTTCAAGGTCCACCACTTGTCCAAGCTATTATTGCTAGTAGCATGGTTTGGTCTCAAGATTCACCAGCTTTCCACTCTATGTAATTACATTAAGAATATCTTGGTGTTAAGGTCCACCACTTGTCCAACCTATAAGGGTATATCTTAAATGATATTTTTTCTCACCACTTGGAATGTGCATGATATGTTTTACATGGGGTTTTGCTCCAAGGTCCACCACTTGTCCAAGCTAGATCTATTATATATATTATACATACAATATTCAACTAGATTCCCTACCTATCATGTCCAGTAGCATGGTTGCTGTAGCTTTAAGGTCCAGCACTTGTCCAACCTATACTCTCTTATGTAAGGGAGATCTCGCTATAAATTCAAAACCTTCCCGCCTAAATTTAAAATTCAAAATCTAATTGTCTAAATTTAAAATATCTCTCCCAAATTTTAAATATCCCGCCCAAATTTTAAAATTCAAACTTTTTTATAAAAATTTAAAATTTACCACTTAAATTTAAAATATTCCACGCGAAATTGATTTTAAATTCAAGTTTACCACAAAAAGATATCATTATACCACCTAAATTCAAATATGCAAACCTCAAATCATTATATTGTACATAAATTCAAACAAATTCAAATTAACAAGCCTAAACTGATATTAGTTTGCATAGATATGAATTTATCACACCTAAATTATGTCACCGTGTTAGAGAGAGTGGTTAGAGAATTTGAACAAGGTCCACCACTTGTCCAACCTAGATACCAAGAAGGATTGAGTGTACAAGGTATTGTTTGGAGATCCTTATAGTCCACTGGTCTCAAGGTCCACCACTTGTGGTAAGGGTCACCAAAAAGTGTATATATTCATCCAAAGAAATACACGTAATTTTGGTCTACATGTCCTAGTTTCAATCATTTATGTCCATTAGGTGTATCACTAAACAACACTACTATTTTTGAGAAACAGAAGTTACAATCATATCTACAAATGGATTAGAGGAAAATCAGCTCAGCATACATCCAGAACTCGCTACAAGAATCGACTTTAACAGATCACGCAAGTAAGTCTTCCATTCAAGTTTACTAGTATTACAATGTGTTAGTTATTTGTGATATTTATGTATGTATATATACTATGTGTGCATATCGTAATTAAGTGTAATTGTGTATCTGCATTATGTATGAGTATTACAATGAAATAACACAAATATACATACATACACATAGATAACACAGACGCACACATACATGAGCATGTATTTTCAAGAGAGAGATAAAGATAACAGATTTCACTGTGTTTATGTATGTGGAAGAGAGGAAGACGATGTATCGGAATATGTGCACGTATTTTCAAGAGAGAGACAACAAGATAACAGATTTCACTGTGGTTATGTATGTGGAAGTGAGGAAGACGATGTGTGGGAATATGTGCATGTATTTTCAAGAGAGAGACAACAAGATAACAGATTTCACTGTGGTTATGTATATGGAAGAGAGGAAGACGATGTGTAGGAATATGTGTATGTGTGCGGGGATATTTTTAAACTACGTATCTCTGTCTTTTGACGAGAGAGTGTGCAAGAAGAGTTACAGAGAACCATCTTCTCTACATGGAGAAAGACAGAGAGTGAGCGAGAGAGAAATACCTGTTTTTTCTCTATTCGTGAGGTGTGAAGAAGCTATGCCCGATCCTACCCTTCTGGAAAGCGTTGCGTACGCTGCTGTTTCTTTATCTTGTGCGCGAACTTTCAATCCTGTGCGCTCCACCTGTTTGTTGTGTACGATGCCGAGCTTGCTCCTCTACGTGCGCGTATACTCCAACTGTGTGCGATCCGTGTGCGCTTTCAGGGTGTTTGCTGCTCGCCTGCTTTCTCTGTGTGCGTTGCTCGTGCGCTCTCTGTGCCTAATCTTGATAGGGTTTATTAGAATGCCACGTATGCTACAAGTCCATGTTTTATCATAGGATTAAAAAAACAAAAGCAATATAAAACATTAACCAATTCACACAGCCAAAATGAAAGAAATCATGGTTGAAAATATGCAAAACATGTGTAACTCTATGCCCTGGACCCCGCCGGCAGTCGCGCCAGGAGGCGACAAGGGGCTGCCGCCCCTTGACCCCGCCCGGAACAATATCCCAAAATCAGCCTCCCAAGCCCCGCCATCGAGAGCGCTATATTCCACATCCCCATCAAGAGCGCTACCCCCAAACCTCACGTGGAAGCGCTGCCTTGTCACCCCATTGTGGCATTGCCCTAAGACCCCGCATCTGGAGTGCTAAATGGGAACATTCTTCATTAGTGAAATTTTGAACATAAATTATATTTAGCATATACTTAAATATAATACAAATATTAACATATTAACTATACTACTAATTTACTATAGCAGTTCTAGATTATGTCCCATACTATATTTAAGGTGCCAAAGGTTTGGCCTTATGGTCCTAGATTTAGCCAAGTGGTCAACACATATAGGACCAAGTGCACACTGTGCCACAAAACTTGGCCACCACTTCACTTGCCAAAGTTTAGGCCACATGGTCAATCCTAAGTTTCCAATGTTCTTATTATGTCACCTTTTGCCTCGTGGAAAACCTAGGCTTGTTTTCACATACTCAGGCACTTCAAGCCATAATAAATTTTCATTACTCTTCGGCAACCCTTTTGTTCAAGTCTTTGAAAAAACGTTGCTTAAGGCCACCCTAAACCATTTTCATTTAGGGGTGTCTAAAACTAGCTTTTTGGCAATTCGAGAAGAAAATGGTCAAAGTTTTATACTTAGTTTTAACCACTTGACCAATTCAAATATTGGAAAGCAAGGTCTTGTAATACTTTTCTTTGGACATCACACATTAAAACTAGGTCCCTCACTTGTCCAAGCTATGCTCTAATACAATAAAGGGCTTTTGGTTTCAAGATGCACCACTTTCCCAACCTTGATTCCATTAAAGAAGCTAGCTCTACTTAGACATTTAATAGCAAGGTCCTGTAGCAGTTCACATTGAACATTTTCCATGGCAGCTAGGTCCACCACTTATCTAAGCTATGCTCTAATACAGTAAGGGGGTTTTTGGTTTCAAGATCCACCACTTGTCCAAACTTGATTTGGGAAGCAAGGTCCTATAATAGTTTGCTTTGGACATTCACCATTACAACTAAGTCCACGACTTCTCCAAGCTATGTTCTAATACACTAAGGATGTTTTGGTTTGAAGGAGAACCACTTGTACGACTTTGTTTTTGGAAGTAAGGTCTTTACATAGTTCACCTTGGACCTTGGACATTGGATACTACAACTAAGCCCACCACTTGTCCAAGATATCCTCTATATATAGCCAAAGGGTTTGGGTTTCAAGATTCACCACTTTTCCAACCTTTCTTCCATTAAAGAAAGGAGGGGCATTATAACTAGGTCCACCAATTGTCCAAGATATGCTCTGATATAGAAAGGGGATTTTGGTTTCAATAATCCACCACGTGTTCAACCTTGCAAGACTCAAGGGATACTTGGACATTGGAAAGCATAGTCCTATAGTAGTTGATAGGTGGCAGTGGGTATAACAACTAGGTCCAACTTATGCTCTGATATAGCAAAGAGGCTTTGGTTTCAAGGTCCACCACTTGTCCAACCTTGCTTCCATTAAAGAAATGAGGGGCTACGTAAACATTGGCAAGCAAGGTAGAAAGGTCCTAAGGTATTTCACCTTGGATATTGGGCATTATAACTAGGTCCACCACTTGTCCAAGCTATGCTCTGATATAGAAAGGGGATTTTCGTTTCAAGGTCCACCACGTGTTCAACCTTGCAAGACTCAAGGGATACTTGGACATTGGAAAGCATAGTCCTATAGTAGTTGATAGGTGGTAGTGGGTATTACAACTAGGTCCAACCTATGCTCTCATATAGCAAAGCGGCTTTAGTTTCAAGGTCCACCACTTGTCCAACCTTGCTTCCATTAAAGAAATGAGGGGCTACGTAAACATTGGCAAGCAAGGTAGCAAGGTCCTAAGGTGTTTCACCTTGGATATTGGGCATTATAACTAGGTCCACCACTTGTCCAAGCTATGGTCTGATATAGAAAGGGATTTTCGTTTCAAGGTCCACCACATGTTCAACCTTGAAAGACTCAAGGGATACTTGGACATTGGAAAGCATAGTCCTATAGTAGTTGATAGGTGGCAGTGGGTATTACAACTAGGTCCAACCTATGCTCTCATATAGCAAAGAGGCTTTGGTTTCAAGGTCCACCACTTGTCCAACCTTACTTCCATTAAATAAATGAGGGCTACGTAAACATTGGCAAGAAAGGTAGCAAGGTCCTAAGGAATTTCACCTTGGATATTGGGCATTATAACTAGGTCCACCACTTGTCCAAGCTATGCTCTGATATAGAAAGGGGATTTTTCGTTTCAAGGTCCACCACGTGTTCAACCTTGGCAAGACTCAAGGATACTTGGACATTGGAAAGCATAGTCCTATAGTAGTTGATAGGTGGCAGTGGGTATTACAACTAGGTCCAACCCCCTATGCTCTCATATAGCAAAGCGGCTTTAGTTTCAAGGTCCACCACTTGTCCAACCTTGCTTCCATTAAAGAAATGAGGGCCTACGTAAACATTGGCAAGCAAGGTAGCAAGGTCCTTTAAAGGTGTTTCACCGTGATATTGGCATTATAACTAGGTCCACACCACTTGTCCAGCGATGGTCTGATATAGAAAGGGATTTCGTGTTCAAGGTCCACCACATGTTCAACCTTGAAGACTCAAGGGATACTTGGACATTGGAAAGCAAGTCCCTATATAGTTGATAGGTGGCAGTGGGTATTACAACTAGGTCAACCTATGCTCTCATATAGC